>NC_057827.1:39386500-39699500 GCF_910594005.1 Cervus elaphus | reverse complement strand
GACCGAAGCGACTTAGCAGCAGCAGCAGCAGCAGAACACAATAAAGAATCCGTCCTCAATGCAGGAGACACAAGAGAAATAGGTTTGATCCCTGGGTCAGGAAGATTCCCTCAAGAAGGAAATGGCAACTCACTATAGTATTCTTGCCTGGAAAATTCCATGGACAGAGGAGCCTGGTGGGCTACAGTCCATGGGGTCATAAAGAGTTAGACACCACTGAGCAGCTGAGCATAATTGCACATCCAGAACACATAAGGGGAATTATTTTGACTCACTGCAGTTATAAGATATACTTACCCTGGTTCTTTTCCAATCATGATGCCTTTGATTAAAACCAGATTCCACATTCTTGAGTTTTTATTTTGGCATATGACTAGACATTAAAGTAGACATTAAACTGGCATATCACTAGACATTAAAATTTGCTTTTCACAGGCAAATTAAAAAAAATCCATAAGTCATTGCTTGTGAATCTCACAACTCTTTGATTTCAGCTTTTTCATGCTTTTGTTGTATCTGCATAGGAGAACACTCTCACTACACCTGAATGCTACCATGCATGTGCAGCTACTCTTCAGACTGTGGCTGGACTATTACTAAAACCAGAAAAGTCATTTTTTGGTTTTCAATTTCTATGTAAGGCACAGTCTACTGACAGAAGTCAGCTTATGCCCATTAAGGCACAGAAATTTAAACACAAGGGCAAAGCAGAAATGTGTACTGCACTATTACTTTCTGAATGCCTCAGGGAGCAATGTACTCTTTGCCCAGACACAAGCTCTATCTTGGGTAAATGTAGGACAAGAAGAAAGACTGATGTAATTGGCAAGTCAGAAACAACCTTCCACCTGTAGGAACTCAAATCCTAGATAACTAGAATTTCATGAAAATGAATAGAGAAGAAGGTAGAATAGTCAATGTAAGTATGTCTATAGTTATTGATTCTGCTCACTTTCCATTTAGTTCAATGCGGCTGAATAAACCAATGAAAAACTTATCTCCAATTCCTCTTTTCTGTTTGGCTAGGAGTGTCTGATATTTCCTCACTGGTAGTCTGATTATGGGCTTCCCAGGTGGCGCTAGTGGTAAGGAACCCTCCTGCCAAGTCAGGAGATATGAGACCAGGGTTCGATCCTTGGGTTGAGAAGACCCCCTACAGAAGAAAATGGTTACCCAGTCCAGTATTCTTGCCTGGAGAATCCCATGGACAGAGGAGCCTGGCAGGCTACAGTCATAGGGTCACAAAAAGTTGGACATGACTGAAGCAACTCAGCATGCACACATAATCTGATTATACCAGGACTTTAGACTTCATTTTGTTGAGCCTTTGGGTTTTGTATTCTATCTTTCCTCACACTATTTCCCTTCTCCAGCCATCCTGCAGGAAGAGATCACAGCTGTGCTGCTATCCTTGACACTGTATCACTGGCCCATCATAGCCAAGCTGTAATATACTGAGGTCCCATCACATGTAGCCATAATTGGTAATTAGATTCAGTACCAGTGAGGGGAAAATAATAGAGGGGCTCATCATGCATGATTTTTCCCAGACAGCATAGAACAAATGGTACCTCTCTGGGTTGGATATTACTAGTAGAGCTCAAAGCGCTAAAACTTTCAGCACCTTGTTCAGAGGCAAGAAAGGAAGCAACACAAAGCCCTGGGAAACAGACAGGGGTGATGAGCATTAATAGTACCATTATCTCAAGATAATGTTAAGCTGATAAAATATTTGGCCATGGCCTACGCTTTTATTTCCCATGGAAATATGGGTTTCAAATACCACAATCTATCACAGAATCTCAAGGGGACTGCACATTTTATAATGTATTAAATTCATGTAAACTGCCACTATGAAGACAGGAAATCTAATTTAGAGAAAAATATTCCAGCATAATAAGGAGGCTAAATGGAGGTGGCCACATTAGAGACACACTGGCGTTCTGGCTGACTATTTTCTTAATCAAAGAACATGTCAGTGGGAAGGCCACCAAAAATGATATGGGATTCAGAGCTGTCAGTTATTAGATGCACACAACAGGTAAATTAATATTTGGTGATAGGCTCCTGGTGCTTGAGGCTTGACAGCTTGTGCAATGCTATTTTGGCACTACAAATACGGGGAGATCAGATTCTTTGTCATAGTCAACCGAATATCACTATTCCCAGGCTGTCACCAGGCTGTTTAGGAATCTGCATTAACTCTTTCAGGCCACCAAAAGCCTCCTTAGAAAATTTTTTTTTTCCCAGAAATTTACCACTTATTGGGAGAATTTGCTGGAACAGCTACTGGCCTGTAGTTTCAGCATTATTCGACAATCAGGACTCTAATGTTGAAGGGACCATGCGGATTGCCTTGTGTCACACTCCCACTCCCCTCCATCTGCCTCACAGAGTAAGAGGTTGCCTCTGATCACACGGTGGCAGAGCAGGAAGGAAAGCTCACTTCTATTCCATCAAATACAATTTACTGAAAAAAAGGATCATTTGTGGAATATACCGAGAGGTACTTTCTACTTTGTACATAATCAGATTGACGAGGAACATTTTACAAGCAAAGCAACAAAGACCCAGCAGCAAAGCAGCTTGTCTAATGTTCAGGCAAGGTGCGAACTGCTAGCCGGTTCCACGGATTCCAAGCTCCGTGTTTTGCTCACTCCGTTGTATATTGCTTGTATTAAAACCAAGATTGCATGGTAATAAAAGTTTCCTTTGGATTAATGCATTTCCCTTATTAATCTGCTCTTTTCCAAATTAAAAAAATATGAATATGTCTACATTTTTTCATACAAATCTTAGTGCAATTTAACTCATGTTTAAACATTGGTTAATCAAGTCCTTTTCCTCTTCCTTTTCCTTCCTGCCTTCATTTCTCTTCCTCCCCCATCTCTCCTCCTCCTCTGTCTCCCCTTCTTCTTCTTTTTTGTACTTCTTTTTCAGGAATAATACTTCCTAAAGATTAACTTCTTTTCATGTTTATTTCTTGCACTATTCCTACTAAAGGTGTCTACACAGTCTTCATTCTTTATTGGCACCTCATTTAATGTCTATTAACTTCTAAAGGTTATTGAGTCTTACGGACTGTTCTTTCTTTATATAATAATCATTGTTCAAGTCAAATGCAAAACTGACTTGTGTTTCTTAGTTTTACAATCACTCAGAAAAAGTAAAAATTTAAAAAAAACTACTAGTTTATTTTTAATATAAATGAGTGGCATCTCTTACCATAACTGTCAGAAGCCCTACAGTACACACTATCAGATTACACCAAACTATAGTTCACTGAATTCTATCAGTCATCAGTTATGAAGGGACAGTTTCCTCATAAAGGTCTGTTTAGAAAATGAACCTTTTCCTACTCAGAAGCTCTAACTTAGACTAGATTACCATCAAGGCCACTAATGATAAGATTTAATGGAAACTTTAAAAAATTTGCTCAGATAGAACTCCTGTAATTGTTTTCAGACAACTCAAGTGTCTCAACCCTGGTGGCATTTTTTTTTTTAAGTTTGAACCTCTGAAACAGTTAGAAAGTATTCCATGAAAAAGGTGCTGTGTCATGATTTTATTTTGAACAGGACTGGAGATCTTTGAAAGGGTTCAGCATTGTGGGAGCTTTACTGGTAAGACAGAGAAAGAATGTTCTGATCTCTTCCAAATTAAAATTTCAGGTGTGTTACCGCCCATTCCCTCTACCTCTTCTCCAAGTTCTAGAAGATTAACCAAAGCTCAGGCAGGTAGCTATAACGCTGATGGAGTTTCCAGGGTAGTTGCTATTCCTAGGATCCCTGAGGAAGCATCTCACTGCAGCAGCAACAAAAGCATCCTAAGACATACTGGTGTTTGAGTCTCAGCAGGTGGAACAGTGGGGGCTACCATAAGAAGAAGGTTAAAGAATATTCTTGGGTTTGATAAGTTTGAATAAACATTAGGCAATGTCTTTGTGGTTCAGGAACAAATATCAGATTGGAAAACAGTCTGCCAGAGTGTTATAAATACTCTGCCAGAGTATAACCACTGAAGTGACCAAACTGAATCCATTATGGTGGGGTTGCATTTACACTGTACTTACTGTATATGTTCAGCTAAAGACAACACACACACACATAGTACAATTTTATAACTATCTACATTTCACCTGGCATTCTTCTTGATGTAGAAATACCTTCATGGGAGTGTTTCATGAGCCTATAGTCCCCATAGACCTCTTCAAAGGCAAGCATCTCACTTTTATAAGCATGCTTCTTATGATGAAAGATACATATTCCTATTCAGTATGGTCCTTAAAAATGCATGTAAATTATTTCATATGATGCCTACCCAAAGAAATACAGACTTACTGTTAAAATGGAAAGGAAATGATTGTGTTCAACTTACTAAGAGAGGGAATGATATTAACATTCTGTGGGTGACTGAAAAGATTTTCAAAGGTAATTTTGATTTTCGAACCTGAATTCCATCCAAACTATTACTCCATTCTGATGATGTTTCACTCCACATGCTTAACTATGATGTTCAGATACTGGTTTTTAGAGTAGTCACAAGTCCAGGCCATTGAAAAAATAGCTCATAGCTCACATTAGACATCGTCCATCTTTATATTTACACGCAACCAAAGCAAAATAGTAAAAAAGAAATCCAAGATGTGAGTACCATTTTTTAATTTCTACTTCTTCTAGGCTAATATATACAGAGCTCATTTGTGTCATATTATTAATAACAAGGTCTCTCTTTCAAACACATACACACTGGCACACATAAATGTACATATTGTGTCTTAATAATTCTGTCCCAAATGAACTTAGAAAATACATCAAAGAGTAAGTAATTCAAAAGATGAGCATATACTGAAAAGTATTATTATTGGGAAAAGTCATTATTCCTGTAAGGAGAAACATGAGCCAGAGTCAGTCTTGTGTAGCTCTTGTGAGTCTCTTGGGCTGGTATCATAAAGTAAGCATATACATGCAATGTAGGGCGCTATGAAAGGTGAACTGTTTCCATGTTTGTATAATTCTAGCATCAGAACCTTCAACACAACAATTAGGGGTCCTTGTTAGTCCAGATAGCTTTAGGATTTCATGCGAATAGGGAAATGATTTACTGGAATGGTCTAATCCATACCATAGAACGAGCACAATAAACTTTTTATTGTGAACTCAAGCACAATCACAACAGATTAGAAAAAGGTATATTTATTTTTATATCATTCCACACCAAAAAAATCAGAGAAAACCCTTAGGTAGTTTTTGTCTAAGAGAAAGATCTCAATATGAACTCAGTTTGGATGCCCCCTGTTTTTCTGAGTTGCGTTTGGATGCCCCGTTTTTGCAGTATCTAAGTTCTGCTCATTTTTTGCCCATCTACGCACAGCTCCTTACCCCACCCCAATCTGTGCTTGGACACCAATTTTGTCTAGCAGAACCATTATTGCTATTTGCATATTTTTAACATCCATTTGTAGTCACTTGAAAAGTCCATTGAAAATTCACTTCATATATCAAGAATTGATTCTTTTGCTAAAGAGAAGTTTTGTTTTTCCTAAATGAACTCTAAAATCTTCTCAATCCCTACCTACTACAACAGCAATGTCATGCCTGCTTGCTTGGCCCTGTACCTTTGTCTCTCCAGCATGGGTTTTATGCTATTTCAGTTCTTATCGCTATGTTTTTGACTTCACTGCAGGATTGGGAAGAGATTATATTCCACCCTATTGACCAGAAAAGAGCTTTCTGATGGAATCTGGACTGTGTAATTACATACATATCCTCCTGTCTTCAGCAGCTTGAGAGAGTACAGCTTACTCATCTCATAACCAGTGTATGTGAGCTGTTATCACATTCAAAACAGAGGGATGAACCAAAAGAAGCTTTTTCTAAAGCCATTGTAAAAGTTAAGAGTATTTATGAGTATAAGTTGAATATATTCTTCACCCAAATCAAATTATCCTTGGCCTTACTGGGGCTTCCCTGGTAACTCAGATGTCTGTAATGCAGAAGACCTGGGTTCGATCCCTGGGTCGGGAAGATCCCCTGGAGAAGGGAATGGCAATTAGGAGGCTGACAACTGGGCCCCTAAATCCACCATGAAAAGTGAAAGTGTTAGTTGCTAAGTAGTGTTCCACTCTCTGCAATCCCATGGACTGTAGCCTGCCAGGCTCCTCTGTCCATGGAATTCTCCAGGGAAGAATACTGGAGTGGGTAGCCATTCCCTTCTCCAGGGGATCTTCCTGACCCACGGATGGAAGCCAGGTCTCCCACATTGCAGGCAGATTCTTTACCATGTGAACCACCAGGGAAACCCTTAAATCACCATAATCTCTAATAAAAAAAATTATTGGTGGATCTCACTTTCCAGGTTGACCCCAAGCTTTGGGGTCGCTCTTGTCTTCTGAGATGGCCCACACTCTGTCTGTGGAGCATGTATCTCTCTAAATAAAACTGCTTTCACTTAAAAAAAAAATTCAGAAAGTGAGCATTTTTTCCCCATTGTCACCTCCTGCTAGCAAGAAATCTTTGGCATTCTGGAATCTTTATTAAGAATCTTAAATCTCTAAGGAATAGATTTGTAATGTTACAATATTCTGTAGCATTTAGGTTTCAGAAATATTTCCCATTGGGCTTGTTCAGCCTATCCATTCTCACCCTCTATTTTTGGAGATAAGTGACATTAAAGATATGCAAAAAGTCAGATTTCTAACTGGGCTTCTGGTTGCTTTTTTTTCAGTTGCTTTTAGAATGAAACTCCTCTTCTACACCTGAATTTATGTTAAGCCTTATGGTAGGGAGGGAAGATAGGGTTCTCTTATATTAAAGGGAAGGGATGCTTGGACACAGGATGAGATGGAATCTAGCCCAGATGTGACATCAAATCCAAGGTCATCTACAAATCTCTGAGACAAAAAGGTAGAAAATCTACACTTGATACAAAAGCAAACTCTAAAGATACCACCAGCAATTTACTTTGTGCATGTATGATAACGTCACTTTTTCTCCACCTTTTGAGTGGGGTGGGCCAGAAGGCATCTTTCACAGCTGCAAACCTGGCTTAATAACAAAGCTATCATTAGCTGATGAAATTGGGCAACTTCTGGGATCACATTGTATGTATGCTATGGGACTGTCTTCTTCCAAGCTCTAGTCATTGTCAGGTATTCATTTTCTCTAGACCTTTGAGTTAGTACTACTAGTAAATATGTGAATGTAAACATGCCTATTTATTATACACTTCTCTAGTTCTCAGTAGAGTAAGCTCACTAAAAGATGGTCTACAGTGTAAATCATTATTGTTAAGCAGTGATTATTCAAAGGTTTGTAGCATTAAAAAAAATACTTCAAAAATCATCTGAGGAGCAATATTGTTCCAAATTCTCAGTATTTTTACCATATTGAGGACAATATTCTTAAAAGACCATTCACCTGGACTTTAGTTATTAACTGTCAGCAACTCCATTTGCTATTCAAAGAACTAAAATCAAACTTCAATTAAGAAACCAGAACAGTAGAGAGGAGAGAGCTGAGGGATAAATATTTCCTCATTTCTAGCAACTGGATTTTTTTCTTTCAGTCAAAGAAATAAGAAGCAGGCAAATCTCCAGGCTGAGCTTTTGGGGGTGAGATTTTTCTCACAACTCTACATCTAATTATCTGTATGTACCATCAGCTGAGATTCTCAAGGTACTGCTTATTGAAACTGACCTGGTGGGCATCCCAGGTCTTAAGGATGAATGAATAAATAACTTTGCTGAATGCTGCTGAATATGTGATAATGTAATTAGTATTCCTGCCAACAGAATTGAAAATGAGATGTTGCATCTCTAGGGACTTTTGTACTTCTCTGTAAATAGTTTCTCTTAAAATGCGCAAGATACATATGAGCTAAGCAAAAAGGTTCATTCTAAATTAAAATGCTATTATGCTACAGATGATGTGGATGAAGGGCTTACTGAATTGTCACTCCCAGATTGACAGGGAAAAGTCATCATTTACATATTTTCCAAGCACATTAAGCCCCCAAAGACATCTGGTTTCTTTAAACAACAAAAAAAGCTATTTCGGTTAGAAGTAATCCACTAGAGGGACACAATAGTGATCCATTGCTGGTATCTCCATGTTTGTAAAAATAAACACAAAATTTATTTGATACAAAGGAGAAGGAAAACAAACTGAGATCATTACTTTCTTATAGATTTCCAAATGAAGAGTTTTTAAAGTATAATGTTTCAAAATCATTACAGATTGCTGCCTCAATTTGTTTAAAACATTAAGGCATTTGCCACATTGGCACTAAATCAAGTCAATCTAATCAATTTCCCCTTGGATACTTCAGTAACTTAGAATTTAAATGTTAATCAGTTCCATTTGGATTATTTACATACAGGTGCATAGGAAATAATCCAGTGGATTATTGCCCAATATTTGCTAGCTAAAACTGCAAAGACAAAAATTATTTTTTTCTTCCTTCCAGAGCATTTGCAAAGGATGAGTGAACTTCCTTCAGACTCAGCAGGACTTCCTCAATCTGGCTGTGTTTCAGCTCAAAATGATTTCCTCCTCAGAAACAAGCGCAGGATGTCAGTTCATCTCTCACTAGAAACAAGAATAGAGATGTATGTCTCATGGCTAAAGATTCAAATCAGGAAAATGTCTCGAGAGCAGCTGCTAGTGGGTCCAGTTCCTTTAATGGAATCACTATAAGCTAAAATAAACAAAGGAAAGCAGACCAAACGCTGAGTCAAGAATCAGAAGTGTTGGCCTAACATTGCCACTAACAAACTCTGTGACTATGAGTTAGTCTCATAAGTTCTCTGGGCTTCAATTGCTGCCTGTGTAAAGGAAAGCAGCTTGAACTGGCTACTCTTTGATTTATTAAAATATATTGAGTGTTTGCAGTTTTCCAGTTCCTGTGATAACCATTGGGATTCCTACTGGAAAACCACCTCACAGAGCCTGTACTCTGGTGCACTAAAGTTGGTTTTCTGGCTCTTCTTTTTTTAAAAAATAAATTGACAATCTTGGCTGATTATTCTCAAAACTGTGAAGATTGCCAAAAGTCAGCATGAACTGCCCCTTCTGATCTTTCAAAGCTGTGGCTAATCTTGCTTAAATTGTTTCCAAAGTGTTAGTTGCTCAATCATGTCCAACTCTTGACCCTATGGACTGTAGCCTGCCAGGCTCCTCTGTCCACAGGGTTTTCCAGGTAAGAATAGTGGAGTGGGTTGCCATTTCCTCTTCCAAGGGGATCTTCCTGACCCAGGGATTGATCCCAGGTTTCCTGCATTGCAGGCAGATTCTTTACCGTCTGAGCCACCAGGGAAATAATTAATGAATTGATAAGGCTTGGCCTATTTTCAGTATCTGTGGTTTTTATTAGCTAAAGATTCTATAACATCTTACAAATAGCATTTCATAAAAGCTTCCAGTATTGGAGATGGTGTGACCAGTGATCATTTTAGAGATGTTAGCAACACTTAACCTGCACAGAGTATGCACTATGCATTTTTGACCTCTTGGCTCCCCAGGTAATATGATTTTTCTCCACTTAGATTGCTTTCCTTTGGTAATCTTTATCCATCCTAAACCAGACTTCTCTTGTTGACTCAGAAAATTTGCTACTTCCATCACAAAGAATTTTCCAATAATATTAGTTTCCACTTTGAAAGGTGAACAACTACTATTTAATTGAGCAATTCTCTTTGACAGACACTGAAATAGATTCTTTATATACAAACATTATTTCTATAGCCCTAAAGTCATTTCTGATCTCTATTTCATTCATTCATTCATTCATTCACTCATTCCTTCATTTAACACATATTTTTTGACCACTTATCACAGTGCTCTCCAACCTTTTTGGCACATGGGACTGGTTTCATGGAAGACAATTTTTTACGGACTGGGAGTAGGGGGAGGATGGTTTGTGGATGATTCAAGTGTATTTCATTTATTGTGTGCTTTATTTCTATTATTATTGTATCAGCTCCACTCAGATCATCAGGCATTAGCTCCCGGAGTTTGGGGACCCCTGCCTGGAGTTATTCTAAGTGCTGGGGATACATTGGTGAGCAAAACAGTCACTGCCTTCAACGAGTTTAGCTTCTGAACAGATAAGTTCATAGAAGATGAGATTCATCTTATTCTTTTCACTTGTTTTGCATGCAGCAGAAATAAATATTTGTTACAAAACTAGATGGCTTGTGTTGAAGAGGCAAAAACACAGAAGCCTGGAAGCAAAAAGACTAATTTCAACTGTGATATGGGATGGTTGAGAATTATTGTGCAGCAACTCTCTAGATGATTTGATTAAATTACGTGCTGTTTGTATCACTGTCACCGTATCCACATCAAAAGGACTGTAGTTAAAGTAGTCTCAGGAGTGACTGACAACAAAACATGCGCTTTTAAGGGTCCAACTCACCTGCCTGCCGCCATCCCTTCCTCCTCCTCTCTCTCCCTCTTTTTTCCTTCCTTCCTCCCTCCCTCCTCTCCATCCTTCCCTAGTCCCTTCCTTTCTTTATTCTTCTTCTTTTCTTCCAGAATCACCTGAATGCTTTTTATAATAACATTTGTTGTAAATTTTGCATCTTTCATCTTAAAAAGTATTAGCGTTTAAGAGACGAATGGTAGAGGGATACAGCCTTAAATATAAAATCAAAGTATAAAATATCAAATACTGTGATTCAGGGCTAGGGAAGTTTTATCAAGGCAAACGGTCTCAATAAAACTTAAGGTTATACTACCTACTAGTGATCAACTGCTTGTAAAGAAAGGTTCCATCCTTAGCAATAAAGGTTGGGAAGTGGCATGATGATGAAAGTGTGGTCGAAATTTTACTTTTTAGAATAAGAATTTCTTGGCAAGCATTCTCTAAACTCAACATACATTAACTTTTTGAAAGGTTAATTGCAGAACCTCATTACCAAGACGGCTAAAAGCCTATTGGCTGGGAAGTTTGATAAAGACAACTGAAAGCAGGAGAAACAAGTCTGTTTTTCTAAGGATACATCCAAGTGATCAAGCTTTCATTCCCAACAGCACACAGATTTCCTGACTTTGAATCTGACACCCATAAATATTCCAGCTCAGTAGGTCTTTGGGTTCCCCGGTCTCTATAAATATACCATAGCTTTTGATTGTTTTATGATAGAAGTTTATTTTATTTTATTTTTGCCTGCACAGTTGGCTTTGTTTTTTTTCCTATGCTTTATAGACCCTTGTCTTTTTATTAGTTCAGTGTTCCCTGTTGATTTTGTGTTTTATATTCCTGCTGTCACCACCAGAACCTCACTGTAAACAAGAATGTTGTATCTCAGTGGGTTATTTTCTGTTAATGACCTGTGATACAGTATATAAATAAACCAGCGAGTCATCCACAGGTGCAGTTTATTAGAGTTATTGCACTGTGGCTCCGGTAATGTTCCTCGCTTCTTTAAAACTTTGCTGCTTTGAGAAGCAAAGGGGCCAGCTAGCTGGCAGTTGTGAAGAGAGAAAAATGAGCCTGTCACTTTGCAATGGATGGGAACCCAGCCTAATAATCATCATTTTAATTTCTCAGTGTCAACATCTAGGTTGCTGTATGACTTGAAAAATTCCACGAGGCTGAATTACCCAGATAAAGTATGTGGTCTGGTCCTAATGGCCTTCTCGGGCAGGAGCAGAGGGAGTGTGCAATGGTTCCTCCCCACACATAAAAAAAAATAAAACCACAGGAAAAAACACACTATACTGCTCAATTAGAGCAAGAGGGATTGTTTTGGGTTGCACACAGGTGCATAATGAAGACCGATAATGATAGCTTATTAATGAATTCTCATAACCCCCGGTGAGGTAGGTGTTATTAAGACTCAGGTTCATGAGGGGCAATGGAGGCTAAGTAACTCACCCAGGGCCATGCGGTGAATCAGTCCCTTTGTGGGAACCAGAGACACCAAATGAGGCCCTGCCACACTTCATGCTCTAACCATTAGATCATGGTCTGTCTCTGTCTTGGGACGAAATTAGCAGAAGCCAAAGTGGAGCTGAAAAGTCAAGAGCTAGAAGGGATATTTGGCAATGGTTTCAGAAGGGAACTGAAAAGTAATAAAGGACTCTGAGGACACTAACGTGCTTCAGTGAGCAGATACGTGCTTCTGGCTTTGAAATACGTTACAGACAGATTCCGCCACACATCAGAAGCATTCAGGCCTTGGAGAAGACAAGGGAAAAAAAAACAGGTAAAGTGGAATGTACAGTAGAGGAGACTTGATGCTCTGGACATTTTATACTGTTACGTAGTGTACTTACAACATAATTTAGCTCTAAACCTTATCTTGTTGGTCACCCTCTGTAGCAAATAAGGCTGTAGGCTTTTATGTTACTAATTTTGAGCAGAATGTTAGTAGATAACCCTTTCTCTTTCCTGTTTTCTTATTGTTCATAAAAATAATTGTATTCACTTATAAATATTTAAAGTTATCTATCACTGGTATTAAAAAAACAATCTCTAAGTTTTAGCCATAGATGTCTAAGACGATCCTATTCTGAACTAGCAAAAGCAGTCCATGCATAACAATTCCCAGTAATTTAAGATGTTTAACTAGTGCATGCACAGCCATACCTGTCACTGAAATGATGAGTTTCACTCTGATGCATCTCAATCTTCAAATTTGTTACAGGTCCTTAATCAGACAAACATACTTATTTCTCTTTGCCATGTTTGTTCTGGAAATATGTCTGCTCATTGGAACCACATGATCAGTTAGCTCTACTGTTTTTATCAAATATATCAAAAACAAGCAATCCTTGTCATTGCAACACAATTAGTTTGGTGAGTTAGCATTCCAATACAATTTATTCACATTTAATAATTCAACTGAGAGTGAGCTATTGATGCATAATCTTAGAAACAAAATATTAGCACATAGGTTTTATAACAATTAACTCATAGCTATCCCATTCCATTCCATTTCTTATTTGCTATCACGTAGTGTTGTCATTATTTAATTCTTGGGGCATCATTATTGTTCGTCTACAGACAGAGCACCTGTTACTCGAGAGGCATGTAGCAGAGTAATGGCATTTTTCTTTGTCGTTGCCTTAAATAAGGGAAGCAGAGCTGCCAGAGCATGAAAATCATACCTGAGTTCTGTGTTCAACAATCTTATCTCTCCATTTCTCACCAACACTACTTTTGGGAAATTGGTGGCCAAGTACCACAGACCTGCACCCATAAGCACTTCCTTCTATGTGAATAATGCTTGAGGATACTTATAGTCTCCTTGTTATTAGTAATTACATACCAAGACATGGTTAAAATGGTGAGAGAGAGGAAGGCCACTTACAATAATGACTTCAGCCTTTCTCACTTTATGGAAACTCTTAAATTATTATCTAATGTTAAATCTACCAACTACTTTTTTGTTGTTGTTGTTGTTTTCCTTCTGGAAAGAAGAAAGAAACACCTATAGTTCTTGCTTTTCACCAAGCAAACTGTAAGTTTTTTAAAAAGAATAGGAACATCAAATACTAACTGTAATACTTCTTTAATACCTAACATCTTTAAATTATTACAAATCATAGAGACCGTTAGGTTCACAAGTGTCTCTCAGAACTTTTGTTCTTCACTGGCCTACCAATTTATCATCTACTTAGAATCTTACATCTTTATTACACCTAACTTACATTTTTACTAATTTAATTTCTAACTTACTAAATAAGAGCAGATAAATGAAAAGTCTTACCTTTTGCCTGCTTTGAGAAATGAGTTAAGAGTGACACTTGAAATAAATGTTTGTATATGCTTGATTAAATGCATGTATGGATGTATATTAACATACATAATTTTTCTTACTGATTTAAATGACATCTAATATTTCATCAAAAATTATACTTTAATGTAGAAAAAACACTTTCAAAAGGGCCTTCGGAGGCTAGAATGTAAGATAATTAATGGAGAGAATTAAACTCCCCCTCCCTGTTGCTTCTTGCAGTTGAAGCTTCTGGGAGAAGCAGACACCAGGAGGTACAGGGCAGAGTGGCCTCAGGTTGGTAGGAAATGACCTGCCAGAGGTAAGCATCACAGTGGACCTGGGGTAAAAGTAGTGAAAGTGTTGTTCAGTCGTGTCTGACTCTTTGCAACCCCATGGACTGTAGCCCACCAGGCTCCTCTGTCTATGGAATTCTCCAGGCAAGAATAATGGAGTGGGTAGCCATTCCCTTCTACAAGGGATCTTCCCAACCCAGGGACTGAACCCCAGGTCTCCTGAATTACAGGCAGATTCTGTACCATCTGAGCCATCAGGGAAATGATGTACTAATGCTATAGGCAAGTCCTTCTCTCACAAGAGTGTTGCTTGATGCACTTACAGTTTTCTTCTTCTGCCTCTACATTATCTCACTACCAATATGCCCATTTTTTTTTTTTTCTTGAACTGATGGGGAATTTTGGTATTAGAAATCACAGTAGCTTAGCTTTTGAAGAGAAATTAGAGATTTACTCAAACTGTCACCTAATGTCTGAATCATTATTCTTGCTGAACAGAAATCCACCTCTAATGGAATACCTGTAGTGATTGTGGATATACCACATGCCAAAGTAGATAGTATTCCAAACCTTGCCTCCCTATAGCTTTCACCCATTTGTCTAGTCTGCTCCAGGGAACAATCACAGTGAATGGCTCTCTTCCAGGTGTCACACTTCAGAGTTTTAACAGCAGCAATCCCTGCTTAGCTGTTTTTCTCCTGACCCGAGATGCCACGTTACATCAGCAGGTCTTCAGATCACACAGTTATGAGACCACCCTAACTTCCTGGATACTGTTTTCTGAATACACGCTGGTTTGTCAAGATCCCAACAGTAAATATTTTCTAAGAATGGAAACAGTATTCCAGATATGATATAATCAATGCAGTGTGTAATAACAATATTGATTTCTAAGGCCTAGACAAAGGTCCGTCTAGTCAAGGCTATGGTTTTTCCAGTGGTCATGTATGGATGTGAGAGTTAGACTACAAAGAAAGCTGAGCACCGAAGAATTGATGCTTTTGAACTGTGGTATTGGAGAAGACTCTTGAGAGTCGCTTGGACTGCAAGGAGATCCAACTAGTCCATCCTAAAGGAAATCAGTCCTGAATTTTGAAGGTCTGATGTTGAAGCTGAAACTGTAACACTTTGCCCACCTGATGTGAAGAGCTGACTCATTTGAAAAGACCCTGTCGCTGGGGAAAGATGAAGGTGGGAGGAGAAGGGGACAACAGGGGATGAGATGGTTGCATGGCATCACCGACTCAATGGACATGAGTTTGAGTGAGCTCTGGGAGTTGGTGATGGACAGGGAGGCCTGGTGTGCTGCAATCCATGGGGTCGCAAAGAGTCAGACATGACTGAGCGACTGAACTGAACTGAACTGAAGTCCTAGATATCATACCTCTACTAAAGCCATTGAATTTGCTTAAATGTTTGATTAGCTGTATCATAGAATTGGCCCATAGTAAGCTTGAAGTCAGTCAAGAACTTCAGACACTTTCATTTATATATAGGCTTTCCAGAGAGTGCTAGGGGTAAAGAACTTCCCTACCATTGCAGGAGACGTAAGAGTTGTGGGTTTGATGCCTAGGTCAGGAAGATCCCCTGGAGAAGGGCACTGACAATCTACTCCAATATTCTTGCCTGGAGAATCCCAGGAGCTACAGTCCATAGGGTCACCAAGAGTCGGACACAACTGAAGTGACTTACCAACTAGGTCTTTCCTACCCTGCCTTTATGTGTCATAGTGAAAGTGAAGGCGCTCAGTTGTGTCCGACTCTTTGCAATCCCATGGACTGTAGCCCACCAGGCTCCTCCATCCATGGGATTCTCCAGGCAAGAGTACTGGAGTGCGTTGCCATTTCCTTCTCCAGGGGATCTTCCCAACCCAGGGATCGAACCCAGATCTCCCACATTGCAGGCAGATGCTTTAACCTCTGAGCCACCAGGGAAGCAAGATTATATTAATAGATCAAGTATTGGAGATGATGTGGTTTATGGGCTATTATGTGCTTATAAGCTTCCACCTGAAGTATCTGTATTTGTTCATAACCTTGAGAGTTCGCCAGGTGAAATCTGAAACTGGTCCACATAGACAGACAGCAAGGACGTGACAAGAAAGAGGAAGACCACTCCAGATGGGCAAAGGGTAGTTTCAATAAGAAAAGGAATTTATATACAAGGCTTGTCTTAGGTGGGCACAAGAGGAATAGTATTTTAGAAGTTTATAAAGAGGCCTTCCCGGGCCTCTTCCCAGGTGGTGCTGGTGGTAAAGAACCCACCTGCTAAAGCAGAAGACATAAGAGACGTGGGTTCAATCCCTGGGTGGGGATGGTTCCCTGGAGGAGGACATGGCAATCCACTGCAGCATTCTTGCCTGGGGAATTCATGGACAGAGGAACCTGGCAGGCTACAGCCCATGGGGTCACAAAAAGTTGGACACGACTGAAGTAACTAACACTTCTGTTTCCAGAGAGGTGTTAAATGGGTTCAGTACTGGATGGTCTCAAAACACAGTACTCTCTCAAGGCTGCATTCTTGAAACAGCTCTGACTATGGGAACAGTGGTCAGACAAGGGGATGGGGAAGGACAAGGGGATGAGGAAGGATGAGAGGATGGGGAAGGAGACTTCCAGTGTCCAAGTCCAGCTCCTGGGTTAACTGGCAAGCACGTCTTCTTGATGTGTTCATTTCAGCATCCTGCACTTTCAGACACGTTGATATACTTTAGTATCTGGGGTGAAGGACAATAATACTTGGGGGATTTAAGGAGATGTCTTATGAGGAACTGTCAAAGGAAGTGGGAAGAAGCATAAAGAAAAAGTGATGTGATAGCTTTTTCTTCTGAGAGCTCTCTTTAAACCTCTGAATGGTTGATATCCAAAGGTAGAAGTTAAACTACTATCTGTTAAAACAAGGCAAAATTTAGTGCAATAATAGGAAGAATTCTCTTATCAGATTTTTTTCAAAAGTGGCATAGGCTATTTTGGGCAATAGTGAGCAATGGTTTAAATAGTGGAAAAATTACTGACAGAAGATACTGTTAAGGGAATTAACTTGTCTGATGGGGCCTGGGCTAAATTATTTTTTTATATTAATGAGTTTATACATATTTTTGGAACCAAATAACATTAACATTTATCCTCACTAGATGTTATTTTATTACTTCAGCCCAATCTTTACTTTGTCATGTCCTGTAAGCAGTATCATTTGCATTCTTTATAAATGTTATTTTTATGTTCTTGTTTAAGTTATTGATATAAACATGGGCAGCCACATTTTTAGGACTCCAGTTGTTTCTTTAAACTGGGTAGCATGTGAAAGCCCATAAAGGAAACAATTATTGAATACATATTTTACTCTTTTATTCTATAAGATAGTTTAAATGAATCTGTTCATTGATTTTCATGACAGTTCTTTGATCTACCACCTTATAATGCCACAGCAATCCAAAGAAAGAAGCAGGGTAGAGGGGTGAAGGGAGTTTGGTATGAGTACCTGAGCACACTTGTGTTGACTGTCAATGTGTTTGCTTTCTGACATAGGACCAACTGGAAGCTGCAGCCTAGATGGAGGGGTAGGGTCAGGGCACAATGGGCTTCAAGTCTTGGTCTGTTAATGGGGGACAAATCATATAAGAAGAGTCCTTGGGCTAAGCAGTGATCATTCAGTCTGAAACACATGAATAGCAAAGAAAGGAATAACCTGGACTGCAAAAAGGATGTAGTGGTTTGTAAGAGGTTGAAGATGTAAGAGAATAGTGTGTCCACATCTAGAAAATGACAGAAGCAAGACAGTGGGCAGAGTGAAGGGAGCACTCAGTTGGAGATAGGTCCAAAACAACCTCATGAGCAAATCAGCTTCTGCTCCAGCATTCCCTGAGATAATGGACTTTTTGGTCCTCAGAAGACTGAGAGTGTCGTCAAGGGTAGACATTCAAAATTCTTTTCTGTAACTTTTTTCTGCAATATATTTTCCCTCCTTTTGGAGATTGATACTTTTGCACATTTATAGTCCTAATTATAAATAATTATAATTTTTCAAATATCCTAAATAGTGACATAGATGGCACTGAAATTATTTCAGCTGAAAAGATATAATTCATATAGACCTAGATACATAAACAGCTTGGTTAAAAGATCCCATAGCATCCCCAAATTCCAAGACCTAAAAGGCTTTGAACCACTTAAATTTTTTCTTAAAGTTTGTGCTAACTTCCTCTTTTAACTGATATAAGCCATTAGTTTTGACTCAGGGCTACTACTATATAACAGATGCCTTTGTTGAGAATGAATATTTTGTTGCATTCTTTTTTTCTATTTTGTGATTTTGTGTGTAATTACATTAAGTGACATGATTAACAGTGAGAAGAAGAAGGGTAGCATCTGTCAATATCAGTTACTTAGAGATTGGAGTTACTGCAGATGCTTCAGTGTGGTACAGCTATGAAGCATATTATTAAATAGTAAGGTACTATATAAGACTAAAAAAACACAGAAAGACAAGTTGCTGAAGGATTTTAGTGACCATGATAAATAAAAACTAATAAAATAAAATGCATATGGCAAAACCTAAAATATCTTAACCATTTGTGTATCAAGTGAGTTTGACATTAGACAACTATAGGTATTAACTGGTTTATAGGGCTTTCCTGGTGGCTTAGACAGTAAAGAATCTGCCTGCAATGCAGGAGACCCAAATTCAGTCCCTGGTTGAGGAAGGTCCCCTGGGGAAGGGAACAGCTACCCTCTCTAGCATTCTTGCCTGGAGAATTCCATGGAAAGGGGGAGCCTGGCAGACTATGGTCTATGGGGTTTCAAAGAGTCAGATGTGACTAAGTGACTAATACTTTCCCTTTTAAAAAATTATTTTTTTTATTGAAGAATAATTGCTTTACAGATTTTTGTTGTCTTCTGTCAGACTTCAACATGAATCAGTCATAGGCATATATATATTCCCTCCCTTCTGAACTTCCCCCCACTCCATCTCCCTCCCGATCCCACCCCTCTAGGTTGATACAGAGCCCCCACTTGAGTTTCCTGAGCCACACAGCAAATTCCCATTGGCTATCTATTTTACATACGGTAATGTAAGTTTCCATGTTACTCTTTCCATACATCTCACCCTCCCCTCCCCTCTCCCCATGTCCATAAAAGTATTCTCTATGTCTGTTTCTCCACTGACGACCTGCAAATAAATTCTTCAGTACCATTTTTCTAGATTTCTGGATTTCTCCACTGATGACCAGGAAATAAATTCTTCAGTATCATTTTTCTCGATTTCTACTACCATTTTCTAGATTTCTATGTGTTAGGATACAATTTTTATCTTTCTCTTTCTGACTTACTTCACTCTGTATAATAGGTTCTAGGTTCATCCACCTCATTAGAATTGACTCAAATGTGTTCCTTTTTATGGCTGAGTAATATTCCATTGTGTGTATGTACCACACTTCTTTATCCATTCATCTGTTGATGGACATCTAGGTTGCTTCCATGTTCTAGCTATTGTCAATAGTGCTGCAATGAACAATGGGATACATGTGTCTTTTTCCATTTTGGTTTCCTCAGGGTATATGCCTAGGAGTGGGATTGCTGGGTCATATGGTGGTTTTATTCCTAGTTTTTTTAAGGAATCTCCATACCGGCTTCCATAGTGGTTGTATCGATTTACATTCCCACAAACAGTGCAAGAATGTTCTCTTTTCTTCACACCCTCTCCAGCATTTATTGTTTGTAGACTTTTTGATGATGGCCATTCTGACCAGTGTGAGGTGAAATCTCATTGTGGTTTTGATTTGCATTTCTCTAATAATGAGCAATGTTGAGCATCTTTTCATGTGTTTGCTAGCCATCTGTATGTCTTCTTTGAAGAAATGCATGTTTAGGTATTTTTCCCAGTTTGTGATTGGGTTGTTTTTCTGGAACTGAGTTGTATGAACTGCTTGTATATTTTGGAAATTAATCCTTTTTCAATTATTTTATTTGCTATTATTTTCTCCCATTCTGAAGGTTATCTTGTCACCTTGCTTATAGTTTCCTTTGCTGTGCAAAAGCTTTTAAGTTTAATCAGGTCCCCTTGATAACTTTTGTTTTTATTTTCATTACTCTAGGAGGTGGGTTATAGAGGATCTTGCTTTGATTTATGTCATGGAATGTTCAGCCTGTGTTTTCTTCTAAGAGTTTTATAGTTTCTGGTCTTACATTTAGGTCTTTAATCCATTTTGAGTTTATCTTTGTGTATGGTATTAGGAAGTGTTCTAATTTCATTCTTTTACATGTAGCTGTCCAGTTTTCCCAGCACCATTTATTGAAGAGGCTGTCTTTGCCCCATTGTATATTCTTGCCTCCTTTGTAAAAAATAAGGTACTCATAGGTGCATGGGTTTATTTCTGGGCTTTCTATCTTGTTCCATTGGTCTATATTTCTGTTTTTGTGCCAGTACCATACTGTCTTGATGCCTGTAGCTTTGCAGGATAATCTGAAGTCAGGAAGGTTGATTCCTCCAGCTCTGTTCTTCTTTCTCAAGACTGCTTTGGCTGTTCAGGGTCTTTTGTGTTTCCATATGAATTGTGAAATTGTTTGTTCTAGTTCTGTGAAAAATGTCATTGAAAATTTAATAGGGATCACATTGAATCTGTAGACTGTGTGTGGTACTATAGTCATTTTCACAATATTGATTCTTCCTACCCAGGAACATGGAATATCTCTCCATCTGTTTATGTCATTTTTGATTTATTTCATTAGTGTCTTATGATTTTCTGTGTACAGTTTTTTTGTCTCCTGAGTTAAGTTTATTCCTTGATATTTAATTCTTTTTGTTGCAATGGTGAATGGGATTGATTCTTTAATTTCTCTTTCTCATTTTTCATTGTTAGTATACAGAAGTGCAAGTGATTTCTGTATATTGATTTTGTATCCTGCAACTTTGCTAAATTCACTGATTAGCTCTAGTAATTTTCTGATACTATCTTTAGGGTTTTCTATGTACAGTATCATGTCATCTGCAGTGAGAGCTTTGCTTCTTCTTTTCTGATCTGGATTCCTTTTATTTCTTTTTCTTCTCTGATTGCTGTAGCTAGGAATTCCAGAACTATGTTGAATAATAGTGGTGAAAGTGGACACCCTTGTCTTGTTCCTGATCTTAGGGGCAATGCTTTCAAGTTTTCACCATTAAGAATACTATTTGCTGTAGGCTTATCATATATGGCCTGTGCTCTGTTGAGGTAGTTTCCTTCTATGCCCTTTTTTTGAAGAGTTTTAATCATAAATGGGTGCTGAATTTTTTCAAAGGCTTTTTTTGCATCTATTGAGATGATAATATGGTTTTTATCTTTAAATTTGTTAATATGGCATATCACATTGATTGATTTGCATAGACTGAACAAGGCTTGCATCCCTGGAATAGACCCAACTTGATCATGGTGATGAACTTTTTGATGTGTTGTTGAATTCTGTTTGCTAAAATTTTGTTGAGGATTTTTGCATCTATGTTCATCAGTGATATTGGCCTGTAGTTTTCTTTTTTTGTGTTGTTTTTGTCTGGTTTTGGTATCAGGGTGATGGTAGCCTCGTAGAATGAATTTGGAAGTGTTCTTTCCTCTGCAATTTTTTGGAAGAGTTCTAGAAGGATAGGCATTAGCTCCTCTCTAAATGTTTGATAGAATTCTCCTGTGAAGCCACCTGGTCCTAGGCTTTTGTTTTTGGGGAGATTTTTGATCACAGCTTCAATTTCAGTGCTTGTAATTATATTGTTCATAATTTCTATTTCTTCCTGGTTCAGTCTTGGGAGATTGAACTTTTCCCAGAATCTGTCCATTTCTTCCAGGTTATCCATTTTATTGCCATATAATTGTTCATGATAGTCTCTTAAAATCCTTTGTACTTCTGCATTGTCTGTTGTAATCTCTCCTTTTTCATTTCTAATTTTGTTGATTTGATTCTTCTCTCTTTTTTTTTCTTCAATCTGGCTAAAGGTTTGTTAATTCTGCTTATTTTCTCAAAGAACCAGCTTTTGGTTTTATTAATCTTTACTATTGTTTCTTTCCTTTCTTTTTCATTTATTTCTGCTCGGATCTTTATGATTTTTTTTCTTGTACTAATTTTGGGGTTTTTTGTTCTTCTTTTTTCAGTTGTTTTAGGTGTAAAATTAGGTTGTCTATTTGATGTTTTTCTTATTTCTTGAGGTAGGATTGTATTGCTATAAACTTCCCTCTTAGAACTGCTTTTGCTGCATCCCATAGGTTTTGAGTTGTTGTGTTTTCATTGTCATTTGTTTCTAGAAGTTTTTTGATTTCCCTTTTGATTTCTTCAGTAACCTGTTGGTTGTTTAGAGACATATTGCTTAATTTCCATGTGTTTGTGTTCCTTACAGTTTTTCTCTTGTAATCAACATCTAGACTCATAGTGTTGTGGTTGGAAAAGATGCTTGATATGATTTCAATTTTCTTAAATTTGCTAAGGTTTGATTTGTGACCCAAGATGTGGTCTATCCTGGAGAATGTTCCATGTGCACTTGAGAAGAAGGTGTATTCTTCTGCATTTGGATGGAATATCCTGAAGATATCATCTCATCTAATGTATCATTTAAGACTTGTGTTTCCTTATTAATTTTCTGTTTTGATGATCTGTCCATTGGTGTGCGTTGGGTGTTAAAGTCTCCTACTATTATTGTGTTACTGTCAATTTCTCCTTTTATATCTTTTAGTGTTTGTCTTATGTTTTGAGATGCTCCTATTTTGGGTACATAGATATTTACAATTGTTATGTCTTCCTCTTGGATTGATCCCTTGATCATTACAGAGTGTCCTTCCTTATCTCTTGTAATATTCTTTATTTTAAGGTTTATTTTGTCTGATATGAGGATTGCTACTCCAGCTTTCATTTGCTTCCCATTTGCATGGAATATATTTTTCCATCCTCTCACTTTCAGTCTATATGTGTCTTTAGGTCTGAAGTGGGTTTCTTGTAGGCAGCATATGTATGGGTCTTGTTTTTGTATCTATTCAGCTAGTCTGTGTCTTTTGGTTGGAGCATTTAATCCGTTTACATTTAAGGTAATTATTGATATATATGTTCCTATTGCCATTTTCTTAATTGTTTGGGATTTGTTTTTGTAGATCTTTTTCTTCTCTTGTATTTCTTGACTATATAAGTCCCTTTAACATTTGTTGTAAAGCTGGTTTGGTGGTAGTGAATTCTCTTAACTTTTACTTGTCTGAAAAGCTATTTATTTCTCTATCAATTTTTAATGAGATCCTTGTTGGGCACAGTAATCTTGGTTGTAGATCTTTCCCTTTCAGTACGTTAAATATATCCTGTCATTCCCTTCTGGCCTGAAGAGTTTCTGCTGGAAGATCAGATGTTAAGCGTATAGGGGTTTCCCTTGTATGTTACTTGTTGCTTTTCCCTTGCTGCTTTTAGTATTCTTTCTTCGTGTTTAGCCTTTCTTAATTTGATTAGTATGTGTCTTGGCATTTTTCTCCTTGGGTTTAATCCTGTATGGGACTCTTTGTGCCTCTTGGACTTGATAGACTATTTCCTTTTCCATGTTGGGGAAATTTTCAACTATAATCTCTTCAAAAATTTTCTCATACACTTTCTTTTTCTCTTCTTCTTCTGGGACCCCTATAATTTGAATGTTGGTGCTTTTGATATTGTCCCAGGGGTCTCTGAGACTACCCTCAGTTCTTTTCATTCTTTTTACTTTATTCTGCCCTTCAGAAGTTATTTCCACCTTTTTATCTTCCAGCTCACTGATTTGTTCTACTGCTTCAGATATTCTGCTATTGATTCCTTCTAGAGTATTTTTAATTTCAGTTATTGTGTAGTTTGTCTCTGTATGGTTATTCTTTAATTCTTCTAGGTCTTTGTTAATTGATTCTTGCATTTTCTCCATTCTGTTTTCAAGGTTTCTGATTATCTTTACTATCATTATTCTGAATTCTTTTTCAGGTGGTTTGCTTATTTCCTCTTCATTTATTTGGACTTCTGTGTTTCTAGTTTGTTCCTTCATTTGTATAGTATTTCTCTGCCTTTTCATTATTTTTTTTTTAACTTGTTGTGTTTGAGGTCTCCTTTTCCCAGGTTTCAATGTTACATTCTTTCTTCCTTTTGGTTTCTGCCCTCCTAAGATTGGTCCAGTGGTTTTTGTAAGCTTCCTATAGGGTGAGATTTGTGCTGAGTTTTTTTTGTTGTTGTTGTTTATTTGTTTGTTATTCCTCTGATGGGCAAGGCTGAGTGAGGTGGTAATCCTGTCTGCTGATGGTTGGGTTTGTAATTTTGTTTTGCTTGTTCAGATGAGGCATCCTGCACAGGGTGCCACTGGTGGTTGAGAGATGCTGGGTCTTGTATTCAAGTGGTTTCCTCTGTGTGAGTTCTCACTATTTGATACTCCCTAGGGTTAGTTCTCTGGTAGTCTAGGGTCTTGGAGTCAGGGCTCCAACTCCAAAAGCTCAGGTCTTGATCTCTGGTCAGGAACAAAGATTCCACAAGTGGTTTGTTATGGCATTACGTGAGATTAAAACAAATACTCCTAAATGAGAAACCAAAGATGAACTCCAGACAAATGGCAGTTACAAAATCAGGCAAATAATAATTAAAATAATGGAATATACACTTATACACATACACCCATAAGCAAAGTCAAAATAGTCCAACAAAAATAAAGTACAATAGATTGACCTGGTGAACAAAGGAAACCAAAAATTATATCTACCAGTTAAGAACAAAACTAACTAAAGCACAAACTGGAAAACAAAACTAAACAAGGTGCCAATTGGGGAATGAAGCAATGAAAATAAAACCAACAAATATGTTGAGAGGAAAGGAAAGAAAAACAGAAAGAAAGACTAGATATGTAAAGTTAAATAGAGGTAGGTGAAGAAGATTTATATATATTAAAGATTAACTGCAAGGGAAAAGACCAGTAGGAAAGGCAAACAAAGGAACAGATGTAGAAAAAATATAATAGGTTTAAAAATAATTAAAACTATAAAAAAGAGAAAAGGAAAAAAAAAAAAAGGAAAATGCCAGAGAAGTGTAAAAGCCCAACATAGAGGCAGAGGTTTATTATAACAATAAAAAAAGTGACTGAGAAAAGAAAAAGTTCAAAAGCTTAATTAAATTTCATAATGCCAATAAAATTGACAACTGCAATGGGGGTTGAGGGGAAGGGGAAAAAAATAGAAAAAAAAAAAACCCAGAAGAATCTATAGAACAAGTCAAAGCATAAGAATGATAAATGTTTTTCTTGAGTCACTGCTATCAGAGTCCTTCCCTCGCTGTGAGTCACTGTCCACCTAACCTCCCTAGGATGCCCTCCAACACTGTGCTGATCTCTGGGCCTGCTGTGAGGGCATCTCAGATTCTAATCTGATCATACTCCTGTGTGTTCTTGCCTTCAATATCCATAGCTATCAGAACTAGTGCATTTTCCTTTGTGGGAGCTCTCGATGTCCTTATATATATTCCATGGACACAAAGTCTGCCTAGTTGATCATGTGGATTTAATCTACAGCTTTCACAGCTGGTGGGAAGGTTTTGGGTCTTCTTCCTTAGTCACACTGCCCCTGGGTTTCAATTGCGCTTTTGTTTCTACCTCTGTATGTGAGTCATTCACTGGGGTTTGCTCCTGAGAGTGCCCTGGAGGATTTGGGTTTGCCCCTGTGAAGGCCAGGTGTGGAGGTGGTGCAGCTGCTTGAGTCTCAGGGGTTCTGGTAGCACCAGGTACTCAGGGGAGTTGGTGGCTAGGGAAGGAGGAAATATAGTGCTCTAGAAGGGTATGGCAACCTGTATTGGGCAACATGCTCCAGTATTCTTGCTTGGGATCCCCTGACAGAGAAGCCAGGCAGACCATAGTCTACAGGGTTGCAAAGAGTTGGACACCACTGAAGCAACCCTGTGTGCATAGATGCAAGACTTTTTTTTTTTTTTTTGCCTGTGGCAGCACTGCCTCAGTGATAGTTGAGCGTGAAGGTGGCACAGCTGCTTGGCTAGCAGGGATCCAGGTGGTACCAAGTGTTCAGGGACACGGACTGCCTCCACTGCAGGAGTTATGGCCCTATCAGTCTTTTCTCCAAGCCTCTTGTAGCCGGCGATCAGAAGGCCTCTTTGGCCAGTGTTTTTCCGTATCTCCGCCTGTACAGGCATTTAGAGGCTCTCTTGCTTGGGGTCCTTCTCTGATGTTTGGCACATCAGGCACATAGAGGGGCCCCCCTGGCTGGAGCCCTACTCTGTAAATTGGCACATCAGGCACTTAAAGGGGCACACTGGGTGGGGTCCTACTCTGTAGTTCAATGCGTCAGACATTTGATGGGCCAGCCTCTCTATCGTTCAGCTGCTGATGCTGGCATGTGGGGAGAGAGAGGCTATGGTGATGGCTCCACCCCCTACACGTGACTCAACAGTATTACTTTGCTTCCATGGCTTCCTGGCTTTCCTCCACAGGTATTTCCCACCACAATCTTCTCCCTTACATCCCCTTGATCCCTCTCTCTGTAGTCAACAGCAGCCCTGGCCCTGGGATTGCTCCACAATCCCTAAACTCCAGCTCCCAGACACTATGCCTTTCAGGGGATCTGCATCCCTGTCCCAGATATGTATGGATGTGGCAAGGACTGTCTGATTGTCATTCCATTTAGGCTGCCACAGATCAGCTGTTTCACTCTCAGCCTTAAATGTTACTCTCTAACTCAGACAATTGCCCTGATGTGAGGATTGGGCCCCTGCTTCAGTTCCCCCACCTGCGGAAGGCTTGTCCCTTCCTACTATCACCCCTGTTTTTCTCCCTAGTTCCTTCATCCTACTGAGTTTTGCATGGTTCTATATATTCTTTTCCGCAGGTCAGGTACTCCTGTCCACTCTCACCTGGTTTTCTGCATGCACTTCTGTGTCTGAAGCTGTATTCCTGGTGTATCCATGGAGAGAGATGTACTCCAAGTCCACCTGCTCCTCCACCAACTTGTTCCTCCAATACTTTCCCTTTAACTAGTTTATTAGTCATGAACAAACTAGAATGAAACAAGCGAAACAGAAAATTGAAGATAAAAGGAATATTTAAAAAGCTGTCTAAACAAAATTTAAGAGTGTCATGGCATAAACTTTCAAAAAAATCTGTTGGAAAGAGGTTTGCATGAATTATGATGCAGCTGAAAAGTCACACTGATGGATGTGACAGATTATCTGTGGAAAAAACCCTGCTTCCTGAGCAAGTTTATAATGCTGATGGACTAGTGCTCTGTTCTTACAAAAACCTTACACATAGCCCATGAGAGAACATCAATAGTATAAAGGAATAAATCTCCTAGAAGGCAATGCTGTAGGCACACATCAAGTGAAGATGCTGAGGACTGAGAAAGCCAGCAGGAGATATTTGGAAGTTTTGAGATTTAGTTCAGTTCAGTCGCTCAGTTGTGTCCAACTCTGAGACCCCATGGAATGCAGTGTGCCAGGCTTCCCTGTCCATCTCCAACCCCCAGAGCTTGCTCAAACTCATGTCCCTCAAATTGGTGATATCATCCAACCATCTAATCCTATGTTGTTCCCTTCTCCTCCTGCCTTCAATCTTGCCCAGCATCAGGGTCTTTTCAAAGTCAGTTCTTTGCATCAGGTAGCCAAAGTATTGGAGTTGCAGCTTCATCATCAGTCCTTCCAAAGAATATTCAGGATTGATTTCCTTTAGGATGAACTGGTTGGATCTCCTTACAGTCCAAGAACTCTCAAGAGTCTTTTCCAACACCACAGCTCAAAAGCATCAATTCTTTGGTGCTCAGCTTTCTTTATAGTCCAACTCTCACATCCATACATGACTACTAGAAAAATCATAGCTTTGAGTAGATGGATCTTTGTTGGCAAAGTAATGTCTCTGCTTTTCAATATGCTGTCTAGGTTGGTCATAAAGGAGCAGCAAGTGTCTTTTAATTTCATGGCTGCACTCTGCACTTATCATCTGCAGTGATTTTGGAGCCCAAGAAAATAGTCTCTCACTCTTTCCATTGTTTCCTCATCTATTTGCCATGAAGTGATGGGACCAGATGCCATGATCTTAGTTTTCTGAATGTTGAGTTTTAAGCCAACTTTTTCCCTCTCCTCTTTCACTTTCATCAAGAGGCTCTTTAGTTCTTCTTTGCTTTCTGCCATAACGGTGGTGTCATCTGCACATCTGAGGTTATTGATATTTTTCCTAGCAATCTTGATTCCAGCTTGTGCTTCATCCAGCCTGGCATTTCTCATGATGTACTCTGCATATAAGTTAAATAAGCAGGGTGAAAATATATAAACTTCATGTACTGCTTTCCTGATTTGGAACCAGTCTGTTGTTCCATGTCCAGTTTTAACTGTTGCTTCTTGACCTGCATACAGATTTCTCAGGAAGCAGGTCAGGTGGTCTGGTATTCCCATCTCTTTCAGAATTTTCCAGTTTGTTGTGATCCACACAGTCAAAGGATTTGGTGTAGTCAAGTGTGTTATTATGTGGACAGGAAATATTTTTTAGCACTGTAAGACCATCGCAAGAAAGCTAACCTGGGGGGAAAAATCTGAAATTTTATCACTTCTAGACACAAATCTCTCTAACTTCTTATAAAAATAAACACTCTGACATTTAATTTCTCTCAATGAGGCATTCAGCCTTTTGACTACAAGAGTTTTACTCTGTCCCACTCCAAACTAATATTAATGAACAACTGTGACACTTGAAGGAGAGGAAAAATATATTTTCTCTCTACTCATCTTAGATTTATTGGCTGATTCCCTGTAAGTTAGACTGGCAAAAGACAAATTAACTAGAAAAAACAAAGAGGAACATGGGAACTCTCAGATATGAGTAACTCAAAGGGGTAGTTAGAACTCAGGCTTATATAACAATAGCAAAATAATAATTTTTTAGAAAATTGATATGACAAAGGACTTTCAGTTTCTAACTTGGCAAATTATGGGACGGTAGATATATGGGGGAACTAATCAAAGATAAAGGCTATTTACTGAAGTTTGTTAGGCAAATTGCTTTGGTGCAGTCCTTGGGCTGATAAGATTAGCTTTTGTCCTTCATGGCAGAGAGGCAAGGGAGGACACCTTTACAAATTTATGTTCTGCCTTTAAACAAATAGAGGGTAGAAGGTTGTTCTTGTATCTTTTTGTCCTTAACTGCCTACATTTCAAAATAATCCTTATGCCAAAATGGCATATTTTGGGGCGGCATATTCTTAATGTGAAGAGTAGCAGAATGTAGCCCTTTCTTTAAGGCTCTCATGCATTTAGATACTGTAAACATTTATGGAATATAAAGCATGAGTTTAATTAGTTTGAATATATATATATATGTATAAAACTTTAAAAATTTACAATTAACAATAAAATGCTTATCCTATCTATTCCATTTATCATTTATTTCTATATCATGCTGCACTTAGTTGCTCAGTTGTGTCTGACTCTTTGCGACCCTGTGGACTGTAGCCTGCAAGGTTCCTCTGTCCATGTAATTCTTGTCCTGGCAAGAATACTGGAGTGGGTAGCCATTTCCTTTTCCAGGGAGTCTTCCCAGTACAGGGACTGAACCCAAGTCTCCTGCTTTGCGGGTGGATTCTTTACTATCTGAGCCAAACGGCAAGCCCTATTTCTGTATACATAAACTATAATGATGTTTATATTTTTTAATCTGATTTCTGGTGATTATTCCTACATTTTGTTGGAGAAACTTTAATGTCATTGATTATGGGGTGTGTCTCAGGACATGTTTTATTTCTTTTCTGTTTCTTTTTAATACACAGTATATACATATATTGCCTTTATAAAATTTTTTTTAAAAAAAAAGAATTTTGAAATGTTTTTAGCCAGGCAGTTTTCAGACAGTTATTTATGTGATTGTTTATCTTTTGTTTTTCTACTAGATTATAAGCTCCACAGAAATAGCAACTATATCTGCCTTGTTTCTATTCTATTAACAGCACATTTCTACATGCCTGGTAGAGGATAACTATCTACTTAAGAATAAGTTAAAATGGGATGTTACTTCTCAAGTTTTTCCTTTCTTAACTTAAGGTATAATTCCTCTTTATCCTGTTTTTCCACACCTAGTTTGAAGGCTATTCACATTCCTGAAGGTGATTATTGGTTTGCATCCTCCCAGATATCTGATGTTCCAAGATTCTTTCCCCTAAGCATCAGGCACATCCCTCTCTTCCTTGTTAGGCATCTTGCTGAGAATGGATTTAAAAGTCTTGTTTTCTTTTCTGTTTGACTGCATCACCCACCATGTCTCGGATCATTTTGAGTGTTCATCTTTTCAAATAACTCTGAGGTTAATGCCAAACTTTTGTGTGTGTTCTCGGTTTTGTGTCCCTCTTCCAAATTATTCATGCCCGTATAAAATTTAAACTGATCAAACAGCTCCGTGAACAACTGCAGCATTTCTTTGAATAGTTTTGTTTTTCTCATGGATCAATTGCAATTGTGTAGCCCCAGTGCCATTTTCCGGAATCTTTTAAGTAAGCCACATTCTTTCCCAAATCTTTCAACATGGTGCCACACTAATCTTTTCTTTAAACTATTTGAAATGTATGTTCCTAACCTGAAGGGAAAGTAAAATAAATTGAGTCACTAGTATTTGCTAGGTATTACCTAGCTTTTACCAACAGTATCTCATTTAATCCTTATAGTTGGTACTCTTAAAAGTTAAAAGTTGGTATTCTTTCATTGATGAAGAAAGATAAAATAAATTTAACCTTTAAATTTATTTAAAGAGAGATTAAATAAATTCTCCACATCTGGCTGACTCCAAAGTCACATACTCTCACTTCATTACACTATTTATATGTTTAACCACATCTAGCTTTATCTTTGCTTATTATCATGAACTCCAAGTCAACCTTATCACTCCTACTCAGTTCCTGTACCTTTGACTTAAGCCTATTTTACTTTGCTTGTTAAACAGAATAATATTCTATGTAAGAGTTTTTTGCATTATTTCTTTTGTTGTCTGTGATATTGCAACTATCACAAAGTTATGAATTTCACATTTTTTGTTTATTTTTCCAGCAGAGTTGCAACTTCTTACCTCTGGCCAAGTTTTGGAAACTATATTTAGAATTTAGAGAAGGGAAAGTGAAGGTAGGAGTTTTACTGCTGATTGTCTACTATGGCAAATGCTATGCTAAGTACTTATAAAGTAAAATGAAAGTCGCTCAGTCATGTCCAGCTCTTTGCAACTCCATGGACTATACAGTCCATGGAATTCTCCAGGCCAGAATACTGGAGTGTGTAGTCTTTCCCTTCTCCAGGGGGTCTTCCCAACCCAGCGACTGAAGTCACATCTCCTATATTGCAGGCAGATTCTTTACCAGCTGAGCCACCACAGAAGCCCATGAAAAGTACTTAATTTTTATTAATTCCGTCATTTTTTTTAGTAAGATAGTATTATATTCAACTGATTGTTCTTTTTCTTTCCACTTGATTGAATTAGAATTGATCTTTCAAATAAGCATGACTCATCAAATTCTCTTCTCACTATTACCCCCACTTCTTCCTTTTCGCACACATTTGATAACCAAGGCTATAGTAGAGAGATAAAGTTATCTTTTACCCCATGTACCAAATATATTTAGACTCTGAGACTTGGAATGGAAAATAAGGGACTTTTGCTATGGATTGTTTAGAATATTAAAGGTGATTTTTCAGGGGGCTTGCCAGCAAGATGGCAGAGCAGAAAGATGTGCGCTACCTCTGCAAACAAAAACACTGAAATCACAACTAGCTGCTGAACAATCATTAACAAAAATATGCTGGAACCTACCAAGAAACTTACCTTACACTCAAAGACAAAGAAGAAGCCACAGCAATACAGTAGGAGGGGCACAATCTTGATAAAATCAAATCCCATACCTGCTGGGTGGGCGACCCATAAACCGGAAAATAATTACACCAGAGAAGTTCTGACTTGGGAGTGAAAGCCTCAAGCACATGTCAGGGTTACCAGGCTGGCGTCTGACAATGGGAGGAGGAGCCCTGGGGGAATCTGGCTTTGAGGTCAGTGAAGATTGATCACAGGAATTCCATAGGATTGGAGGGAAAAGAAACTCCTTTCATGGAGGGGGCGTACAAAGTGTCCTGCACATTAGGACCCAGGAAAAAAGCAGTGACCCCAGAAGAGACTGGGCCAGACCTACCTGCTAGTAATGGAGGGTCTTCTAAGTGGCCATGGATGCAGAAGAATTAGATCCTAGTACCGTTAATAATGCTGTTGTTTAGTCACATTCGTGTTTGACTCTTTTGCAGCCCCATTGACTGTCACCAGGTTCCTCTGTCCATGGGATTTCTCAGGCAAGAATACTGAAGTGGGCTGCCATTTCCTCCTTCCAGGGGATCTTCCTGACCCAGGGATGGGACCTGTAAATCCTGCTTGGCTGGCACTGAGTCCCCTGGGCGGCCCTCTCACAAAACTGCATCTTTAGAAGAGGCGATATATTTCCATCATCCCATTATAGACATGAATCTTTTGTCACTAAGTTTAAGAGAATATAAAATGCAAAATTACTTTCTTTTCAAAATTTCAAGTTGACTTTGTTGTCTAGTTATTGACTGACATATAGTCAGAGACAATAAGAATAATCTATTCTTTCCTATTGGATTTCTTAATAAGGTTACCTGAGAATATATGGAAAAATACTGTACTAGTATATCCTGTAACATATATTATTCTCCATTGTATCTAATATTTCAGATGTATTTATTAATGTAATGCATTTTTTCCATATACCAATCAATTTCATTTAAAGTCTTTGATCAATTGGCAACTTACTTGGCAACCACATATTCCCCAGGGTTCTTTCTGTACCTTTTCTCATATCTGAGGAATGGTTTCACTTGTAGGAAGATAAAGCTCTAATGAGCCCTTATGAATCTTTGTTCAAAGAGGTCCAGTCTACCAGAGATCAGCTAAGACAGTGTCTGAAATGCTAATTACTTGCTGATTAGAAGTCAACACTAGATTGTTTTTCTATTTCTCCAGGTCACCAATCAAATTCAAACAATGTTTTAAATTCCAGCAAACACCAAAGTCCTTCTTTTAAAGGCCATTTTTTTTCATTCTTTTTTGCTGTGAAGAATATTTCAAAATCATGGATTCACGGTTTTCAAATTGTGTGGTGAATGAAAAAATAATGCTTTAATAAATCTTGATCCTTTGCAAACAATATACCATTAGATGATTTAAATAATGTACTTGGTGACTCTCCCAATCTAAGACATGTTTTAGAGACAATGTGATCATTACTAATGCTAGTTGGCATATTAGAACTTAAAAGATTTCTAAGCATTTCTAAGCATTTTTTCAAATACAAAATTTTAAAGTAACAGTTTGAAAACATTTTAAAAATACAAAGGATACAAAAACATAGTGAGTCAACCTCTTTAGTTCTTTCTCTCATCGAACTGTAGAAAACTTTCAGCTTTTAATTAGCTGGCAAAAATATGGGAAAACCCATAAACATATATACCTTGAGGTTCTTTTTCATTAGACAGAAAGCAACACCAGGTATGATGCTATTTAGATAAAATGGAGCTTAGTTTGAATGAAGAGTCAATTTTCTTGGGCAGCATAAGGAAAAGAGCAACTATTTTTTGTGTTTGTGAGGATACATAACAAATGTATACCTTGACTTGTGCTTCACTCCTGGAGAGAGAACCCTTCTTGGGAAATCTTCAATGCTTAATGGAAAGAAAGAAAGAGAAGGAAGGAGAGTACAAAGGAGGAAAAGAAGGGAGGGAGAGGGGTGAGAGGGAGGGAGGGAGGATTAAATTAATTAAACAAGGAAGTCATTTGACTAATGTGGATGTAATGCCCTAGCAGCCTTGTAAGAAGCCCAAAATCTAAACTTGTGCCAACTAAAAATTGGGAATTGTCATCTACCTGTACAATGATTAAACCATGAGCTGCTGCGACCACTGACCTTCAACACACCCTGCAAGGAGTTCAGGTGTAGATAAGGAATGAGGCACTCTATGCTTTGGGAAAAACTGGCAGAACAGGCCTGTAGATAGATACTTTCAGGAGAAGATTTTATGAGCCCAATTCTTGCATCTCCTCCTATCTAGAAAAGCACTAAAATCATTAACTGCTCCTGGTGACTAGCAGCAAGTCTCTGCCAAAATGTGCGCTTAACTGCATGCAGTCCTCTTCACTGGGCTTCCCTGGTGGCTCAGATGGTAAAGAATCCACTTGCAATGCAGGAGACCTGGGTTTGATCCCTGGGTTGGGAAGATCCCCTGGAGGAGGGTATAGCAACCCACTCCAGTATTCTTGCCTGAAGAATCCCCATGGACAGAGAAGGCTGGTGGGCTACAGTCCATGGAGTCACAAATAGTTAGACACGACTGAGCAACTAAGTATATACACTCCTCTTCACTAAAATCATATACTGTATTACACTAATCTTCCCCCCAACCTCTTTGGAGCAGTTTCTCAGAGCTATCTGAAATGCTGTCTCCCAGGCCATAGCTCTCATTTTGTCCCAAGAAAAAACTTAACTCACAACTCTCACATTGCACTTTTCTTTTTATTTTTTTTCATTTAACACTGTAAATGGCTCAGGGTTAACACAGTGAAAACCATAAGGACAACCAATAACAAACAGCCAACTTGGCTTTAAGCCATAGCCAATCAAATCTTCCTTACTTTGTTTTGCCTTTTCTTTATGGAAAGTCTCTTTCTGAATTTGTATGAGCTGTGACCTCCTAACCACTCCTGTTAAGCACTGCCCAATTAGCATTGATATTTACTCAAATAAACTCTTAAACTTTTTACTATGCCTCAATTTCTTTTTAGCAGAAGTTAAGAAGGAAGATAGATAGATAGATAGATAGGAAGGAGGGGAGCCCGAGAGACAAAGGGAGTGGGGAGGGAGGGAATCATTAAAAAAATATCAAAAACCCTAATATATTTTGTTCCTCTGCATCTTTTAGGTAGAAAAGGATTGTTACCTGTGTCATTAACAAACAGAAATCTCCAACATTTAGTAAGTTTCATTTTTATGTTAATGCTATTATTTAAAAGTTTCAGGGAACTCAGGTGTCATTAGAAGTTAGTTTGAAATATCTTAAATTGACTAGTTTGTAAAGCTACTGCAGTTTAAAGCTAATACTACTGATTGGTTCACCTCAAAAGAGATACAGATCTCCCTGAAAGCTTCTATTTTTCTTTCCTCCTTTTGCTTAGGGAACTGAATAGAAACTTTAAAATTTAAATTAAAAAAATCTTCTCTCATTCAATTTGGAGGTGGGAAATAGGAGACTGCTTAGTCTAGAGAACTTTCAAAGGCTTGATACCTAAATGTATTCTTTGGATGGGTTTTTCCTGATGATACAACACCATTTGAATACACTGAAGCCTCATCATTTACCACCTTGGTAATAATTTTGATACAAAAATAGGCCTCCATAGGAATGCAGCTTGAACCAATAACAAGCAACAGTGCTTTCTTTGTGATAAATTGACACTAAAGCCCAATCCTGAAAATCTCTTATATTATTTAGAGGAGCAGTGATCAAAGACACAAGAGAAGAAAGAGCTGGCAGCCTTGTATATTCTCCACTGATGCTGAGATAGTGTCAGTAATAGGGATTGTAGTTACTACCGGGGAGAGCTGAAGAGCAACTTTAAACCTCACATTCATATATCTTCTGGAAAAGAAAGGAGCAGAAGTGAAAAAAAAAATCAGGACAGTTTCTTAGTGAAGTTCTTTACAACTAGCTATACAAATTGCTGCTCCCCAGTAGGATGGGGTAAACACAAATTTAGGTAGAACAAAACAAAAGAATTGGAATGTCACTGGAATGCTGATGGGAATGATAAGAAAATGCCAAGGGTTGGCAAATGAGAGTGGTTTCAGGGAGAATCTAGTCACTTCTATTTCCAGTTTATACAACATCCTGTTGTCAAGTTAATCTTCTTAAAGTCCGGCTTTATCCACATCACTTTTTGCTTAAAATTCCCTGTGATTCACCATTGCTTAAAGGCTTTCACAGGCCTTGCAGGACAGCTCCACCAAATCACTGGACACATTAAAAGTTGATGACCAACCAAATTTAAATACCATGAAATAAAAATTTATTGACAACTATCTACACTTTAGCTTCCTAAAAAATTAAACAGTTATAGCTAGTATAACATATGCCATTCTAGCAGATCTTAATCATTATAAATACGGCATTAATTCATATATATATATATATATGCATTTTTCACTATAAAAAATACTTTCTTTTCAGATAAGACGAGAGTTCAATGATCCAACCCTCCATAAGATGTATATATATGGCAGTGCCTCAACTAAAACACATATTTCCAGTTTACTCTTCTGTATATACTGCAGCGTGGTGTTTATCTGCACTAACTAGATCCATTCAGTTACATGCTTTCTCAGCAATCTTACAATCTTCCCAGGTGGCTCAAGTGGTAAAGAATCTGCCTGCCAATTCAGGAAAAGCAGGAGATGTGGGTTCAATCCCTGAGTTGGGAAGATGCCCTGGAAAAGGAAATGACAACTCACTAAAGTATTCTTTCTTCTTTGTAACTTTAAACTTTTTATTTTGTATTGGGGTATAGTCAATTAAAAATGATGTAAAAGTTTCAGGTGAACACCGCAGGGTCTCAGCCATACATATATATGTATCCATTCTTCCAGCAACCCTCCTCCCAACCAGGCTGGCATATAATATTGAGCAAAGTTCCATTGCTATACAATAGATCTTTGTTGTTTATCCATTTTAAATATAGTAGTGTGTCCACGATGATTCTAAAGTCCCTAACTATTCCTTCCCCCTGGCAACCATCAGTTTGTCTTCTAAGTCAGTGAGTCTCTTTCTGTTTTGAAAATAAGTTCATTTGTATCCTTTTTTTTAGATTCCACATATAAGGGATATCATACGATATTTCTCCTTCTCTGTCTGACTTACTTCTTTCCTGGGAAATCCCATGGACAGAGAAGCCTAGTAGGCTGCAGTCCATGGGATCACAAAGAGTCGGACATGACTGAGCAACTGGGCACACGTGCAGCGGTCTTACAAAGGCTTCACCCGTGTTTATGCTTCTCAAAACATTTAAGCATTCAAAGAAATGCATAAAAGTTCAAAAATGCATGCAATTCTTACATGATAGTAAGTTAATTTACATGAACATATTCAATCGTATGCCATAAATTAATGGGCTTCCCTGGTGGCTCAGATGGTAAAGTGTCTGCCCACAATGTGGGAGACCCAGGTTCAATCCCTGGGTTGGGAAGATCCCCTGGAGAAGGAAATGGCAACCCACTCCAGTACTCTTGCCTGGAAAATCCCATGGACAGAGGAGCCTGGCAGGCTACAGTCCATGGGGTCGCAAAGAGTTGAACATGACTGAGTGACTCCTCTTTCTTTCACTTTCATAAATTAATAATAATCTTATGCCATAAATTGGAAGATAGGTGATTTTTTTAGACTGTATTATACTTATAACTTTTGTGCTTATATCATAACATGATAATTCAGCTGGTATTAAAGGACAAAGGGTCATATATATGTATATATGTGTATTCATCTATATCTATCTATCTATCTCTGGGTAAATAATGTATATTTTACTTTTCCTTCCTTTGTTCCTTTTTGTCAACTGTACTGAGAGTGAAATTTTAGGATGACTCACGACTTGCAATTTAAGTCCTTAAACAATCTAGTCCAAATATATCTTTCCAACTAAATGCTGCTACTTTTCTATATAAATCTTCAACTTTTGAGTGCACTATCTCATCACAACAGGACAATCCTCCAGTTTCTCCACATTATATTGCTTCTTCCATTACAGTACCTAACCCTTGTGTACTCTTTCCAAAACTACCTACTCTATCTTAGTCATGTTTGTACACTCTAGTCTCATATAAGCCTTCTTTGATCTCCTGAAAACATGATATCCAACCCATTATACACTTAATCAGAATCATGTGCATGATTTTGGCTGGTGGCTTGCATTGTCATGCAACTGTCCATGCCTTTACCTCCTGCCTCCTCAACTATATTATAAATCCCAGGAGGACAAAAACATGGGCATGCCACTTTCTTAGCATCTAGTGTTAATCTAAGAGCTCATGAGGAGTAACTGTTGTAGGAGTAAATAACTTGATAGAGTAGAAATAAATTTGCCAGGTCATCTGGGGGATAATCAGACTTTTAAGACATTTATTTTTTATGTAGTTGTTTTTGTTTTTTTAGAGTAAAGAAAAAAGAAAGCAGGGGAATTCTGCCTCTGACATCATGAGCATGTTCTAGAGCTTTTTTGGAAGTACTATCCAGGCTTATGGGGCTTCCCAGGTGGCAGTAGTGTGAAAGAACCCACCTGCCAATGCAGGTAGACATAAGAGGCGTAGGTTCCACCGTGGGTCAGGAAGATCCTCTGGAGAAGGTCATGGCAACCACTCCAGTATTGCCTGGAGAATCCCGTAGACAGAGAAGCCTGGCAGGCTGCAGTCCACAGGGTCGCACAGAGTTGGACATGACTGAAGCAACTTAGCACGCATGCACACACTAGCCAGGCTATAGCTGAAATATTTGTCAGCATGGCTTTATTAATCATACCTCTGTTCTGGATTTTATTTTCTTGTACTGAAAGCTGAATGAGAGCATGGGCCTCCTAGTACAAGTAGCAGGATAAGCCAGGTGAAGAGTATTCCTTTGCAAAGAGAAAGAATAAAGGAGGGATGTAGAAGGCTGAAAAAAATTAACTCGACTATTTGGCGTTCTTTTTGTAAGGCATAAACCACTTTCCTACCTAAATCTGAGGATGTTCAAATGATTTTTTTTGCTTCTCTAGTCAACTTGAACTCCCTTATTGAGCTCCTAGTACCTGCTGTGAATATAGAATTACCTTCTCAGCAATAGGTAGACCCTTCAGGGTTACAGCCTTGAGAATATAAGAGAGACGGTGGCACCCTTGGGAATCCAGAAAAAGAATCTTCTGAAGTTATTGCTCTTCTAGTATAGAAAACAACTTAGAAGGTGACTGGGTGAGGGCAGCCCTTGTAATGCATTTTCTCTTCAGTCAAGATAGTGCTAATAGTAGGAAGGTCTTGGTCGCTTTGTTGTGCTTTCTTTTTGATAAAAATAAGGATTTTGGACACTGCAAATATTGGAAAGATGGTTCAAGGAGCTCAGTCACAGTAGCGAGGTCGTCTGAAAAGGGCAGCAGGAGCTGCAACTCATTGTAGGCAGTTTCTATGCCCAACAGGCTCCCCAGTGTCCCTGTTTTGTTGGCTTTGAATGAGGCAGAACATTGTTTTCCAAAAATACTCCCACTTTCATTATGATCATCCTTGTCATTATCATCATTATTGCTATTCTCTGAATCACCCATCAGAGCAAACTTTCACATATTGACAGTGCCTGAATGTAAGCACTTTAGTTACTTTATCAAAACAAGAGTCTGCAGGGTCACTCTGTCTTTGTAACTTCGTAGGCAGGGGCCCTCCAATTATAGACAAATGCTCTGAAATTACTTTTGTGTTCCATTCACAAACCACATAGATGCATTTTTCTTATTAAATGTAATTCCACAATGAGAGAAAGGCAAAGTAGCATATATACATTAACCCACAGAAAAAGTAAATCCACATTCAGAATATCCTAATTCACTAGATAAAAAAACTGGATAAAGTTGTCAAAAGTTGGGATGTTATGGGACCAAATATATTCCATTGAAGGCCAAGGGGTTTCTGTGCACCTCAACATTTCAAATCAGGTGTTTATTGCCTAAAACAAGTCTGGGGAAATTAATGAGGTAAGTTATTACCCACCATGTCTACAGGTTTTCTATTACCAGTTATAAAAGCAGGTAGCAATCTCACTCTACCTTGAAGGCATCATTCATTATAAATTATTTGCTTTCAATCATGAGTAGGATATAGGGAAAGGAAAAATACCAAAGAAGGTACTTTGTTAGGGCACAAAAATAAGAGCATTGTGCACCCACGTGACATTTTGAATTCAAATGTTTAGTTGGTGACTGGAACCTTGGTATTATCTGAAACCAAACTGGCTTCTTCCCTTTTCTTATTTATTTATTTTTTTAAATAAGTGAGAGCCTGAGGCATACACTCTTATCTAGAACAATAATTCATATTACACTATGACCTGAGAGGTATCTTCATTTGTGTCTTACCTCGGCCCTACTTTTGTTTCAACCATCTGTTGTTGAAGATAAAAGGTGGAAGTGGGGAGAGAAAGTGTTCCTAGTGGTTAACTCTGTTCCTGACCAGTCAGGGAGAACCAGAAGAAGGATTTCTGCTTCCTATTAACATCCTTGGTCATGGATCCAGAGGGCTCTTGGAAAACAGCAAAAATCACCTTCTACTGATGGCTGTCTGTGACCATGCAGGCATCTTTCAGAGGGCCAATCTATATAACCATGCATGAAAACTGCAGCGGCCAATCATGTAGACAACTCAACTTAGATCCAAATATATTTGCACATACAGATGAAATTCATATATGATTGCCAGATTTCTTCTTTATCTTTGTTATTTAAATCCAGACTTAAACTTTTGTATCACATTTGACTAAAGTACATTATTGTTCCACATTGGACTCCTAGGTGAAATAGGCAAGCCTATGAGGCCAATAATTAGTCCTATGGAGACAACAAAGGAGGCTGCAAAGATCACGGAGCACAGAAGTTCCTCAGGATAATGCTTGTGATGTGTTGTGAAATACTAATAGTTTGGCATTTTTAAATTGGGGAGAATAAACAATTACTCAAAGCGCTTACCAAAATTAAGTGCAGGACTAATTAAGGCTAGCTTGACTGCTGTAATTTCCTCTGACTCTGGATATAACCCCTGCAGGCAGTAGGGGTGCCTGATGGATGTTCTCCTTAGGAAACGTGTGGTCATGTGTGATAAGCATAGGCAGCACAACATCACTTATTCTTATCAAAGCTCCCCAGGCAGGGAAAATTAAGAGATAGGGATTACCATTTAATCTGTAAGAACTGGGATCTTTTTTTCAGTAGTACTTATAATTTACGTACTTGAATATTTTGCTATACTTAAAACCTTGAAATCTCCAAGTATAAAAATTGCTGCTAGTTTTCTTAGAGTACCGATGGTAGTAACAACTTATCCCTAAATAGATTTCTGCCTTGGAACTGGATTCTTTATCTTAGTGACTAGAATATATTTTATTTCTGTCACAGATATGGTTTGGGGAGGAATAAAATATTGCAGTGAATGGAAATGCATTCTAGTGTCTCTTTTTCTGGTTCTTTCGCTCATTCTACAAATTATCAATCATCTTTGCACCATACATTCTGCCAGGATTTGAGGTTATATGGGTTACTTTAGTTAGTTTGATGTAGGTTTCTCTCTAATAACAATGAACCACCAAGAATCCTAGATGCCTTTGATGACAAAGACTTATTTGTTGCTGATATATTTTTAAAGCTCGGCTTTGCCTGGGTTCCACGTCAATTATCATTTTGCAATTTAGGCCAAAGTAGCAACTCCTGCCTCTTCCTGCTGGTCTTATGGTAGTGGGGAAATAGCAATGGCAGAATCACGTGGTAGCTTTTAAAATTTCTGCTTGGAAGTGACATATGTTACATTAACTCATATTTCATTGGCCAAATTAGGTCACATCTACAAGCCAGTTGTCAATGAGGTGGAAAGAATAATCCTTCTGTCAAGAAGGCCTGGAAGTGAGGGGCAGGGAATATTTTTGACAATGATATGATTTACAACACTGCCTAAGGGAACTTATAGTCTAGATGGAAAGCTGAAAGTTATGACACAAAAGTGCTACAGGGCATGCAACAAGCAGTGTTCTGTATTAGCATTTATTAAGGTTCATCACCTTGCTCCCTAGTAAACATTGCAAATATGTGTTCTGTTGGTAAATGTTTCTGTTTTTCTCATACTGAGCGAAGACAGATATTTGCCAAAAGAAAACCAATTTAAGTCAGATTTCATGGTACAAATTAGGATTTAGAAATGAGGATTAGAGGGATAGTGACTTCTCCATTACCAGACCACATTGATTGAATGTACAATTGATTATGCAGATATTGACCATTAGGATCACAGGAAGAAAAAACTCTAATGGAAAAAAATGATTGATACAATAGTCACATATCAATACAATCTCTTGGTCATCCAATAATTATAGATGTCCTTAAAAACCAAATGAAAAGGGCAAAGAAGTGGAAGCATGTTAAAATTCTCATGAGGTCTCTCCCTGACCTTCATTAGGCCAGTGTTCATTTGCTTTTCGCTCAGGTTTTTGTACCAGTTCATCCAGTTCTATATGGATGCATATCACACATTCAAGTCTAAACCTCATCTGAGAATTTTCATCTAATTTCATTTAATATGAAATGCCTCTAACATCAAATAATAGCTGATAATATTCAGTTGCCCAAAGGGGCTGATTGTTAACTTGTCTGAAAACTTGTGATTCAGTTTAGTCATCCTTAGAATTTATATTGTCAGTAAGTGTATCATATAAATAATTCAACTGCTAAGGAAAGATAGAATCTGTGAAAATGGTGGAATTTGCAAAACTTTCATTACCGTGTTTAACATTTGATGAGCTCTTAAAACTGAATGCAAAGTACAAAGATTAATTCCTTAATGAAAGAAAGTTTTAAAAATTAAGTATAATATAGTCCTTATACTTTGCTTGAAACTAAAATTGCAAGTAAAATTCAGGCTTTTTCTAGGAGTGGAAATTGAATGACCATTTTGAGAGGCTGATTAAATAGATTTTAAAAGTAATAGGTATATAGGGTGACCCTGTGTTATTATTGATGTGAACTACAGACAGCTCTTGCTTCAGTGAAATGTGCCATCAGATAAAAAATTTGCTGCTGCCAGGTATTCTGAATTTTGAATTTTGAGTGATTTAAGTCAAGTCTTGGTAAATTTGTTCAAAATCAAATTATTTTCTTTCTTCTTTCCTTCATTGATTGAAATATAAGGATAAAACTACAAATATTTAAGAGGAAGAAGTAGGCATTAGATAATGTATGAATAAAACAATCATGGGCCCTGTTCTCAGTAGTTTGGAATCAACTAACAAAGAAAAAATGAACAAATTGATGTGATGGGTTCCATGAAGGAAATAAAGCCCTGATACCTAGAAATCTACATAGGTAGTGAAGGATGTCTTCTCTGAGGAAGTCAATTGTCAAGCTCTAAAGAATGAGAATTGGGGACAACGTGTGTTGCAAGCAGAGAAATCAGCTTTAGCCATGTAAAGGATTCAGATTTTATTCAAGTGCAATGGAAAGCCATTGATGAGTTGGTAGGCAGGGAAGCAAGAGGAGATGATTTATGTTTAAAACAATTGATCTAGCTGTTATGGGGAGAATGAATTATAGAAGGGTGAGACTACAGGCAGGGAGATACAGTGGGGGAAACTACACTGGTCCAGGCAAGACGTAATGAGAAATTGAACTAGGAATAGTGAGAGCGGACATCAAGGCAGGCAAATGGATTTTAAATACATTTTGGAGGAAGAAATGCAGTGTTTGCTGATAGCTGAATATAAAGAATGATGCAAGGGAGGATTTAGGAGTATCTGCAGGCTTCTTGCTTGAGCAAAGTGTAGACAGTGCCTTCTAATGAAAAGATGAGAGCTGGGGAAGAAATCAGTGGGAGGGTAGGTAGGTGGCAATCAAGGAATCTATTTCAATCTGTGTAGTGGAGGTTATGGTAATCCTGCCAATAGGTCATTTCCAGTTAGATATTTGAACGTGGAGCCCAGAAGAAAGCCTTGAGATAAAACATATTTAAACTCACAGGGATAGAGTTCATTGATTTAAAAAAAAAAAAAAAGGTTGAGAGAAGTATAGAGAATCTGAAACAATCTCTGGCATTATCAAGAAGACGAACAAACAAAAAAACCTGACAAGGTGTGGTAAAAAATTTCAGAGACAAACCAGAAGAAAATAGTGTCCTGGAAATCAAAGGAAGACAGTATTTTAAAGAGGGTGTGATCTACACCACTGAATATTGATAAAAGGCAGATGAAATGAGAACAGAAAAGAAGCCTTCTTTTTAACAGTGGAGACATCACTAGGAACCTTGGAATAAATAGCTTTTAAATGGAGTGAGGATGGGAAGATGTAGCCCAATCTGGAGTGGAATAAGGAGTAAATATGATAAGAGGCAATGAAAGTAGTTCTGGAAACAATTCTTGAAAAGTCATTCTGTAAACAGGAATATATAAAAGGGGATATCTATATAGGAATCTGAGACTCGAAGAGGACTCTTCCTGAAGACTAAACACATTTGTTGCTAATGGGAAAATTTGCTAATGGGAAAAGTAAGGCAGAGAAAGACTTTGACAGTGGAATTAATAAAAAGATGCTAAGCCTATGAGAAGGCTCAGCAGGTGGGCAGTTTGATCTTCAATGTTGTAATTCAGTTGCTAAGTCATCTCTGACTCTTTGAGACCCCATAACTGCAGCACACCAGGCTTCCCTGTCCTTCACTATCACCCAGAATTTGCTCAAACTCATGTCCATTGAGTTGATGATGCCATCCAACCATCCCATCCTCTGTTACCCCCTTCTCCTTCTGCCTTCAATCTTTCCCAGCATAAGGATCTTTTCCAACAAGTTGGCTCTTACCATCAGGTGGCCAAAGTATGGGAGCTTCAGCATCAGTCCTTCCAGTGAATATTCACAGTTGGTTTACTTTAGTACTGACTGGTTTGGTCTCCCTGCTGTCCAAGGGACTCTCAAGAGTCTTCTCCAGCATGATAATTTGAAAGCATCAATTCTTTGGTGCTCAGCCTTCATTATGGCCCAACTCTCACATCCATACAAGACTACTGAAAAAACAATAGCTTTGACTATATGGACCTTGGTCAGCAAAGTGATAACTCTGCTTTTTAATACATCGTCTATGTTTGTCATAGTTTTTCTTCCAAGGAGCAAGTGTCTTTTAATTTCATGGCTGTAGTCACTGTCTGAAGCCATTTTGGAGCCCAAGAAAATCTGTTACTGTTTCCACTTTTTCTCCATCTGTTTGCCATGAATCAATGGGAACAGATGCAATTATCTTAGTTTTTTGAATGCTGAGTTTTAAGCCAGCTTTTTCACTATCCTCTCTCACCTTCATCAAGAGGCTCTTTAGTTCCTCTTCACTTTCTGCCATTAGAAAGGTATTATCTGCATATCTGAAGTTGTTGATATTTCTCCCAGAAATGTTGATTCCAGCTTATGAGTCATCCAGGCCAGCATTTAGCATGATGTACTTTTCATCTAAGTTAAATAAGCAGGGTGACTATACAGCCTTGAGGTACTCCTTTCCCAATTTTGAACCAGTCAGTTGTTACATGTAAAGTCTTAACTGTTGCTTCCCGTCCTGCATAGAGGTTTCTCAGGAGGCATGTAAGGTGGTCTGGTTATTTCATCTCCTTAAGAATTTTCCACAGTTTGTTGTGATCCACACAGTCAAAGGTTTTAGCATAATCAATGAAGCAGAAATAGATGTTTTTCTAGAATTCCCTTGCTTTCTCTATGAACCTATGGACACTGGCAGTTTGATCTCTTGTTCCTCTGCCTTTTCTAAATCTAGCTTGTACATCTGGAGGTTCTTGGTTCACATACTGCTGAAGCCTAGCTTGAAGGCTTTTCAGCATTCCCTTTCTAGCATGTGAAATGAGTACAATTGTATGGTAGTTTGAATAGTCCTTAGCATTGCCTCTTTGGTATTGGAATAAAAACTGAACTTTTCCAGTCCTGTGGCCACTGCTATGTTTTCCATATTTGCTAGCATAAATAGAGGGATTTCTTCAATAAATAGGGGACAAGGTTAAAATGGATACAGATGCAGAGAAGTGGAGTACAGATGCAGAGAAGTGGAATACAGATGCAGAGAAGTAGAAGGTGAGGACATATAGATTTATCATTTAAATATGATACAGAATCATGACCTGAGAAGTAGGGAAAGTGTAGGGCAGGAATTTTGACAGAGGAGAAATGTCTAGCAAGCTGTAGGAACATTTAGAAAGTATTTACACATATGGGTGTTCCTAATATTTGATAGAGGCTTGATGCATGTTGACAAATAGATTAAAGTATGGCATTTTAGTTTTAAGAACATATTCACAATTAATTTTCAAATGGAAACCAAAGACAAATTTTTACATATACCAGACTGAGTCCAAAAACACTTTTTGCAAAAGTCTCTCAAAAGTTCAACAAGTATAGTCACACTTGTCAATTTGCTCCAGCCATGGCCTAGAGAATATGTCATCAAGACTCCAGATTAGAAGAAAACAGTCATCATCATACACTTCTAAATGCCCCCAGTCCTCTGCATTGTGTGAAAAAAGTTGTGAGGTTAAAGGTTTGGCTCAGTAGACGTTTTGGACGTTTGCATATCAGAAATGCCATAATTATATGCAGATAACCATTTTGGCTGTTTTATATGGATAAATGAGATGGTGATACCACTTAATCTGTATTTTTAAAATATCTTTTTCTGTGATCACCTTAAAAAAGCCCCCTTTACTGGTTCTACTTGAAAGCTGTTTTCCGAAACCATTTCCTAAGTTAGGTTCTCTGAGTAAAAATGTTCAAAACCTCCTGGTAAGCCTGAGTATTGATTATCTTCTAATCTAGTTTTGACTTTGCCTTGAAACTTCAGCCATAAAAGATTTAAAAGATTCTGCCCTTCACTAAAAGCCATCATCTGTAATCGTTGCACTCACCCATTTCAGAATCCAGATGACTGAATGTCACATTCAGTTACCTTTATAAACCCCCAAATCAAAGTTTCTAATATCAGCACTTGCCTCACTCATCACTCTTGCTTCTCAACTCCGAATTTATTGGTAATTCTTTACCTCCCCTTGCCACTTACTGTCTCTAGGGTTTGAGTGCTCAGAGCTGCTAAGCAGGCTTCTAGAGTCAAACAGCTTTAAAAGTTCCACAAATTTCATACTGGAAATGGGAAAACATAAAAACAGTGCATGTCAAAATGTCATCCCGTGTTGACAGTAAATCACTTGGCCAACATTTAGTTTGTCTTTTGTGCACCATCAGGAACCAGGAGCTGCTGCTGCTGGGTGTGCGTGTGTGCTTCAGTGTAATTTCTTAAGCCTTCAGAAAATGCTGCGGCTTTCGCTACCATTCTTCTTTTTTAACCTTTTACAAATAACCAAAATTATGTATGGGTGTGCGATTTTACTGTCCTTTTCTCTCAAATGCAGGCAATAAAAGTTGATTTGCACTAACAAGCTAAAAGCTCTGAGTGCTACCAGACTGTGATGCCTTCCAGGAGGGAGAGCAGCTATTAGATCCTATGATGGTAGAACGTATTTTCACAATAGACATCAAAAAGATTTAGAATCCAACGCTGGGATCCAACCTATTGTTCAGAAGTCAGCCACTATGGAAGAAAAGATTCAACTGCTTTTGATTTCAGCAGAGTCCAGGCGTACTAGAGCTGCTGCAATTTCCACCCTTCCTACTCTCTTCCATACTCAGCGGGAATTCTGATTATGGTAGGTTCATGAGGATTCATAAGGTATAAAAATGTTTGTGAAAAAATATATGCTAGAAATATCCTCTGTTTATGCCATTGGCTCACAGTTGAAATTTCCATTAGTTACAAAGAATATATTAAAAATGAAAACATTTCTCTGATTATATGCATCTATCCTTCCCAGTTTACATTTAATTGGCAAATTTACTAAATTTGAAAAGATACTACTATGGTCCTGCATAGAATTGTGGACTAGAAATATAAGGCTGCCAATATGGTAAGATAAATATAGCCTAATATATATATATATATATATATATATATATATATATATATATATATATATGTATATTGCTGTTTAAAAGATGAAAGTATAACTGCATGGTTTCAAACCTCAACTATTATACAGAATTGCCATATGACTACTATGTAACTATCATGATTGTGCTATTCAGGCAAACAAAAAGGTGTCCCAAGAAATGATGGCACTTCCATGAAGAAAAGAAGGTGCCTAGAAGGATGAATATAGTTTATATTGACAGACAGGCTAACCCATTTTAGCATCTTCACCTTTCTCCCATCAATCAAAACCAGAAGGTCACAAGTGGAATAGTACAATGAGTTTGAAAAGAAATGTTTGCTAAACCGTTAAGTCACTTCATACAGCATAGACAGGAAGTAGAATGGCAGTAGCCTAAGAGTCTTGGCTTTGGATGAACCCAAAGAAATAGTCTCCATGTTTTAATCCAAGCTGCCATTCATTGTAGTGAGTTCCACGAAAGAAATAAAAGCCCTCATACCTAGAAGTCTATATAGCTAATGAAGGATGTCTTCTCTGAGGAAATCAATTGTCCAGGTCTACAGAATGAGAACTGGGGATAAAGAGTGTTGCAAGCAGAGAAAACAGCTTCAGCTATGTAAAAGATTTGGATTTTATTCAAGTAAAATCGAAAGCCACTGATGGGTATATAGCAGGAAAGTAAGAGGAGGTGATTTATGTTTACAACAATTGATCTGGCTGTTGTGGGGAGAATGAATAATGGAAGGGTAAGAATATAGGCAGGGAGACACAGTGGGGAAAACTGCACTGGTCCAGGCAAGATGTGATGAGAAATTGGACTAGAAATAGAGTGGCGATCAAGGCAGGCCAATAGATTTTAAATACATTTTGGAGGAATACCTGCCAATATCTGCTGACAGTTGAATATACAGAATGGTATAGAGAGAGGCTTTAGGAGTATCTGTAGCCTTCTTGCTCGAGCAATTGGGTAGATGCCCTATAGTGAAACGATGAGGGCTGGGAAAGAAATCAGTGTGAGGGCAGGTGGTAATCAAGGAATCCATTTCAATCTGTGTGGTGAAGGTTATGGTAAGCCTTCCAGTGGGAGATTTCAAGGTGCCATTGGATATTTGAACTTGGAGCCCAGAAGAAAGAGGTAAATGGCACTTTATAAATTCTGCTCATATATCAGTGACTTCAGTTATGTGTCTATACATAGAAATGAACACAGATACCACTTGCATGTAGTCTGTTTTTTATGTAATTTTAGTAGATCTCTACTGTTCCTCTACTATAGAATGGATTCGAAAGTTCATTTGGATTTTATTCTTGAGAAAAAAATTTGAGTAAGTAAACTATGAGTCCATTAAAAGTAGTGGAAGGAGACAGAGATCAGCTCTAAGTAAATCCTGTGCAAAGGAACTTATCTTTCACGTATTCACCTCTTCTGAAAGATGAGAGATTTTCTTAACCAATTAATTGAGACTGTTAACTAAGTGTCATGGCAAACAAATTCACATTTCACATGAGGAAGCCACTTTTTATGGCAGACTTGGCAAGAACATTATAAACTTGTATAAAGTGACGATATACCACTTCCAGGATCCCTGTTATGATCCTGGATTATAATCATTAAGTCATGATTAACAGATTTAAATACATGCTTTATTGGGGAAAAAATGGTGGCTGGGAGTCAGGGACAAAACAGATACTGAGTCAGGTTCTAAAACAGCTATTCCCCAGCCTCCTGATGAAGGATGAGATTAGAATTTGGCTATATGACATCATTATTACTCATCAGGTTAGTAGAGTTGATAACAGGAGGTGAAGAATTTGTTATTAGATGTTCCTGGGAACCATGAGACCAAACTGAGGTCAGGATAGCAACATCCTGGAGGGAATCTGGAATTTACCTAGTTTGTTACTCAAAATTCACTTGGCCATTGATTGACTTCACTTTAGTTATCAGTATACATATTTTTGCTTAGACGCCTGAATATTAAGCTCTTAGAAGGATTCTTTTATTTACCATTGTTTCTATGCAAGGACTACTAAAATGATTCACATGTAGCCAGCATTAATTTATTAGATAAAAATAGCTTTCTAATTTTGTGTGGTAAATTTCAGTTGCAACATTTATCCCACTAAAAAATCTCTATATTTTAATCAATCAGTCAAAACGTATTTATTGAACATTGACCATGTAGTCATTGTGCTTAATGTGTGTGTACTTACATGTGTGTAGTGAGTTCATAATTTATCAATGTTTTTTGAGTGAATAAATATGCAAAAAAATTCAAGGAAAGTTAACTATAGGCTAAATTTGTCAATGAATGCTCAAATAGAAAAGGTGAAACTTAAGCCATCCTTTGGGAAGAAATGGGTAGAGAAATAAGGAGCCAGCAACAGCCTCAATATTTGTATAAGGACAGTCATCCAGTGAAAGGACTTGCTTTGACAAGGAGCTAATGTACAAAGTGTTCCCACTGTCATCTTAGTAAACAGTTTGATCCCCAATATACAGAAGGAGAGTTCTGACTAATTGTGGCTCCCCAAAAATTGGTAAAGTGGGCTCAGATTGATGTTTTGCCATAGCTGGGAGCATCCTCAAGATTTTTAATACCATAAGATGAGTTGAACCTAGGGAATCTGGGTAGTTGAATGGGAATGTCAGGTAAACTAAGAAATTCACGCCAGTACAGAGTACAAAAATTGATGATGCTATTACTACTACTACTAATAAGCCTGATGAGTTTATATTTTGTTTTAATAGACAAAGGTTTTTGTTGCTCAGCATCCAATGTGGTAACTTTATTTCCTGGGTGGACATTATTCTTGTTGCTGCTGGTTACTGTGGTCCACAAAAAAAATGAATATGGCTGACTGAGCTTCAACTCTAACATTTGGACCAAAAGCTATTATAAAACTTTTGCAACAAATTTTAAGACCTGAAGCCTGATTCAGCACTAATTGATTAAATCTGTCTATGTGTATAAGGTGCAATAAGGACAGAAGGAGATGTAGAAATGTACTTACAAGATAAACTTCATTCTATGTTTCTGTACTGTCCACTGTAAGGGATAATTTTGAAAAAAAAATTTTCTTATGGATATTTTCAAATAAAACCTAGATAGAACAGTAAAATGTATCCCCATCAAAAACTTCAGTAATTATCAATATTTGGCAAGTCCTGTTTCATCTATGTGTGCACCCACTTCCTCTCTCTCCCTCAAGGTTTATTTTTAAGAAAATTCCAGGCATCATGTTATTTCATTGGAAAATGCTTTCAGTATTTATCCCTAAACTGTTAAAATTCTTGTTTAAGTAGTAATAAAACCATGATGTGATTTCAAAGACTGTAGGGATACCTCCTCTGTCCTTAATCTGTTTATTTACCAATGTCTAAAATCCTACAAATTTAACATTCTTTGTTGGAAGATAAAATGCTAACCACCTCATTGGAATTGTCACAACTAAGACCTTTTCAGTTATGATTTATTAAAGAAAAGGTATTTGAATTTGCAAAAGACAATGACTGGCCATTTTTGAAATTATATCTAGAACAGGCACAGACAGCCTAGAAAGTTTAGAAACTGTGAGAAGTTCCCTAAGATCCTAAAGTCATCTGTTCCTTGAGGGTTATACTAATAGTCATGGATGTGCCAGGTCACAGAATGGTGGGTAGTAGAGACAGGGTTGCAAGCCAGGTCTCCAAAGGCCACCACCTTAACTCCTGGCTACCCCCCCGACCCTCTATCCCTTCCTTGGATGACTTCCCTGAGAATGATGTTTAGTCTTCTGTAATGATGCCTCTAAGTGTATCACCTACCAGGTAGAAACAGATCACTCTTTGGGCTTCCCTGGTAGCTCAGCTGGTAAAGAATCCACTGCAATACAGGGGACCCTGCTTCGATTCCTGGGTCAGAAAGATTCCCTGGAGAAGAGCATTGCAACCAACTCCAGTATTCTTGCTTGGAGAATCCCCATGGACAGAGCCTGGCAGGCTACAGTCCATGCAGTCCATGCTGTTGCAACGAGTTGGACATGACTGGGTGCCTAAGCGCACACACACACAAGTGTATCACCCAAGCATGTTTCTCCCTTCTCTAGAGTCATCCGTGCTCTAAACCCATGTAAATAAAATGCTTTGGATTTCTTTAATGTAGCATACACATTATGTTGCATATTAAAACAGACTGAAGTTCCAATTCCTCTCTCAAGTGCACCATGATTATTACTAGCTGTACAGTATTGGAATTCTGAAAATCTGTTCTAAACTCGATGGTTTCCTCAATATTCCCTGAGTTCATTTCCAGTGTGGACTGATGATTGACCTTGAAGGAAATGAATTAGAAGGCATGCACATTATTCCAGACTGCAGCAACTTGGAGAGGACTACTGAGGATAAAATTTGGGGTTCCTGTGCCAAATTGAGCAGCCCATCCAACCTGATGGGTTAATATAAAATTTACTCCATTTTATAGGGAGGGCTTCTGCTGCTCTTCACATGAAAACTTTTCATCTACTGCAGGAAGAAAAGACTGTGCCCATGAAACTTATGAGCTGCTGATATGTTGAGGACAGAGGATTTTGACAAAATCCCAAGCCACTGCAGGTCACATACTCCTTGGCACAACTGGGACTCATCAGGGGGCAAGGCAGGATATGCAAATTCTGAGCTAGCATCATTTGGTTGAAGGAGAACCTGAGATGAACTACATGATTCTAATGAGTTTTCTGCTAACTTAATGCAAGTAGGGAAAGTGGATTACCACAGTCCATGTCCTTCTGGAGGCTGCAGTTCTAGAGCCTCATCAAACTTACAGTATTGATTTCTCCCCAGTGCCTCCTTCTCCCTGCTCAACTAAATCCCTTCCTTCTTTCCAAGTCTGTCTCAGGCTCCCCTTCCCTCATAAACTTTGTTCAACTCCTATGGCCCTCAGAGATTGTTCCCTTATCTTCACTCTTATTTAACTTACTGTCCTTCCCTTTACCGGGAAATTAGAAGATGACTTGAAATTAATTTCTAGGAAGCCACCAACTCAGAGAACTGACTACACATGAATCTCAGAAATACATTTTGTGTGTCTCTACTTACAGCTGTTTTGGGTTATATATGATGGAAGAATGATTGATGTTAAGTCATAAAGTGTTGGTATAGTAGGAGTTCCTAGAAGAATGTGTACAAGTGGACAGCATCCCAAAAGGATGGAGCGCTCTTATTAAGTGCGATCACCCTCCTGCAAGTTGTTCACTACCTATTGCCCCAGGAAAAGTGACTGAATGGGGCCAAGAGGTCTGAGGCACCAACCAGAACTCAGCTAATTACTCCAGCACCTGTATCCTTATGCAGTAAGTAATAGATGTATGCATTTTTGCATTGAAGACAAATTTTAATCATAGATGAGTAACCTGGTCATTGTTTCCCAGTAACATAAAATACTGACAATCATTTGACATTTAACTTGTATATTTAACATATTTTTCCATTGGCTTTTTGATTCTTAGCTTTCTGCCTAACTAGGTTGTAAACCTCACTGAAAGTACAGTTTTGCTATTTCTATTTTTGCTATTCTCAACACACAACTGAATGTTCTGGGCAAAACAGACTGTCAATACAGTATTCATTTGCCATTGCTGATAATAGTCTAAGCAAACACTGACTGGAGTGCTAAAATATTTGCAAAGCCTCTTCTTGAGGAGAAAGGTGGTTTTACCTGATAATTCCCTTGTAGCCCACAATCACACATAGAAATAAAATCGATTTCTAGATGAGTAAGAATAATAACTTAAAATGTCTAATGTGAATAATAGGATATTAAGTCTATCATTTATTCTACTGTGATTCAAACTATTTAGATGTACTGTAAGGTATCACAAGTTATCACTACCCCAGACTTTTTCTGGAGATTTTAATCTTAGACTATCTCATAGCTATTTATAGTCAGTGGCTCAAATGGCTGGAAGATAATTCAAGTCTTATAGGTTTTCCTAGAAAAATCTGAGAAAATAAGAGAGCTAAATCATTGAGCTTTATTTTCCCTCAAAATAATATTTAATGAATTGTTATGTCTTTAATTTTTGTGAGGTAAATATGGACAAGTAGTTGCACAACTTTTGCATTTACTGTGAAATTTCTATGGAGGATGTTGTATATCATACCATTCAATGTCTGCCATACAGTAACCTAACAGACGTTTCTTTAAAAGTTTGAAGGTAGAAAAACTTTTAGTTTCCCTAAGAAATTATATGTATTCTACTGTTGTATACATCCTTGACTTGGATACATGGAAACTTACATAGTTTTTATGCTCAATCCCAAAAACCATATTGAGCTTTCTTATTGGTGCATCTGTTTTCTCTCCTTAGCTATGTTTCTGTATTAAATTAATTTTACTACTTTTTTTGTATTTGTCATTTTAGAAACTAACTTAAACCCCTTCTGAAAGGAGGTGGTGAACAAATGTATTTAAATTGAAGTCACATTTAACATTAAATGAACAGGCAAGCTCTCAGTGAAAGTTGTGCTAGTGCCCACATGAGCAATGGTGTGACACTCCCTTTATCTGAACACCAACTGGGCAGGCCTCTGAAAAGGGTGGATGATAAGAAGCTGTTTAAGAAAGCACACCAAACCAGGCTAAAATAAGTAGTTGTACCAGGGGCTAACAGAGTAAATGCTTTCAAAGAATGCTGAACTTATTGCACTTAGCATGATACCCTCAAGGTTCATCCATGTTGTTGCAAATGGAAGGATTTCCTTTGTATTTTATGGCTAAACACACACACAAATCTCATTTCCTTAATATATTCATTCACTGATGGTTTGTTTTCATGTCTTGGCTATTGTGAATAATGCTGTAATGAACATCCAGTGTAGATATCTCTTTGAAATAGTAATCTTACTTTTTTCAGATATATACCCAAAGTGGGGTTGATGGATCATATAGTAGTTCTATTTTTAACTTTTAAAGGAATCTCCATACTGTGTTCCATAGTGACTGTACCAATATACATTTTCACCAACAGTGTACCAGCATTCCCTTTTCTCCACATCCTCATCAGCATTTCTCTATCTTTTTGATAACAGTCATTCTAACAGGTCTAATATAGTATCTCATTGCTGATCTGATTCTCATTTCCCAGACGATTAGTGAGGTTGAGCACCTTTTCATGTATTTGTTACATGTCAGTGAATCACATCTCAATAAGGCTGGGGTGGGAGGGGAGAAAATGAACCTCTTTCTGCTGCTACATGCAGAAAAACAGCAGCTGAAAGGGATCTTGGAGATTGAAACTTAGACAAGGTAACACAGTTTGCTCAAGAAAGCCCAGATAGGTAGTACAGCACTAACCATGGAAAGGGTTTCTTGAATACCAGTGTAGTTTTCTTTGATTTACTCCCAACTCACTATTTTTCTTCTTTTTAAACATTTACTTACCCTTTTAAGGACATTTTTTTTGGAGTATAGTTATTTTATGGGCTTCCGTGGTGGCTCAGATGGTAAAGAATTCACCTGCAATGCAGGAGACCTGGGTTTGATCCTTGGGTTGGGAAGATCCCCTGGAGGAGGGCATGACAACCCACTCCAGTATTCTTGCCTGTAGAATTCCACTGACAGAGGGGCCTGGCGGGCTGCAGTCCATAGCATCGCAGAGTCAGACACGACTGAGCGACTAACACTTTCACTTCACTTCAGTCATTTGATAATGTCGTGTTCGTTTCTACTGCACAGCAAAGTGAATCAGCTACACATATACCTATATCCACTCTTTTTTGGATTTTCTTCCAATTTAGGTCACCACAGAGTATCCAGTAGAGCGCCCTGTGCTATACAGTACGTTCTCATTAGTTATTTTTATACACATGTTAAGTCACTGCAGTCATGTCTGACTCTCTGTGACCCCATGGACTGTAGCCTGCCAGGCTCCTCTGTCCATGGGGTTCTCCAGGCAAGAATACTGGAGTAGGTTGCCATGACCTCCCTCAGGGGATCTTCCTGATCCATCCAGGGATCGAACCCTGGATTTGATCCTGGAGTCTCTTATGTCTCCTGCATTGGCAGGTGGGTTTTTTACCACTAGTGCCACCCAGGAAGCCCATAGTGTATATATGTCAAATCTCCCAATTCCTCCTACCACCACCCCCCTTTTCCCTTTAGTATCCATACACTTATTCCCTATGCCTGTGTCTCTACTTCTGCTTTGCAAATAAGATCATCTGTATCATTTTTCTAGATTCCACACATATTTATTAATATATATTTATTTTATGACTTACTTCACTCTTATGACAGTCTCCATGTCCATCCACATCTCTACAAATGACCCAATTTTGTTCCTTTTTATGGCTGAGTAATATTCCATTGTATATATGTGTCTTGTCACTTCTTAGGCAATGTTGTCTGAAGGTCTGGGCCAAGATAGGCTAGGCAACAGGCTAGCCACAGGTTCAAGATTTTCTGGAACCAAGGAGAAACTCTTTGCAGCCCTGGATAGGGAAGAAAGCATTAGGCCTCACTGTTTCTGGGTCAGAGACACTGGATAATAATAATTCTTTCTATATGTCCAGTGATATCTCTGAGTGCCCAGTAATATGAGTGTCAAAAAGGCAAAATCACAGATCATTCTCACTTGCCATCACTTTGAGCTATGGTGAGATGTTCATGACTATTTATCATCCAGACAGGTTTGGACAGGAGAGCCCAAGACCAAGACTGATGTTTGGCCATGTGGGAAAGGGCTGGAAAGTCCCCAGGGCTTCAAGAAAAATATCCATTTCTAAAGAAGTCAGTACAGAAACAAAGGTAAAGGTTGTCAAGGACAGAATTTGGAAAGTCAGCCCAGGAGAATAATTTTTATTGCAAGTGAACATCTGATCTTACAAAAGAAACTTCTCTATTTTTAAAATAAATTTTAGTTTTTTGAGAAATTTACAGAGGCACTGTGCAGAAAATAGAGAATTCCTATATACCCCCTACCCCCACAGTTTCTACTATTATTAACATCTTGCATTAATGTAGTATATTTGTACAATTGATAAATTAATTGATACTATTAACTAATGACCATAGATTATATTAGGATTCACTCTTTGTCTTGTACGGTTCACTGGATTTTCACAGATGTGTGATATCAGTGTAGTAAAACTATACTATTATAAAGTACTGTAATGGGGGGCTACATAACATTAATGCAAGATGTTAATAATAGGAGATATTATGGGGGTGAGAGGTATGTAGGAACTCTCTATTTTCTGCATGATGTCTCTGTAAACTGCCCTATAGGTCAATTTGAGACTTGTAGACACAAGTAATCCTCAGATGGGAATATTAGCTATCCTGAGAAGACCTCATAGTTGCTATGTCGGTGCTGTTATGGTCTATTGGTAGTTACTAGTAATGGCTCAACATGCAACGTGTCTGTTCTGAAGAGTCTAACTAGTTTTATGGATAGAGAAAGGTCTTGAAAACAATTACTGCAACTGTAAACCAAAGAAACTCTCCAGGTGCATAGTGAACAATAAAATATTGATTACACATTGACTTGGTAAGCCCTGGTTGCAAATGTAAATTAGTAAAATGCCATCAACACATTTTCTTAAAATGTAAAGGAAATATTGTGTTCAATGATGTGTGAAAACAATGGAAAAATATATACTTTTTTAGCCTATTTGAATAGCATTCCAAAATCAGCTACACAGTAGAATAAGACAAACCATCACTTTATTTTACTTCATTTCCAGATGTGAAAGATAAAGATTGTATGCAATCTTATAGGAATTTTAAGAGAATCAAATAAGATGAATTTATTAATGTTTTCACCACCTATTATTTTAATTGTTTCAGTGAATAAAAAAATAAGTCAAATACAGCTCTAGACTTCATGTAGCTTGTACTTTAGAAAACAATAGTACAATTACAAATATCACTGTGAAACAAAGGCTGTTAAGATAACTGACTTAAAGAGGGTACCAACATGGAGCTGCAGCACAAGGCTTAGCTATCGTTTACTGTAAAGTACAAGATAGTAAATATTTTAGTCTTGTGGACTATACAATATCTTTTGTAACTACTCAGTTCTGCTTTTGTAGCACAAAAGCAGCCACAGATGGTATGTAAAAGAAGGAACATGGCTGTGTCCCAATAAATATTTATAAAAACTAGTGGCTGGCCAGATTTGTTCTGTGGTTGTAATCTGTCAACCCCTGCTCCAGGGTCTAAACATGAAGAGAAAGAATATTGTGAAAAATAGTTTTCAAATTATAAAGCTCTGTTCAAATGTCAAGTTATTATTCATTGAGTTTATTGAAAACTGATACAGTGTCTAACTTGATGCTAATGCACAACTAATAGTCCCTGGCTGATAAGCCAATTTGTTGCCAGGTGAATCAAGGGAGTCATAATAATTAAGGATAATAAACCACATTCAACCTTTTCTTAAAGGAAAGGCAAGAGGAAACATATCCTTCATATTTCTTTTATCTTTTTCAAAGGGCTTTATCTTCCCAAGAGTTTAGCAAATTTTAAATACAGCTTTGTCACTTCTCCCTGATGAACTTGGGGATTTAATCTAATTCCCAACTTAATATGTGAACCTCCTATCCCCTCTACCCCTCCCCACCTCTGTTAATTGCACTTGAATCCTAACCCTTCCTGGTGCTAAATGAGGAATTATATGAGTTTTGAAAGTTCAGCCAGTGGCATCTCAGTTTGGCAAGTCTCGCCAAGTTCTACTCCGATTTTTTTTCTCTTTCTCTTTCTCAGTGATGCAAGCTCATTCAAGTCTGCCTCTCTTTAAAACTTGATTTCCAGTTTTCAGATTTCAGAAAGTAGGTCTTTTGTCTCTCACATGTGGAGCCAAGTAGATGACTTTTAGTTGCTCACTGGAACATTATATTTTATCATCATGAGACTAAACAGCTGTGAGTTTTTGAACTTGAGCAGTTTGCCCACCATAGTTATCTCAATGGCAATTCAGTGTCTACTACTTGATTCTAAAATTTGGCTCCTTGAACCACAAATCTATTTTAACAACTTAGACATCTTGACAATTATTTCCAGTAATATATACAGAGTAGACATGCAAAATGTTAGCAACCTATTTACCCCATAGTGGAAATCCTTAGCACACAAGGGGTTTCAAGTGAAGTGACTCATGTTTCTTACTCACTATAATTGATTACCATTATTTGTTTCTGTCTGTTTGTGCATGCATGCTCAATTGCTTCAGTCATGTCTGACTCTTTGTGACCCCATGGACTGTAGCCTGCCAGGCTCCTCTGTCCATGGGATTCTCCAGGCAAGAATACTGGAGTGGGTTGCCATGCCCTCCTCCAGGAGATCTTCCCGATCCAGGGATTGAACCCATGTCTCCTGTGTCTCTTGCACTGTAGGTGGATTCTTTACCCATTGAGCCACCTGGGAAGCCCTTCTGTCCCTTTATTTGCAGCTTATTTGAAAGTATGATTACTACTGTTCCACAACAATGCTTTGCAGGGAATTCATACATGAATAGAAGAGGAAAATATCACTGCTATGCTAATTACCCCTATGCAAAATCTCAGATTTAACAAATCTTTTCATTCCATTCTTAAAAGCATCATATTACTAATACGTGTGTTTCACCTCTTTAAGAAGGTCCATCTGCATGCATTTTTGTTTATTGCTTCATATTTATATCATCTTCCCAGATTTATTTCAAACATCAAATGTCTTCTAACTAACATAAAGTAAGAACCAGTAACCCATTTTACAATTTTTTACTTGGTGATTTTTCACCAATATTTTCCATTATTTTAAGAGCTTTAATTCTGCCAGACAGCTAGGTGAAGTTCTGCAATCTATACCTCATACTTGACATTCCAATTCTACAGTGTAAATTTAATGCCTACTCTCATATCAGTAGCTGATTATAATCTCTTAGTGGGTAGGAACCAGAGCTGTTTAATTTTCTATGTGCAGCTCTCAGATGGCAATAAGTTCAGAGATTCACCAAATGTATTTACAGAATGATAAATAGTTTTTGTAGCAAAATACCCAGTAAAGTGAAAATTTATCAATTTTATCCCATCTTAAGTTCAGAGAGGGAAGGAACTAATGGAAGATGCATGTGTAGTTGTCTTGGTCCTGAGGCAAAGACAGCCTCTTTGCCTGCACAGATTATAGAAAATAATCATGTGAGCATCACCCCGGTATATGCACCATCCTGATAATAGAATTTGAAATCATGTTCCACAAGGAATATTTACTGCTCTAGCATAGGAATACTGAGCTTCTTAACTGGAAAAGAGACTCAAAAAGCCTACTAAAAGTTTTTCAAGTCTTAGCTAATGGGCCACATTTAAGTAAAGGATACTCTTATCCACAACTGGAAGACGCTTTGAATTATTAACCTCACGACTCTGGGCATGTTTGCTAGTTCCCTCTGGTAGAAACATTCTATATGTATATGAAGAAAAGCAACTGAGGCATCAGAACTGGCAGCACAGCCCAGGAGCTATAAGGAAAGAAATGGCCAAAGGACTTTGTTTTACATAAGCTATTTATTTGGGGGCAGGGGACTTCTTTTTCACATTTTCCCTTTTGTATCTCATTATCTTTTAGTCTATTTAAGAATTCACATATTTTAATTGGATATCTCCAAACAGGAAAATGACATGAGGAACACAATTTTATTACCATGAAATTATAGAATTTTGGGGGAAAGTAGACCAAATTAGCATCCATTAATAACTTAATATTTTTGATAAATACAAGGTTGTATATATTAAGATTATAATAAATGACAGAGTGATTTAGACATGTCATTTAGTTTGAGAATTTTTATGCTAGTACAGTGATTAGAGATATATATTGGTTGAGTTTCTCAGAATTGGTTGGTTATTAGCAAATTATAAATTTTTACTGTTAAGTTTTATAAATATTTATTAACTTGTTCCTAATAGAAACAATGAGCTGAATTAGAGTCATAGACTACCCTCAAAGAACTTAATAGTAGTATATGTGAGTTCTAGTTTATCCATCCTTTTGCCAACATTTGGCATCATTAGTTTCTTAAGACTATAAATGTACTAACAGATGTGTAGAGATATCTTATTATGTTTTTAAACTTGAATTTCCCTAATGAGTAATGATGAGCAATTTTTGTGGGCTTATCTGCAATTATTTTATTTTCTTTGGACTGTTCATATCATTTGCCTATTTTTTTATTGGGTCACTTTTTTCTTATTATTGAGCTTCTGGAGTGCTTTATATATTACTTATGTAAGTCCTTTATCAGATACATGGTTTTAAAATATATTGCCCCAGTATAGAGTTTGTCATTTTATTCCCTTGAGTCTCTTGAAAGCAGAAGTCCTTAATTTTGATGAACCCATTTTCTAATTTTTTTTCAAAGATTATGCTTCTATCTAAGAAATTTCTAACTCAAGGTCACAAGGATCTTTACATGTGCTTTATTCTAGAAGTCTTATAAAGTTTTTCAAGTATGTCTATGATCCATTTTGAATTTCTTTTCGTAGATGACATGAGGTTATAATCAAAGTTTGGTTTTGTATATGGGTATACAATTATCCTAGCCCCATTTGATGAAAAGACTATACTTTTTCACTGAAACACCTTTCAGCTTATTTGAAAGTCAATTGACAACATAAGTGTGGGTCTGCTTTTGCACTTTTGATTTGGTTCCCTTCATCTATTTGTCTTTGATGACGTCGGGTACCACCCTACCTTAATACTGTAACTTTACAATAATTTATGGAGTCAGGTAGTATAACTTCTCTCATTTTGCTTTTCTTTCTCAAAGTTGTCTTGTCTATTTTAGTTCCTTTGCTTTTCTAAGTGAATTTTAGAAAAGTTTGTATCTAAGAAAAATGCTCTGCAATTTTATTCAGAAAGTGATTAATCTATAGATCAAATCAGGGAGAAATAACATCTTAACAACACTGAGTTTTCAAATTAATGAACACAGTATATTCTCTAGTTAAGTCAACTTTAATTTCTCTCAGCAACGTTTTGTCATTTTCAGTATATGTCTTACACATCTTTCATTAGTCTTCTAACCAGAGAAATGAATGTTTTAAAACTATTGTGCGTGTGTGAGTGCTAAGTCGCTTCAGTAGTGCCCTACTTTGTGTGACTCTATGGACTGCAGGCCGCCAGACTCCTCTGTCCATGGGGATTCTCTGGGCAAGAGTACTGGAGTGGGTGGCCATACCCTCCAGGGGATTTTCCCGACCCAGGGATCGAACCTGTGTCACTTATGTCTCCTGCATTTACCACAAGCGCCACTTGGGAAGCCCTAAAACTATTGTAAGTGGTATTTAAACATTTTAATTTTTCATTGATTTTTGGCACATAGATCTCATAATGTACAGTCTTGTTAAAAATCTCTTATTAGTTCCAACAGGTCTTTTAGTAAATTTAACTGCATCTCCTATGTAGATGGTCATATCAACTGAGTAAAAGGCGTGTTTATGTCTTTCAAATCTTGATGCCATCTACTCGTTAGGCTTACCTATTAATTGATTAGAACAGCAAGTACAATGTTTGATAGTAGTGATTAGAGCAGACATCCTTGCATTACTCCTGATCTCAGGGTGAAAGCATTGTCTTTCATCTTTAAGTATGGTATTAATATTATCTGTAGGTTTTTCATAATGCCCTTCATCAGGCTGAGCAAGTTGTCTTCTCAGTCTGCCAAGAGTTTTTATTAGGCATAGATTTGGAATGTTGTCAGAAGCTTATTTAGCTTCTATTGAGGTGATCATATGGTTTTACTTTTTTAGTCTGTTAATACAGTAAATTATACTGATTGATTTTCTAATGTAAATTCAACATTTCACTCCTGGGAAAAATCACATTTGACCACTGTATGTTATCTTTATATATACTGTTGTATTGATTTGTAATTTTTAAAAGATTTTTTTCATCTGTGTTTATGAGGAAAATTTTATTTCCCTGAAATATTTTTGTGTGTTTGACATCAGAATAATGCTAGCCTTATAGAATAAGTGTGGAAGTATTTTTTCCCTTTTGATTTTCTGGGAGATTGTGTGTAGAAGAGTAGAAAACTCAATAAAATCAAAAGTTTTTTTATATATTAAAAAACATTGGCAAACTTTAGCTGGGCTAAGAAAATAAGGAGATGACTCAAATGATTAAAATTAGGGCTAAAAGGGGGTACATCATGACCAACTTTTCAGAAATAAAAAGGATTATTCAGTGCAGTCACTCAGTCGTGTCCTACTCTTTGTGACCCCATGGACTACAGCACACCAGGCTTCCCTGTCCATCACCAACTTCTGAGCTTGCTCAAATTCATGTCCATCGAGTTGGTGATGCCATCCAACCATCTCATCCTCTGTCGTCCCCTTCTTCTCCTGCCTTCAATCCTTCCCAGCATCAGGGTCTTTTCAAATGAGTCAATTCTTCGCATCAGGTGGCAGAAGTATTGGAGCTTCAACTTCCCAGCATCAGTCTGCCCAAAGAATATTCTGGACTGATTTCCTTTAGTATTGACTCATTTGATCTCCCTGCAGTCCAAAGGACTCTCAAAAGCCTTCTCCAACACCACAGTTCAAAAGCATCAATTCAATCAAAATCAATCAAAAAGGATTATGAGGAACTACAAACAACTGAATACTAACCAATTAGATAATGTGAATGAACTAGACAAAACCATAGAAAGACATAAATGACTGAAACTGACACAAAAGAAATAGAAAATCTGAACAGATCTGTAAAATAATTAGATTAGTAATTTAAAAACTTCCTGAGGAGGGTGGGGCAACATAGAAGGTGGGAAGTACAAACTATTGTGTGTAAGCTAGTTGGTCATTTCACATGTAAAGCTGTCCTTACACTACCCAAAATATTTATGTAAGGAGGGCAGGCAGAATATAACAATTAATAGGTACCCAAAAAAAGCTGACAAAGATATTTTTCCTCAAAGATTATTTCCTGGGTGGGGAAGATCCCCTGAAGTAGAAAACGGCAACGCACTCCAGTATTCTTGCCTGGGAAATCCCATGGATAGAGGAGCCTGGTGGGCTACAGTCCACAGGGTTGCAAACAGTTGGATACTACTGAGAATGCATATGCATGCAGGCGTATACATATTTAATTAACTGATGGTATTATTCTTATTTTTTTCTTATGTTAGGAGAAAAAAACCTGACAGGACTATAAAGAAAAATAGTATGTTAATTTAATCTAACTCTATTTTGTATCATATAAGCGGCATCTAGTAAATACCATATATAATTTCTAATGCCTGAGAAAGAAGGAGAATCAACTAGAGTTGTGACTATTTAGTCTTTCTTTTGGGCTTCCCTCATAGTTCAATTGGTAAAGAATCTGCCTACAATGCAGGAGACCTGGGTTCGATTTCTGGGTTGGGAAGATCCCCTGGAGAAGGAAATGGTAATCCACTCCAGTATTCTTGCTTGGAAAATCCCATAGACAGAGGAGCCTGGCAGGCTACAGTCCATGGGGTCACAAGAACCGGACACAACTTAGCAACTAAACCACCACCAGTCATTCTTTTTGGGCTTTGTGAAAATTTTCACACATACAGGAAATAATGCCACTGTCATATAATTAGGACATCTCTGAAATGGAGATTTAAAAGGTAGAAGGAAAAAAGTCAGAAGAGTTTTAGAATTCCAGAGCAGAATAAATTGTTTCAGGTACTGTGCAAAGAACGGACTCATTGGAAAAGACCTTGTTGCTGGGAAAGATCGAAGGCGGGAAGAAAAGGGGACGACAGAGGAAGAGATGGTGGGATGGCATCACTGACTCCATGGACATGAATTTGAGCAAGCTCGGAGAGTTGGTGATGGACAGGCAGACCTGGTGTGCGGCAGTCCATGGGGTCACAAAGACTCCGACACAACTGAGCGACTGAGCTGAACTGCCTGCCTCACTGTGCAAAGTAATCAGAACACATCCAATGCTGTAAACTACTACAAACACACAGATCCACCCATACTCACCCTGTATGGCCTTCCTTCAAAAGGACAGTCTTAGTGACCCGTGCTCTTGGACTCTTCAATCAATAGAAATTGAGGAAGGGCTGTCCCAGACTTTCAGGCAAACCTTCACTGGGGCTTATACTGCAGCAAAGGGAAGCTGAAGCAAGAGTCAGGAGCCAAAGTTCGCTGCCAAGGAGTGGGAGCTGGACCCTAAAATGTGGAGAGGATAGGGATCCAGTGGTAAGACCCGAGGTGTCTTGCAGAAGACCCTGCCAGCCGAGGTGTGAAGGGGTCATGCGCAGTCCGTCTGCCCCGCCCACCCCCACCTTTGCGCCCAGCCCTTCAAAGATGGTGGGCATGCTCTGTCCTGCCACCCCGGGAGTGACATGGGATGTCAAAATTGCCCTGTTTGAGCGTGCGTAAAAGGCTGCCGCTCTCTGGGCATGCTCTGTCCTGCCACCCCAGGAGTGACATGGGATGTCAAAATTGCCCTGTTTGAGCATGCGTGAAAGGCTGCTGCTCTCTGGGCATGCTCTGTCCTGCCACCCCAGGAGGGATATGGGATGTCAAAATTGCCCTGTTTGAGCATGCGCGAAAGGCTGCCGCTGTCTGGGCACAAATTGTCTTCGAGGAAGTTTCCGCTCCTGGTTGTCTGTGGTGAGTCATTTTCCTGTTTGTTCACAGAGGCTTGTCCAGGAGCAGTTAGTTGTCTGGCAGTGACTCCAGATTCCAGCCTATGTCAAAGGAGTGTGCTGAACTTTATGCTCACGTGTCTCCTCAATGTCTCTTTGTAGAAGTTCAGGCAGTTTTCCTCCCTCAGAATTTCTGAAAAAGTAAACACTTGCTTTCCTTTCCTCTCAGGACTCTAAAACCATATATGCACGTATACATATAATTCTGTATAATTTCTTGGTTTCCTATTATCTTGAATTTTTTCAATAGTGACACACTGGGGAATGGAATGGAAGAAAGATGCGATAAAAGAGAATGAAAGCATAACAAAAAAAAAAAAAAGCAAACGCTTGTTTCTACATGAAGAAGACTCATTTTTTCACTTAGAACACAGGTTGTGAAATGGTAATGTCCAGGCCCAATCTGTCCTCCAGTATGTTTCTGTTCCTTTTTTTTTTCTTTTGGTGAGCAGAAGGTTTTTAAAATATTTTGAGTTGGTTGCCAGCATTTGAAAAGCAAAATGTTTCACACAAAAATCCAAGTTCCTGGCATCTTTTAAAATACTGGAAGATCCGGAAACAGAAATCTAAATCCCTTAAGGCATCCATGGGCTAGCCAGATCTCAGCAGCCGGAGCACCTCCTTAGATAAGGCCTGAGCCTTACTGCTCAGCTTACTGCCGAATTCACCCGGTCTGCTTCACTTGTTTCTGTTCCCTGTCTGACCTCTGTGAGCATTTGGGTTTGCATCCATTTTTTAGACCCGAATGAACTGTTTTCCTCTGTTTTCCAGCCAGCGAGTCTCTCAGCCTTCAATTAAAATAAATTGCAAGCCTAGAAGCAGTCTGTTTTTGAGAAATGAAATCTTTAATAATTGCTTTCACAGTTAATATGTAATCACTGAGGAAATTATTGCTGTGCTTAAAGCTGCTTTAGGACCCTGTTTAGGAAGAAATGTAGAAAGTCATTCTTGTTTTCCTATGAACTGCTGAAACAGATCCTCTATTTAGCATATTGGGTGAAATGAGAAAAACAGTATATTTTTGTTGTTCTGAAAAGGATGATAAAACAAGTGAAAACAGGTGTGTAAACAGCAGTAGGAAGTAATGAAAAACAAGATCACTGAGATCACAAAGGCCGTTATTTTATGATGGCCTGGAGCAGCAACTGGAAAACTTCTCTCCTACTCATTGTATTCATAGGCTTCGGTATTCATTTTCCCTTATGAATTAATTTCTTAAAGAGAGTATGAAAGGCTTTCTTCCTTCCCATGGACACTTTGAAGTAGCTTGCACAGAGTATGGGGTGTAATAGAGAGCAGCGAGCCTGGCTGAAATGTAAAACCAAAATCAAAATGTGCTTTTGAACATGATGTAGTTCTAAAGGAACTGCAAGCCATAAAGTTGAAAACTCCTCTGTTTATGGAATACATCTTTCACATTGAAGAGACATTCTAGATCTCAGGAAAATCTTTGAAAGATATCAAATTTAAAGACCTTAAGCTATCCTCAGAAGCATTCCAATATCAACCTTTTTCAAAGTTTTGATCTAAATTCAGTTAAACCTCTTGAGACAGAAATTTCACTGAGACTGAAAAAAGCAAGCAAAATAAAATGCAAGTAGGCAGGTGCTAATTGAGTATAAGTGTAATTGAAGTTCACTGACCTTTACTCCTGAGAGTCCTAAGGATGCACAGCTGTGGGCATGCACATGGAATATCTTGTTAGTGAGATTGCCTTGGAAGAACTATGAGTAAAACCCAGACAAGGGTGATGAGAGTGGGTTTTAAAATATTCTCCATCTTTGGCTTTATAAACATATATCTTTGCTTGTCTCATTCTTTTGTCATTTAACTTCTAGACTTAAAAAAGACTAGACTTCGTTGAATCAATATAATGATAATAAAATGCTTTCACATAAATTGAACCTTTAAAAAAACAAAAACAACGGGGGGACAGATGACTCACTCAGCTCTTTTTACTTTCTTTTTTTTTATTTTTTATTTTTCCATTTATTTTTATTAGTTGGAGGCTAATTACTTTACAGTATTGTAGTGGGTTTTGCCATATATTGACATGAATCAGCCATGGATTTACATGTATTCCCCATCCCGATCCCCCCTCCCACCTCCCTCTCCACCCGATCCCTCTGGGTCTTCCCAGTGTACCAGCCCCGAGCACTTGTCTCATGCATCCAACCTGGGCTGGTGATCTGTTTCACCCTTGATAATATACATGTTTCGATGCTGTTCTCTCAAAACATCCCACCCTCGCCTTCTCCCACAGAGTCCAAAAGTCTGTTCTGTACATCTGTGTCTCTTTTTCTGTTTTGCATATAGGGTTATCGTTACCATCTTTTAAAATTCCATATATATGCATTAGTATACTGTATTGGTCTTTATCTTTCTGGCTTACTTCACTCTGTATAATGGGCTCCAGTTTCATCCATCTCATTAGGACTGATTCAAATGAATTTTTTTTTTAATGACTGAGTAATATTCCATGGTGTATATGTACCACAGCTTTCTTATCCATTCATCTGCTGATGGGCATCTAGGTTGCTTCCATGTCCTGGCTATTATAAACAGTGCTGCGATGAACATTGGGGTACACATGTCTCTTTCAGATCTGGTTTCCTTGGTGTGTATGCCCAGAAGTGGGATTGCTGGGTCATATGGCAGTTCTATTTCCAGTTTTTTAAGGAATCTCCACACTGTTCTCCATAGCGGCTGTACTAGTTTGCATTCCCACCAACAGTGTAAGAGGGTTCCCTTTTCTCCACACCCTTTCCAGCATTTTTTGCTTGTAGACTTTTGGATAGCAGCCATCCTGACTGGCGTGTAATGGTACCTTATTGAGGTTTTGATTTGCATTTCTCTGATAATGAGTGATGTTGAGCATCTTTTCATGTGTTTGTTAGCCATCTGTATGTCTTCTTTGGAGAAATGTCTGTTTAGTTCTTTGGCCCATTTTTTGATTGGGTCATTTATTTTTCTTGAATTGAGCTGCAGGAGTTGCTTGTATATTTTTGAGATTAATCCTTTGTCTGTTTCTTCATTTGCTATTATTTTCTCCCAATCTGAGGGCTGTCTTTTCACCTGCTTATAGTTTCCTTTGTTGTGCAAAAGCTTTTAAGTTTAATTAGGTACCATTTGTTTATTTTTGCTTTTATTTCCAATATTCTGGGAGGTGGGTCATAGAGGATCCTGCTGTGATTTATGTCAGAGAGTGTTTTGCCTGTGTTCTCCTCTAGGAGTTTTATAGTTTCTGGTCTTACATTTAGATCTTTAATCCATTTTGAGTTTATTTTTGTGTATGGTGTTAGAAAGTGTTCTAGTTTCATTCTTTTACAAGTGGTTGACCAGTTTTCCCAGAACCACTTGTTAAAGAGGTTGTCTTTTTTCCATTGTATATTCTTGCCTCCTTTGTCGAAGATACGGTTCGTGGATTTATCTCTGGGCTTTCTATTCTGTTCCATTGATCAATATTTCTGTCTTTGTGCCAGTACCATACTGTCTTGATGACTGTGGCTTTGTAATATAGTCTGAAGTCAGGCAGGTTGATTCCTTCAGTTCCACTCTTCTTTCTCAAGATTACTTTGGCTATTCGAGGTTTTTTGTATTTCCATACAAATTGTGAAATTATTTGTTCTAGTTCTGTGAAAAATACTGTTGGTAGCTTGATAGGGATTGCATTGAATCTATAGATTAATTTGGATATTATAGTCATTTTGACAATATTGATTCTTCCAATCCATGAACACAGTATATTTCTCCATCTGTTTGTGTCCTCTTTAATTTCTTTCATCAGTGTTTTATAGTTTTCTATGTATAGGTCCTTTGTTTCTTTAGGTAGATATACTCCTAAGTATTTTATTCTTTTTGTTGCAATGGTGAATGGTATTGTTTCCTTAATTTCTCTTTCTGTTTTCTCATTATTAGTGTATGGGAATGCAAGGGATTTCTGTGTGTTAATTTTATATCCTGTGACTTTACTATATTCGTTGATTAGCTCTAGTAATTTTCTGGTAGAGTCTTTAGGGTTTTCTGTGTAGAGGTTCATGTCATCTGCAAACAGCGAGAGTTTCACTTCTTCTTTTCCTATCTGGATTCCTTTTACTTCTTTTTCTGCTCTGATTGCTGTGGCCAAAACTTCCAAAACTATGTTGAATAGTAGTGGTGAGAGTGGGCACCCTTGTCTTGTTCCTGATTTTAGGGGAAATGCTTTCAATTTTTGACCATTGAGGGTAATGCTTGCTGTGGGTTTGTCATATAAAGCTTTTATTATGTTGAGGTATGTTCCTTCTATTCCTGCTTTCTGGAGAGTTTTAATCATAAATGAGTGTTGAATTTTGTCAAAGGCTTTCTCTGCATCTATTGAGATAATCATATGGTTTTTATCTTTCAATTTGTTAATGTGGTGTATTACATTGATTGATTTGTGGATATTAAAGAATCCTTGCATTCCTGGGATAAAGCCCACTTGGTCATGATGTATGATTTTTTTAATATGTTGTTGGATTCTGTTTGCTAAAATTTTGTTAAGGATTTTTGCATGTATGTTCATCAGTGATATTGGCCTGTAGTTTTCTTTTTTGGTGGCATCTTTGTCTGGTTTGGAATTAGGGTGATGGTGGCCTCATGGAATGAGTTCGGAAGTTTACCTTCTTCTGCAATTTTCTGGAAGAGTTTGAGTAAGATAGGTGTTAGCTATTCTCTAAATTTTTGGTAGAATTCAGCTGTGAAGCCATCTGGTCCTGGGCTTTTGTTTGCTGGAAGATTTCTGATTACAGTTTCCTTACAATTTCCTTGCTTGTGATGGGTCTGTTAAAATCTTCTATTTCTTCCTGGTTCAGTTTTGGAAAGTTATACTTTTCCAAGAATTTGTCCATTTCTTCCAAGTTGTCCATTTTATTGGCATAGAGCTGCTGGTAGTAGTCTCTTATGATCCTTTGTATTTCAGTGTTGTCTGTTGTGATCTCTCCATTTTCACTTCTAATTTTGTTAATTTGGTTCTTCTTCCTTTGTTTCTTAATGAGTCTTGCTAACAGTTTATCAATTTTGTTTATTTTTTCAAAAAACCAGCTTTTAGCTTTGTTGATTTTTGCTATGGTCTCTTTAGTTTCTATTGCATTTATTTCTGCCCTAATTTTTAAGATTTCTTTCCTTCTACTAAGCCTGGAGTTCTTCATTTCTTCCTTCTCTAGTTGCTTTAGGTGTAGAGTTAGGCTATTTATTTGACTTTTTTCTTGTTTCTTGACGTAAGCCTGTAATGCTATGAACCTTCCCCTTAGCACTGCTTTTACAGTGTCCCATAGGTTTTGGGTTGTTGTGTTTTCATTTTCATTCATTTCTATGCATATTTTGATTTCTTTTTTGATTTCTTATATGATTTGTTGGTTATTCAGAAGCGTGTTATTTAGCCTCCATATGTTTGAATTTTTAATAATTTTTATTACTGTGATTGAGATCTAATCTTACTGCACTGTGATCAGAAAAGATGACTGGAATGATTTCAATTTTTTTGAATTTCCCAAGGCTAGATTTATGGCCCAGGATGTGATCTAGTCTGGAGAAGGTTCCATGTGCACTTGAGAAAAAGGTGAAGTTGATTGTTTTGGGGTGAAATGTCCTATAGATATCAATTAGGTCTAGCTGGTCCATTGTGTTATTTAAGGTTTGTGTTTCCTTGTTAATTTTCTGTTTAGTTGATCTATCCATAGTTGTGAGTGGGGTATTAAAGTCTCCCACTATTATTGTGTTACTATTAATTTCCTCTTTCATACTCGTTAGCATTTGCCTTACATATTGCGGTGCTCCTATGTTGGATGCATATATATATCTATAATTGTTATATCTTCTTGGATTGATCCTTTGATCATTATGTAGTGTCCTTCTTTGTCTCTTTTCACAGGCTTTGTTTTAAAGTCTATTTTATCTGATATGAGTATTGCGACTCCTGCTTTCTTTTGGTCTCCGTTTGCGGGAAATATTTTTTTCCAGCCCTTTAGTTTCAGTCTGTATGTGTCCCTTGTTTTGAGGTGGGTCTCTTGTAGACAGTGTATATAGGGGTCTTGTTTTTGTATCCATTCAGCCAGTCTTTGTCTTTTGGTTGGGGCATTCAACTCATTTACATTTTAGGTAATTATTGATAGGTATGGTCCCATTGCCATTTACTTTGTTGTTTTGGGTTCACATTTATACAACCTTTCTGTGATTCCTGTCTAGAGAAGATCCTTTAGCATTTGTTGAAGAGCTGGTTTGGTGGTGCTGAATTCTCTCAGCTTTTGCTTGTCTGTAAAGCTTTTGAATTCTCCTTCATATCTGAATGAGATCCTTGCTGGGTACAGTAATCTGGGTTGTAGGTTATTCTCATTCATTACTTTAAGTATGTCCTGCCATCCCCTTCTGTCCTGAAGGGTTTCTATTGATAGATCAGCTGTTATCCTTATGGGAATCCCTTTGTGTGTTACTTGTTGTTTCTCCCTTACTGCTTTTAATATTTGTTCTTTGTGTTTGATCTTTGTTAATTTGATTAATATGTGTCTTGGGGTGTTTTGCCTTGAGTTTATCCTGTTTGGGACTCTCTGGGTTTCTTGGACCTGTGTACCTATTTCCTTCCCCATTTTAGGGAAGTTTTCAGCTATTATCTCTTCGAGTATTTTCTCATGGCCTTTCTTTTTGTCTTCTTCTTCTGGGACTCCCATGATTCGAATGTTGGGGCGTTTCACATTGTCCCAGAGGTCTCTGAGGTTGTCCTTATTTCTTTTAATTCTTTTTTCTTTTTTCCTCTCTGTTTCATTTATTTCTACCATTTTATCTTCTACCTCACTTATCCTATCTTCTGTCTTCATTATTCTACTATTGGTTCCCTCCAGAGTGTTTTTGATCTCATTTACTGCATTATTCATTTTTAATTGACTCTTTTTTATTTCTTCTAGGTCCTTATTAAACATTTCTTGCATCTTCTCAATCTTTGTCTCCAGGCTATTTATCTGTAACTCCATTTTGTTTTCAAGATTTTGGATCATTTTTATTATCATTATTCTAAATTCTTTTTCATGAAGATTCCCTATCTCCTCCTCTTTTGTTTGACTTGGTGGGCATTTTTCATGTTCCTTTACCTGTTGGGTAATTCTATGCGTTTTCATCTTGTTTAGATTGCTGTGTCTGGAGTGGGCTTTCTGTATTCTGGAGGTCTGTGGTTCCTTTTTATTGTGGAGGTTTCACCCAGTGGGTGGGGTTGGACGATTGGCTTGTCAAGGTTTCCTGGTTAGGGAAGCTTGCATCGGTGTTCTGGTGCGTGGAACTGGATTTCTTCTCTCTGGAGTGCAATGGAGTGTCCAGTAGTGAGTTTTTAGATGGGTCTATGTGTTAGGTGTGACTTTGGGCAGCCTGTATGTTGATGCTCAGGGCTATGTTCCTGCGTTGCTGGAGAATTTGCATGGTATGTCTTGCTCTGGAACTTATTGGCTCTTGGGTGTTGGTTGGTTTCAGTGTAGGTATGGAGGCTTTTGAATGGTCTCTTATTGCTTAATGTTCCCTGTAGTCAGGAGTTTCCTGGTGTTCTCAGGTTTTGGACTTAAGTCTCCTGCCTCTGGATTTCAGTCTTATTCTTCCAGTAGCTCAAGACTTCTCCAACTATACAGCACTGATAATAAAACTTCTAGGTTAATGGTGAAAAGATTCTCCACCGTGAGGGACACCCAGAGAGGCTCACCAAGTTACATGAAGAAGAGGAGAGGGAGGAGGGAGATAGAGATAAGCAGGAGGAGAAAAAGGGGGACTCAAGAGGAGAGAGACAGATCTACGCAGTTCTCTGTTCCCTAAGGGTTCTCCGAAGCCTAGACACCCACAGAGATTCACAGAATTGGATTGGAAGAGAAGGGGGAGGGAGGAAATAGAGGTGATCTGGGGGAGAAAAAGGAGAGTCAAAAGTGGCAGAGAGTAATCAACACCCTCCTGAGTAAAAATGGGTACTGAATATTGGGTTCTTAAGTGTCCAAAATTGATATCAAATACTGAAAAACAAAGATTAAAAATCTAGAGTAGAGGTTAGACTCTTAAAAATACAATATTAAAAACAAAAACACAAAAAATTTTAGAAATATATATGAAGTTTGGTTTAAAAATAGGGCCTCTTCTTTTTTTCTTTTTGCAAGGCTATAGTGAAATGAAAATGAAAATTAAGGAGTAATAGAGAACTTTAAAAGAAAATAAGAGAAAAAAAATTAAAAAAATTTTTTTCTTAATTAAAAAAATAGTAAAAATATATGAAAATGAAAGTTAAGGAGTAATGGAGGAGTAATAGGGAATTATGAAAGAAAAATAAAAGAGAAAAAAAGAAAAAAAAGAAAAAAAATTTTAATTAAAAAAAAAAGTAAAAATATATCTAGGATTTTCTCTGGAGCTGTTGCAGTCAGTGTGGGTTCGGTTCAGTTTCAGATAGCTCCTCGTTCCAGCTTACACTTCTGGATATCTATAGGTCCCTTCCGGTGTAGTCGGTGTTACCTACAGGGATTTTAATCTGTTGCACCTGTCACTTCTGAAGCGGTTCCCTTTATTTGGCTTCTGTTTGCTGGTCTCTTCAGTGTCTAATCTCCGCCCTGACACAGGCGGGCGGAGGTGGTCTCTTGTTCAGGTTCGCTGTTTCAGTCGTTCTGCGGGGAGGGAGGGGCGCTGCAGGCAGATATCACTGGCCTTTGTGGGGAGCACTCGCAGTGTTCCAGCCACACTGGGTTTGCCCCCGCTCACGGGTGTGTGTGCTTTCCCCGTCCACACTGCTCAGGCTCCCAGCTGCTCTATATGGAGCGGGCTCTGCGTTGCGTGCGGTTCCAGTTTTTGGGTATTCCACAAAAGCACGGACTTGGTTGGGCCTGCGTTTTGTGCCTTCCCGGGCCGAGCAACTCAGGCAGTCAGGAGCTTGACGGGCGCATTCTCCCGGGCTGTGGTGCGCCTTCTCCCCTCCGCTGCCCCAGCCTCAGTTTCCGCCCGTGCCAGTCAGGTGTATTCGCCTTGTGTCTGTTCTCTGGAGCTGACCTCTAGCCACGACCCTCCCAGCGGATGTCGACCATCCAGAATCTCAGGAAGTCTTTGGTTAGAAACTGGGAGCCTGTTTGCAGTTTGGTAGGGGATGCCATCCCTGGGGCCGAGTTTGTCCCTTTCCCCTTCCCCCACCTCCTGCCTCTGGCGGGATATGGCCCAGTCCGCCGCCAGCTCGCTCTTCTCTGGAGTCGCTCAGTCCCTTTGTTCTGCAAACGGCTGGCAGTGTGTCCGGGCAGTTAATTTTCTCTCTCTCTCTTGCTATCCCACAGTTTAAGTTGCTATCTCACATTAGCTCCCTCCGATTGCTCTCAGGGCATTTGGGCCCAGTCCTTACCCTAAGCAACACCGCCTGCTCCTCTCCGTTCTGCCTCCACTTGCTGGTGGCAGATGCGGACATCTGGGGTACTTTTCTGCTGGGAGTTGCTTTTAGGCATGTAATCTGTGGGTTTTATTTATTTTTCCTCCCAGTTAGGTTACCCTCTGAGATTCGAAAACTTCCCCCAGACCCACCAGTGAAAGGGATTCCTGGTGTTTGGAAACTTCCTCTATTACGACTCCTTTCCCGGGAGGGGTCTCCGTTCCTAGCTCTTTTGTCTCTCTTTTTATCTATTATATTTTGTCCTACCTTCTTTCGAAGACGATTGGCTGCTTTTCTGGGCACCTGATGTCTTCTGCTAGCGGTCAGAAGTTGTTTTGTGAAGTTTGCTCAGCGTTTAAATGTTCTTTCAATGAATTTGTAGGGGAGAAAGTGGTCTCCCCGTCCTATTCCTCCACCATCTTAGTTCCTCCCCCTCTTTTTACTTTCATATAAGAAAAAGACCTTCAAATTTTTGATCAGATAATGTTAGGATATAGGAAGAAAGCACTAAACTCAGATGAATTTATGCTAGGAATTTCTGTATTATTTCATAGTGGATAGGGAGGCCTGGCGTGCTGCGGTTCATGGGGTCGCAAAGAGTTGGACATGACTGAGCGACTGAACTGAAGTGAACAGTTAAACATGGAGATAAATGAAAAATGGAATTGGTGTCACATGGCTAGAAATGGAGAAATATCCAAATCCTCAAAAAAAGCAAAAGTTAGGGAATCAAGAACATAAATTTAATATTAATTGGATACCAAATAGCTTTCATAAAAGTATATGATGATCATTTAGGGGTAAACACATGCAATATGAGTCTAAGACATAATAGTTGAATCTCAGACTTGGTAGTTTGAGTTAGAACAACTAGAGTTCCTTTTCAAGGGATAATTAGTAGATTGATATTTCTGGAAAAAATGTAGAATAATTAATTTCTTCAAACAATTGGCAAAATCCCCCATGAATTCTTTGAAGAAACTGTATAGTTCAATACTACCGTATGATAAGGGTGTAATAACAACAGAAAGGGATTACAAGAGAATATAATTGGCACAAGGAAGGAAAGCAAAGTTCAGTGGCTCTAATGTCTATAAATTATAGCACAGAGTATTATCTATGCACTTCTAACAAAATTTAACCCTTCAACCAAAACACATTTTTTGTTTTTGCTTGTCACAAGTGTGCACCTATGTTAAGATTCAGAGAAAGAAAAAGGAAACATTCTTAACAGCTCTAAAGAAAATAATACTTTGTGGTTCATTTTGAAAGAAATAATGCAAGCTCAATTACACAGGCTGCAGTAGTAGTAGCTGCTATATAACTTACAAAACTCCAAAATGTCAACTGCTTATAAATAGAAGCATGTTTCTCATTCAGAGTTTAGTAATTAGTGTTTGGGGGTGAGGTAGGTTATTCAGGGAGTGGGAAGGGAGCCAGACGGAGGCTCTGTTATCTGCATCGTGTGGTTTCTGAGATTGCTCTGAGTGTCAAGCAAGAGAGCATTAACGATCCTTACTGTTGTTGTTCAGTCACCAAGTCCTGTCCTACTATTTGCAGCCCCATGGGCTGCAGCATTCCAGGCTTCCCTGTCCTTCACTATAGCCTGGAATTTGCTCAAACTCATGCCCATTGAATTGGTGATGCCATCCAACCATCTCATCCTGTGTTGTCCCCTTCTCCTGGCTTCCATCTTTCCCAGAATCAGGGTCTTTTCCAATGAGTTGACTGTTCGCGTCAGGTGGCCAAATATTGGAGCTTCAGCTTCAGCATCAGTCCTTCCAGTGAATGTTCAGGGTTGACTTCCTTTAGGTTTGACTGGTTGGCTCTCCTTGCAGTCCAAGGGACTCTCAAGAGTCTTCTTCAGCACCACAATTTGAAAGCATCAATTCTTCGGTGCTCAGCCTTCTGTATGGTCCACTTCTCATATCTATACGGGTCTACTGGAAAAAATGAAGCTTTGACTAGATGGACTTTGCCAGCAAGGTGATGTCTCTGCTTTTTAATACGCTATCTAGGTTTGTCATAGCTTTTCTTCCAAGGAGCAAGTGTCTTTTAATTTCATAGCTGCAGTCACCATCCACAGTGATTTTGGAACCCAAGTAAATTAAATATGCCACTATTTCCATTTTTTCCACATCTATTTGCCATGAAGTAATCCTAGAAGTGATATATATCCTTTGTGATCCAATTTCATTGGCCACAGTTGAATGGCTTTATCCTGTCGGCCACATAAATGTAAGGGGAACTTGGACTTGTAAATACCTACTGTCTGGGCAATTAGTTCTCAAGTACAGCTTTAAAACCATATGTATATATGACTGGGTTGCTTCACTATGCACCTGAAACTACTACAACATTGTTAATCTGCTATACTCCAATATAAAATAAAAAGTTTAAATAAAACAAGAAAACCCAAATCAAAACAACAAAAAACATAAGTGGGAAAATGAGCCATTGATGGATAACCAGTTAACTATACCATACTTATATGGAGTTACCTTGATATAGATCATTCAAAATCTGTTAGTGTAAAGATAATACTTTTATTTGCTGACATTTATCACTGTTTGTTGTCTGAACAGTGGAGATCCATTGAAAACTACTGAATGTTATTATTTTTTGATGGGAAAATTGGTTTTTAATGTCCTCAAGGTCACTGTTATCAAACGATATCAAACATTTAAAATATTATCTTACTGAATTGTACAATGTTAGAAATGGAAGGAAATTTGGAGAATGATCCATTCAACACCATTTTCTAACAAACATAACCACATTATATAGTTAGGCTGTAAATTTATTGAGTGCAGAAATATATGATCAGTCTTTTTCATGTGCCTAAATGAGATCCACATAAAAAAAAGCTAGGCACTTAATGAGTCACATTAAATGTTTCAAGCTTCTAAACTATTAGACATATCCTCACTCTGACATTGTGAGGTGTGCAAAGGGACAATGATAATTTTGCAGCTTGTCCCATGTGCCTGGGCTGTTTGATTTATGTGTTGTACCTGCCTCCTGTGATGCTGTCTGAATTCATAAATCTGAGTAAAAGAACAGGGACCCATAACTCAAAAGAGGATGAGATGGGCTAAACCCTGAGGCTGAGAATGTACTGTGGAATTGGAGCTCTGTTTCCTCATGAATACCCATGGGTATCAAAGTTGCTAAAGGTTAGTATTCATCACAAAGGGTCCCGGTCAGGATACATAGCAGGGTTCCAAGAATACTTGTTTTTCTTTTTTTTTAATCTTCAGACTTTTGTGTAGTTCACATAACATTTTTTTTTGTTTGTTTTTGCTTTTTAAAACATAAGGTAAACTTGATGCAATTTATGTTCTACTAAGGTATACCTCTGCATCCTGCATACCTATTTGTCAGTGCCTACTGTGTGCAAGATGTTTTCCTATACAGGTATTTTGGGTAGATAAAAAATTATAAGACACATGGAATAAGCTCTCAAGCTTATCATACAGTAAAGAATATGACAGAGCTCATGAAAAATGGAAATATATGGGCTTTATATGAAAAGGATCATAGGATATAAAACACTTGGTATTTTTAGAAATTCAGAAGAGAGTGAGTTCCCTGAGGATGAGATAGCAAAGGACTGTGTAATGTAAGCAAGATAAGTACTAACTTCATGCTGCAACTGAGCTGCTTTATATTCATAAAAGCTTTTAGAGTAGCCAAGTCTTATCACTTCTCCAAAATTTAGTCTGTCTTTGAAACCATGCAACTCAGATTGGGACTTGAACCCACAGTCATTCAATTGAGATCACATACCTGGTCTCAGGACTTAATGAAGCTCGGGTTCTTCGTGTCTCATCACAGAAAGAATTCAGTGAGAAACAAAGTGATAGGTAAGAAGTGGATTTTTTTTTTTTTTAAGAGAGAATGCACTCCACAGATGAGTGTGAGCCATCTCAGAAGGAGAGAGGCCTTGGGAGAAACACTCCACAGACAAGAGTGTGGGCCATTTCAGATGAAGGCACCAAAATATGGCACAGTTAGTTTTTAATGGCCTGGGCAATTTCATAGGCTAATGAGTGTGAGGATTATTCCAGCTATTTTGGGGGAAAGAGTGAGGATTTCCGGGAATTGGGCCACCATCCACTTTTTGGCCTTTTATGATTAACTCTGAACTGTCATGGTGCTGGTGGGTATGTCATTTAGCTAATGTATTAGAATAAGTATATAATGGGCTTCCCAGGTGGTGTTAGTGGCTAAGAACTTGCCTGCCAGTGCAGGAGGGGTCAGAGATGTGGGTTCAGTCCCTGGGTCAGGAAGATCCCTTGGGGAGGGTATGGCAACCCACTCCGTATTCTTGCCTGGAGACTTCCATGGGCAGAGGAGCCTGGTGGGCTACAGCCCATGGACTCAGAAAGAGTCAGACATAACTGAGGAGACTTAGAACACATGCATGAGCATGTAATATGGCTCAAGGAGTGGAAGCTTCCCCTGAGTAGGAAATCACAACCCAGTCCAATATTCTCTGCTGGAAAAGTCCTTGAACAGAGGAACCCAGCAGGATACAGTCCATGGGGCCAGAAAGAGTCAGAGATGACTGAGGCTCCAAAGTCTACTAAAAGCCAAATAGTCTGCTGTCTTGGAGCTAGTTATTTCTAACCAGTTTTTGTCATGTCTCATGGCTATGTTGAGCTTCCCTGGTGACTCAGTGGCAAAGAATACACCTGCCAGTGAAGGAGACCCAGGTTCAGTCCCTGGGTCAGGAAGATCCCCTGGAGAAGGAAATGGCAACCCACTCTAGTATTCTTGCCTGGAGAATCCCATGGACAGAGAAGTGTGCTGGGTTACTGTCCATGGGGTTACGAAGAGTTGGATGTGACTTAGTGACTAAACAACCACACACAACATGGCTAAGCTATTCTTTTAAAGGTTGTACCCTGCCTACTTCCCTCCTGTTTTATTCCTCTTCCATCCTGTTTTACCTTTACTTTGCCCTTATTATAATTAGGTCTGTATCTCAGTGTTTAGTAAAACTTAACGCCAAACTTATGAGATTTATGTCAGAAATTTAAGGTTTTTAAATTAATTAATTAATTATTGAAATACAGACATTTAGTCTTCTTCTGTCACAGGCAGTAACGTCATCTCTGCCCGATCACAAGTGGATGCTCTGGCTTTTAGGATATGAATGTTAGGCATACCCTTAATTGGTTCATTCAACAAGTAATTTGAACGTGAAATATTCATTAAGCCATTATTCTGTGTCAAGCACTATTCTGGTGGAAGGAGCACAGCATTGAGAAGGATGGAGAGAGGTCAGGATGCCCAAGTAGCCTAAGGCGCTGTGTTGAGAAGGACAGAGACACAGCCATCACCATCTTGAGACTTACAGTCTGTGAAGTAGACAATTATTTCCATCAGCAGTGATGTGAAATGACAGTAAATACTTGGAGGAAGAAAGCACACTGTTCCTTCAAAACTGTTTAGCAGAGATTCTAGCTTAGTCTCTTGGAGATCAGGAGAGACTTTCTGCAGGAAACTACATTAAAGTCAAAACATAAACGGTATAGAGAAAGTGAGTAGCTGAAGACGAATGGGGCTTGTGTCCTAGGCTGAGAAAACAAGAAGAAAAGGCATGTGTGGTTTTGCCAGTTTTAAGAAGCTCTGCGAAGTCCTTTCTCCTGCCTGAAAGGAAAGAGATGACATAATCTAGTATTTCTCAAAGTGTAAACAGGGAGTCTGCAAGGACAAAATTATTTTCACAATGATACCAAGATCGTTTTTTTTACTCTCATTTTCTCATGAGAGTTCCAGAAGCTATTTAACATGTGACATTACAACAGATTGAATCTTGAAGCAACTCCGAGAATCCAGCTGTCTTCTATTAGGCCAGACATTAAAGAGATTTCCAAAAATGTAAAACAATGCACCTTCTCCCTAATTGATTTTGGAAATTAGAGTTTGTAAAAATATCTATGTAAGAATATAATGCATTTACTTTTCTAAGTAAATTAATAAATACATATTTTTTAAATGTCTCAGTTTTAATAATGTAAGTGTTGAGAGATATAATCCACATAAACAGAAGCTATTTTGGGTGGGTCCTAATTAATTTTTAATACGGTTAAGTAGTAGAGACCAAAAAGCTTGAGAACCACTAATTTAATCTCTTGCTTCAAATGGTGACACTTTGAGAGTGAAAGAAGATACTATTAATAATTATACCAGAAAACAAAATGACATTACATCTCAACTTAACCTAGGACAATGTTAGTTTGTACAAGTTTTCCTAGTATATATAATTAATAGCTTATAGTTTCACTGTCAAAATATGCTGATTTAGAGAACCAGCTGTGTGGTCACCCTGTATATGAGACTAATTAATGGTGGCCTTGTCTTGCACCCATCTAAACTTGCTATCAAAGAGAACTCCAGAACATGAACTTCGGTGGCAAACTATATGTGAGGGACCTGCTGGGGCAAATAATGCCTATTACAGACAGACTGGTGGAAAGAAGCAAGGGCAAATTGTACATTAATTTTATGTTTTTTGTTTTGTCTCAGAGTATGGCATTATGGGTTTAAACATCTTGAGTCTGAGAAGAGCACTGTTAATCTGTGTTTTAGAGGAAAAGATTTTTTGAGTATCCTGCATCAGCTCTAGTAGTTACCAGGATATCTGAAGAATAAAATCTTTCCTGTTAAATAACTTCAGCCTTTGAGAGAATGTTGAGAGAAATGAAGAATTCCTGTGCTGTATTTTATAGAAGGTCACTCCCAAATATGGATGCTTGTTATGAAAACTGGAAGAATTTATATACTTAAACTGAAATAAAGTCATTGTCTAATTGTCTAAGCAGACTCCATCAAGCATTAAATATATATATATATATAACTAATCAAAAAACCTACTTAAAGCACCAGAAGGAAAAGGTTTGGTGTGTGGTGCTGAATATTTTCCCTCTTTCCCAAAGGTTGAGATAACTTAACATTTATAGAACAACAACGCACAAATCTATAATAAAATGCATCACTGAATTGCAACTCAAGATTTTGAGATCAGATACATCCTTTTGGAATATCTCCCAACAAATAACATGAATCCATTATGGATTCTTTTCAAGTGTGTTTTAAAAAGCAATAGAAGCGTTACAAGCATAATGGGGAATAAAAAGAGGAAAAAAAATAAAAACAAAAGCAGCCAGGGAGAGGGAGAAATAAAAATTAAAGAGCAAGGGAGACAGTGGTGCTCTTACATGAGCATACACCTTGTTTCTTGGGTACATCAAGGGCTTTAGCCAAGGGCTGTGATGTTATTCTAGACAATTTTACTGACATAAAATAAGGAGTCTAAATTATGATGAAATCAGAACCAGAAGCCAACCGCAAGGGAAGCCATTAACAATTTAACAGGAGGGAGTGTGGATTCTACTTGTCAAAGAGAATATTAGAAGACTATTTGATATAAAATGCAGCTATCACAGCACTGAGGGTTGGGTACCTCAGCTGGGTTTTCCTTGAACTCCTTGCCTTACAAAGTTAAACACAGACCTGGGTGTTTCACAAGGACAGCTTATCTTACGCCGAAGCAAAAAATAACATCAACTGCATAGGAGGAAGGGTTGACTGGATACCTGTCTACCAAAGGCAAAGACTGCAGGGAACATTAAGAGGTGAAAGTGGACCTGAGGAAAAGTTCAGAGTTCTTTTTTAAATTTTTTATTTTTATTGATGTATAATTGACATACAATGTTATATTAGGAGAGAATTCTAAATCTAAGACACAGTGAATCAAATTTTAGCTGGGTTGCTTCCTATCTGTGTGATCTTGATACATTTTTATCCTCTAGAGTCATAACGTGCTTCATCTTAAAATGAGAATAATAATATCTACCTCATAAGAATGATGTCAGAATTAACGAACAACAACAAAGGAGGCACCTACCTCAGTGCCTGGAGAGAGTGAGAACTCTTTAAAAGTTAGCTGTCTCTCCTTACTTATCACCCTGTCTTAATATTACAGTCTTTCTCTGTCTCCTTTTCTTCTCTTCTACATCTTGTTTTTCTCTCTTTTTCTTTTTTTCTTCTGTTCTTTTAATAAAATTTTATTTTGAAATAATTATAGATTTACAGAAAAGATGCAAATATAGTATGAAGAGTCTGTATATACCCCTCACATAATTTCCCATTTTTTCTTTTTTCAATTCATTTTTCTTCAGTTTTATTTGAATACATGTTTTCATCTATCTTAAAAATAGATTGTACTCTAGTATAATGTTGCATCACTCTCTTCACTTGTACTTTCTTTATCCCTTCATAACACAAGCTGAGTATGATTACAATATATAATTATTTACACTCAGATAAATAATCTGAGTATGATTATTGACTTTCTTTTTGGATGCAGAAAATTTTGGAATAATATAGCCTCTAACTTAGGGGGAAGCCAGTCAGGTGAAGGCAAAAGAAAACAGTCAACAAGAGACCCATGTCAATGTCAGTCTGATGGTGCACTTATTATATGTATTTGCATATATATTTACAGATCTATATTGTATATATTTATATATGTTCCCTAACACCTGACAATAAGTCTGGTAGTTCTAATAATTGGGAAATCATTTCAGAGATGTGATAATTAGGATATAGGATTTACAGGTCCCAGGATAGAAGGTTTAGTTGTGAAGGGTGTGTCCACGGGGCTTCATGGTGTGCTCTGCTGTACCCCCATGGTCCTGGGTAATAAAAGGAGGAACTGAGCTTCTTTAGTTTCATCTTCCATCTCATGGCCATCCTGGGTCTTTTTTCTCTTTGCTTGCAAAATTATCTCCATAATCCCTCTATAGTTCTCATGGAGGTTTTTCCCCTACCAGTGTTTTCCCCTGAGAATGTTCAGTGCTCTGAAATAGGCACAATTGCCTTATTAATTTTTACCAATAATAAATCCTTTTCCCTTGATACTCTATTTAAGCTACGTGCCAGGGGAAGACAATGAGTTCAAATGCAGGAATTTACCTAGACCATTATAGAAAACTAACGTAATGCCTTTTTCCTCCCTGAGTCAGTTACATTTTAAGAGAGAAAGCCTTACTGTTTAAAAAAAAAAAAAAAAGATATTACTATCTTACCCAAGAATGGCCTCTAACTTGGAAGTTTAGGCACTCTGAGAGAGAGAAGGAAAAGAGATCTAAAAGCATAAACTTCCTTGGTACTTCTACAATTGAGGGCTGCTAGAGACACTGAAAAGACATCCAGCTTTTCTTGAGAGTTTGATATCACTTTAGTTCACTACATTCAGGATAGCAGAGATAATATTTATGAATAAAGAAAAACATGTTATTAGAGGGTAGGGGAGGACTAGGAGATGACAATAAGGAGGATTGGATGCCAATCTCAGGGACTTTCAGGTCATTTGGAGAAGGTGATGTTATTACACTGTCTTTATCTCAATGTGAAAATTAAAACTGTCTGGGTTGGTGTCATGAATTCAGTGTCATTTAAGCTTCCAAGATCTGAACCAGGGGAACTCAAAAACTGCCTAAAGCAGTTTTGAAGAGAATCTTGTTTAGTCCACTTGAAGCTCTTCCTCTGGCTGTAGACCTTGGTGTAACATTTTTTGAAAGAAGAAATAATGAAGTGTAATGCTAAAGGCTGAAAATGAAGAATGATTTGAAGGTGAGAAAGGATTGAGAAAGAGATAAAATGTAGTGACAGAAGTTTATTTCATTCCCATCATGAGATTCGGCAATGGTTATATTGCCTCTTGCCTTCAGTTACCAAGGCCACAAACCATTATTTTCAGAAGCTCATTGCACTGTATGTGCATCAAGATTTGATGGGAAGATAAAGGGGTTGTGAGGGAAAAATTGCCTGGCTGTTTCTGTTAATACATTTTCTTTTTCTTCTGGAGAGGTTACCTTGAAGAAGGAAATGCTCATAAAATAATAATAATAATAATGTTAATCATCATCATCAAATCTTTGTTAGAAAATTGTGCTCATCATATCCCTCCATCTTTTACCTTCCTGTTCTCCATCTTCATTGTCATAAAGAGCATGTACGAAATATTGATAATTCTCTGAAAGTACTGCTGACTTGCCTCCTAGTGAAACTTTTATTAAAATTTTAATAGACACACACAAAGAAGTAAGCTTACTGACAGAACAAATTCACCAGATGAACTATACTGTTCAGAGACAATTTAAATTATATAATGAAGTTGCAAACAATGGAGTAAAATAAATGAGAAAAAAATATATTCTGAGATATTAATGAAGGAGGCTCACAAATCAAGCTTAGGTTTTCTTAGAGAAAGATGAACGCACTTGTATGTGGACAGTATAATTTTCCGTTTCTTCCTCTGATAGTGCTCTAACTGGCTTTTCAAATGCACTGTCAGAATGCAGTTTTTACTGGAGAGGGATTCAGAATGAGAATTCCTTCTTCTCTAACCACTAATAAGCAATGCTAGAAAGAATATATGATATTTTTAAGATTTTGTGCATAGTCCATGAGATTAGCTGAGAGTCCATTATTCTAATGTTGTTGTATAAATCCAGTTTGGTGTTAGTTCAGTAGGAATTGTACTTTGCTGTGAGGTATGCCTTTGCTTCTATTACACTGCGCTTGCAGCCAGTTTCCAGGCTTTCATTAGCTCTCACATTTGGCACTGCTGGCAAAATGCCACATTCGGCAAAGGTAAGAGGAGAAGCCACAGAGAGGTCGTGAGACCCTGGTCTAGCCTCAACTTCCAGTCCAGAGGTACAGTTACAGCCAAATTATGCTACCTGGATTGTTCGTTTCCTGATAATCTGAGTTTTATGCTCCACAAGGAAAGGAAGAGGAGACTGAAGGGCTTGAGGTACAACCTCCCCATTGACTGTAGACCGATGGTGCTGTTTTATCACTTAGACACTCATCTCAGAGCTGAGATGTCCAAGTGTCGCTGTGTCTGAGGCAAATGTCATTTCAAAGGCCATATTTGTCTTATACATCTTTAAATGTGATCGGGTTACTAGTAAAAATAGTATTTCTCTTTCTGTTTGTGTCCATCTCCTCCTGATGCCTCCAGTGAAAAGATGTTGTATCTATTTTGATTTAAAAAGTTAAATCAAATTGACCCTGCCATGGGAAAATGGACACTGAATCTTGAAGGGTTAAAGGAACTTTGGAAATGGCGAGATTTTCTTTCTCCCTAGAAACTGCTTGCTTGAATGATTCCTAAGCTGTTAGGGTTACCATGGTAATTATTATTCTTAAGTGGAGAGGTTTATTTGTGAAGCAAAAAGACCACCAAACTTGTTGCCTGTATCTCTAAATCACTACTCGCAGCCATCTTTAAGGAGGAGTGAACTTTTGAAAGAATTGAATAATGCAGATCAATTTTTATCAGAATATGTGACAGCCTTGCAAAAGAGAAAGATGGAACGTGAATATATTAGGGATATTTACTGAAGCCTCATTGGACGGGCTTTACCATTTATACCTTTTGCAGGTAGGCTGAGAATATGAAGAACCTCAGAATCAACTGTATTTAAGGGGAATCAATTTGTTAGAGAATCTGATACATTGTTTCCTATATGGCTGATCATAATGGTCTTGAGGTTAATTCATTTTAATGGCAAAATGACTCTAAGAGCTTAAATTAACTATTTAAAAAAATTTTTAAATCCTGAACTCATGGCCTCACGAACCTATTTCTCCTGATTTTAGTGGAAAGCGGCCTGACTAGGCATAGCAACAGAGTTCATAGATGACTTTAGCACTGGAGAGCACTTCTGCAAGGTATAAGAGTGGTGTTATGAAGTGGGAAGGCTAGATACCCTTCTTCACAAGTATGTGGGCTCTACTCCATATAAGAGCAATCGTTGCTGTTATTTAGTCACTCCTCAGTCATGGCCGACTCTTTAGAGATCCCATGGGCTGTAGCCCACCAGGGTCCTCTGTCCATGGGATTTCCCAGGCAAGAGTACTGGGGTGGGTTGGCATTTCCTTTTCCAGGGGCTATTCCTGACCCAGGGATCAAACCCACGTCTTCTGCATTGGCAGGAGGGTTCTTTACCCCTGAGCCACCAGGGAAGCCCATATATGAACAATACTATCTCCCAAATTTGTAATAAATCGCATAATGCTAAAAGACGACAGAGGATGGGATGGTTGGATGGCATCATCGACTCAGTGGACATGGGTTTGGGTGGATTCCTGGAGTTGGTGATGGACAGGGAGGCCTGGCGTGCTGCGGTTCATGGGGTCGCAGAGAGTCGGACACGACTGAGCGACTGAACTGAACTGAAAATTAACTCTGTTCTCTCTGTGATACTCAGCTTGACCATTTAAAAATAAGGCATAAAGATTTGAAAGCAGTCTGGAAATTCCTGAGGGCAGGTATATCCCTGTGCTCTGTACATGCCTTTGCTCTTGCCCTTGTGAGTGTGAAACTGGGGTGGTCTCGGGGGTGTCTCCTGGCAGATGCTGGGCCTCAGAGCATAAGGAAGAGTACGCAGGAGATGGGGCATGAACCCGGAGTCAGCCCATTCTCATCTGTCCTCCATGAACTTGGCTAAGTTTCTGAATCTTTCTGGATCTCACTTGACCATCTATAAAATAAGTATGATAAGAAGGCCACCTTCACAGAGGTGGTGTTAGAATTACATGGGTTAATACCTGTAAAGTTCAGACTTACTCAGAACAGCTCCTGGCACAGTCAAAATGTTATAGGAGTGCCGGTAGCTTCTTAAGGGTTATTGCCTTTTTATTATTGTCTTCTTAGTGCTTATCCTCAGATTAGTTGCTTAATAGAAGTTTCTTGAAGTAATGACTGAATGAGCCTTTGATTCCATTAAAGGACTCTTTGTTTTCTGCTGTGACTGGGCATCCTGCTTCTAGGTGAGAACTTCCCGTGACAGGACTCATAGCATAGCAGCCCATTATGCTTCTGGAAAGCTCTGCTCAGGAGCTCTGTTGTCTTCCTGGCTCCTCTCTTCTCTCGAACAGGCCATCTTCTGAGGAAAATATGTCTTCTCTAAGTCTGCATGTCCTGACTATAAAAAGCCTGTGGTGTTGGGTAGGACAAGGAGTGTTGGTTTCTCTCTTCCACACATCAGTGGGCAAGCTGCATATGCCTGACTGAATTCAACAATGAGAAATGAGTTATAAGTTTTTTGGTTTTTTTTTGAAGAGAGATGCTTATTTCGCTTGGCAATTTGATCTCTAAACAAATCATCTTGCCTATTTTGTGGGGTTATTGTTCACTACCCCATTTGACAAGGGGTATTCGGAGAAAAGAAGACTTCCTTGACATTTTTAAGCTACTGGGATGCGTTTTAATTTGTTTCTACAGTATTTAATCTGTGAGACCTACCAGGCTGAATAATTTATGTAACAAAACAATGACAACAAGGTCAAAGCAGAAATATGACTTTACAGTGGGGAATATTCATGACATGATGCTATTTGAGATATACTTCTTGAATATTAAAGAGTTTTTTCCTAATGTTATGTTCCAATTAAACAAGTGGAAAGGTATAAGAAAGAAAATTGGATTCATTTTGAATTAAGCAAATTCTAGCATAGCAATTATCATATTTCTAATTGAAAAATGTCAACCAGTGTCTGTCCACATAAAGTTTAGAGATGGTAGCTGGGAGTGTTTTCTCTTGTGACCTAGTTGTGATATAAACCGTAGAGTATGAGGTATTCTGCATCAATAGATCAGATACTCCTAATCTGATTTATTCAGTGATACATAACCTCAATTATTTATCTTTGGTTACATTTCAACTTAAAAGGAGAAAGTCAAAGCAACAGAGTTTTCTGCTTAAGGTAATTATAAGATGGCTTATAGATGGAGTTCTGAAAAGATCTAACTCTCTTCTTCCTTTTCTAGCTGATAGGATTTATGCTCTGAAAGGGATAATGACTTCTTATGTACAGTGGATAAAAATTAGATCATTTCGTGCATAGCGTGGAAGAGCATTAGGGACTGAAAAACCTGAATATTTGCTGACCTCTGTCATTAATTAACACTGTGGTCTGGGGCTAACCACATTAACATTGATATTTAACATTTATTAAGGACTCATTGTATTAGCTAATTAATTCTTGCACTTCTAATCAACAAACCAAGAATCTTAGTGCCTTAGTGTAATCCAGGCTTGTTTCTTGCTCATATCAAATCAGAAGGGATCCATTCTCATTCCAGTTAATGCCTCTGCCATCTTCTAGGGCCTCAGAATCCTCCATTGCATCACTTGCTGACAGAATGATGAGGGAACCAGAAGAGATGAAGAATGTTACAGAAGTCAGAGGGGGCCAGGCCTGGAACTGATGTTTATCACTCTGCCCATTTTCACACTTACTTAGAGCTTAGTCACATAGCCATACCTGTTTGCAACCAAAGTTAGGAATTATGGAAAAACATGGGCCAAGCAAGAGAGGACATGGATGGTGTTGAGTAACTGCAACTAAGCTCTGTAACACTGTGATTAGCTAAGTATCACATTTAGTTCTCACAATAAAGAAGCCTGAGTTTAAATGGTAGAGCTGGACTTATTCGTTTGACTTAATCTGTGCTTTAAGCCCCTTTGCTTCATTGCCTCCTTGGCTTTTGGGAATCTCTAATAATTTTCTTCAATTTCATTACTAAAATGACAGTGTTTGTAATCCCTTTTATATCTCATGAGATTTTGTGAGCATGTCAGGACTTGCCTGCTTTCTGTTTGGGCATTTTTTTATGGCTAGCTCCTCTACTTGTATGGAATCTGCCATCTCCTCTTCTCTCCACCTTTTTTTTTTTTTTTTTTTGGCAATATTCTCATCAATGTACAATATGTTGCCATTTCTCTAGTCATGAAGATAAAAACACTTGACTCCACATACCTAATTGACTATTTCCTCATTTCCCTACTTTTTACAGCAAAATATTTTGAGTGGTGTATATTTGCCTTTTCCAGTTATCCGCCTCTTCTTCCTGAATTCCATCCAATCAGTCACCTCCATCACTGCAGCAAAACTGATCTTGGTAAATTCATCTATGATTTCTTAAGAGCCAAATCCCATCAATTCATGGTCTTCATCTTATTAGACCTATCAGTATGATTTGACATCAAACTATCTCTCTCCTCCTTGAAAGTCTTTCTTTACTTGGTTTCCACAACAGCAGCAGTTACCTGGCTTGGTTTCCACTTTGCTGGATAGCATTTTTGTGGGTTTTTTTTTCTTGTTTTTTCTTCTTCTCTCTAGACTCTAAGTAGAGAATTCCTTCAGGGCTTAATCCTTAGATTAACTTCATTTTCTCCCTTTATACTCACTGCTTTGATGAGCTCACCCCGTCAGGTAGCTTCAAATATGTACCATCTAGAAGCTGAAGGTCCATATTGGACCCGAATACATGATCAGTACCTCAAGGTAAAAATTTCCCAAATTAAAGTTCTTACTTCTCCACCCTAACAATCCTGATTCAATCCTCCACCATCTCTCATTTGGATTATCACAGTATCATCTTAAACAATCTCTTTGCCTCTTGTTTAATTCTTACAGTCTAAAATGATCATCTTAGAAGTCAGATTATATCACTCCTGTAGCCCATCCATCTAAAGTGCTTCCTTCTTCAGTTCAGTTCAGTCACTCAGTCGTGTCTGACTCTTTGCGACCCCATGGACTGCAGCACGCCAGGCCTCACTGTTCATCACCAACTCCCAGAGCTTATTCAAACTCATGTCCATTGAATCGGTGATGCCATTAAACCACCTCATCCTCTGTCATCCCCGTCTCCTCCTGCTGTTAGTCTTTCCCAGCATCAGGGTCTTTCCCAATAAGTCAGTTCTTCTCATCAGGTGGCCAGAGTGTTGGAGTTTCATCTTCAGCATTAGTCCTTCCAATGAATATTCAGGTCTGATTTCCTTTAGGATGAACTGGTTGGATCTCCTTGCAGTCTAAGGGACTCTCAAGAGTCTTCAACACCACATTTCAAAAGCATCAATTCTTTGGTGCTCAGCTTTCTTTATAGTCCAGCTCTCACATCCATACATTACTACTGGGAAAACCATAGCTTTGACTAGACAGACGTTTGTCAGCAAAGTAATGTATCTGCTTTTTAATATGCTGTCTAGGTTGGTTATAAGTTTTCTTCCAAGGAGCAAGCGTCTTTTAATTTCATCGCTGTAGGCACCACCTGCAGTGATTTTGGAGCCCCCCAAAATAAAATCTCTCACTATTTCCACTGTTTCCCCATCTATTTGCCATGAATTGGTGGGACTGGATGCCATGATCTTAGTTTTCTGAATGTTGAGTTTTAAGCCAGCTTTTTCACTCTCTTCTTTCACTTTCGTCAAGGGGCTCTTTAGTTCTTCTTCACTTTCTGCCATAAGGGTGGTGTCATCTTCATATCTGATATTATTGATATTTCTCCCAGCAATCTTGGTTCCAGCTTGTGCTTCATCCAGCCTGGCATTTCTCATGAGGCACTCTTACTTAGTGTTGAAACCATGTCCTTGCAATGGCCCCAAAGGCAAAAAGATCTGATTCCTCTATTGTTGCTATGACCTTATCTCTTATTTTTCACCCCCTCCCTTCAGGCCACTCTAGTTGCCCTGGTCTTCTTGCTCTTTCCGGACCTTTTCAGTCATTTTCCCCACATTGGGCCTTTGTGCTTACTCTTCTCTCTCTTTGGAATATTCCTCGCATACTTATTTTCATGTCTCATTTCCTCAGCTTGCTTAGTTCTTTGCTCAAACATACTTTTTCATGGAGACTTATTAGGAGTATCCCCTGTGCTAGCTTAAATGAGCTTCTGTTTATTTCTGCATTTACCCTATTTAAATTTTAGCTTTCTATCATGGCTACACGAGTGCATCTCTGTTGAGTAACTCAGGTTCTTTAGGCAAAATGCTGTATTTCAAATTCTGAATCCCTTCTCTGCAAAAACAACATCTGAATTCCTGGGGAAGAAGATTATATGAGCTTGTAGAAGTAGCAGATGTTGACCCTCTAACTGGTGCTACTCATGAGATGTACTTCTAGCTGTGCCCACATTTTTCTGTGGAGTTGTAACTTTAGTACATGGGACACTGTTATGAAGGGTAGCAGAGTTTGCCACCTCAAAATATACATACCTCTTTGGCATAGGAGTTATTTTGAGCTGATTATTTCGAGATAGAGTAGATACCAAAGAATCCCTGAGAACAGAAGTTACCCTTTTGTAAGGGATATTTACATTTATAAAGGAAATCTCCATCTGTATGGGTATCTCCTTTGTTGTATCAAGAAGAGAAGGATAACTCTAAATCACAAGAGAATCTTATCAATTGAGAAGGCAGGGACCTAAATCTGTATAACAAACCTTATTCTTGTTGGCCATACTTGCCCTGATCATTTTCCCATAACTGACCTTGCCACATCTTTTCTTTTATCTGTCTTCAGCTGAAAATAAAAGTATGTAAGCTGGTGATTTGAGCCAGCTCAGGGAGTTACTCATTTTCCCCAGGGAATTTCCATGTATATATGAAGTATGCATGTTCATAAACTTCTATTTTCTTTTTTCTTGTTAATCTGTCTTTTATTATAGGGCTTTCAGACAAGAACTCAGAAGGATAGTTTCCTCTTCTTTTGTTGCCATCCACCAGTGACTTCTAAGGATAGTCAACTCTGGACCTTCCTGTCTTGGTCAGGGCCTAATGACCCCCACCTTGTTTTTTTACCCTTTTCTATTCTCTTGTGGCCTCCACAAACCCGTTGAGTCTCTTTCATGTAGTCTGTCTGGCACAAGGCTTAGTCTGCCCACCTCATAGTCTCTACCACAGAATCAGCTCACCATTCCCCCCACAGCCATCAGTTGGCCCCCAAAAAGGTTTCCTGACTCTTCAAGCACACACCACCTCAAAGCCGTGTTTGACAAGGTATGTAAAATTGGACTCTCTCTTCATCTTACCTCTGTGCTCTCTCTTAACTATACTGGGATATTTAGGGTTGCCATATGCAGCAGTCGTGCTTTTGAGTCCCAGACAGAGAACAGGACAAGAGTCTCCAAGAAGTTTGGAAAGGGAAAATCAGAATGTACATGTGATTGTGCCCATCCTTCTATATCCATTTTAGTCCCAGGACTATTGCACTAGAAAAGGTAGTTTGTCCCCTTCTTTTTGTCTTTGCTGAACTCAGGGTTGTGCCCCTAATATTGTACAGCTTGTTGAGATGTCATCTGCTCCCCCCGCCCTTTTCCCTGAGATTGTAATGGTAGCCAGGGAGTATGGAGAAAATATGGCTTATCAAATAATAAAAACTAACCATCAAGTGTTGGAGAAGACTCTTGAGAGTCCCTTGAACTGCAAAAAGATCAAACCAGTCAATCCTAAAGGAAATCAGTCCTGATTATTCATTGGAAGGACTGATACCAAAGCCGAAACTCTAATACTTAAGCTACCTGATGCAAAGAGTGGACTCATTGAAAAAGACCCTGATGGCGGGAAAGATTGAAGGCAAAAGGGGAAGAGGGTGGCAGAGGACGAGATGGTTAGAGAGCATTACTGACTTGCATATGGATTTGAGCAAACTCTGGGATATAGTGAAGGACAGGGAAGTCTGGCATGCTGCATGCAGTCCATGGGGTCGCAAAAAGTCAGACATGACTTAGCAACTGAAGAACAACAATCAGCAAGTATTTAAAACATACCCAAGATACTGTGCACTTTTATGCAAGTTTCAGTAATTCCGACCATCCAAATTCAAAGAAAATTTTGTTCTTAATTTGATATTCTCAGATAAACTTCAAGTTTAGGAGAGACTGAAACAGTTTTTCACTGAGAGATATAACAAAAGAGTTGGAAAAGAGCATGTGAAGGGCTGTTCTTAGAACAAGTAATTGGAGGAGCTCTTAGTACAGAAAGTGAGGTGCTGGTAGGGCTAGTGTAATCAGTTGCTACTGGTACAGTCGCACAGGGCCCAGCATTCAGAGGAAGCTTGGTTTAATACTCTGTGGTAGCTGCATGAATGTTCTTAGTAATTTTTAAACAAGACGTCCTGCATTTTCATTTTGCACTGACTCTCTGGGCATACGTCCTTACAGTTTAGAGCTCTTGAACAGAGAGGCCAGTGTTTGCTTCTTGTCTGAAGGCTGGGGACTCACTAGCATCTACTGATGAGTAGGTCATGAAGGTACTGTAGGGGGAGTACAATCTGCCACCCCCAAAGTCTCTTCGACGAGTAGGTCATTTTGAAATAATCAAGTTCTGAAAGATGACTCAAGAAGAAACTTTGACCTTCTCCTTACCTGCCTAAAAGAATTTAGACAGAGGACTTGTTCTTAAAGAACAGGTCTAGGAAGGGAGATGTCATCATAGAAAACAGTAGTATATACTAGGTGGGATAGACAGGGAAAAACCTAGCAAGGCCTGTTTATTGAAATTTCTCTGTGTTCCATTGTCTCTGCATGTCCCAGGAAATTTTTACCAAACATTTGTTTTTTCATCTTCCTGTGAATTGCCTTCCTCCCCTTTAAAGTCCCAAAGTACTACTATCCTCTTTTGTCTTTAGCTGAAGATAGTATTTAAAGGTGAGGGTTTCAGCCATTTTGGTGACTTATTCATTCCCCTGGGTCTGTCCTGTGTATATGTTATTAAACTTTTGTTTGATTTCCTCCTGTTAATCTGTCTCATGTCAATTTAATTCTTAGATCATCCAGAGGAAATTGGAAAGCTAGAGGAAAATATACTCCTCCTCAATAGGAGGTACTGTTCCCTCAAAAATAATGGGGGGAAATGCCTACTTCTGTTACCTCTTGGATCTCAGAATTTATAGAAGAGGAGGTCAATAAAGAGGACAATATCATGTGCCTAACTTGAGGTTTTCTCATGTCATAAGATGTGCACACAGTGATGGGAATAGGGCATGGCTCTCCTTTGAGAAATGACAGTCATTAAGTGATTTGGGCCAAGATTGGGATGCCCCTCTATCACCAGTGTTATTAATTCGAGGAGAATTTTTCCTCCTTTGCTGCTCTTGCTTCTGGAGGAATGAGAACAAGTAAGGCTGCTTAAGGGTTTTAGGCTCAGACAGAGGCAAGAGGGGGAATTCAGAAAGAGGAGCATGGATTGTGATCATTAACTGAAAAATGATTATAATTCAAATTGACTGAATACTTATTCAGAAAAAAAACAGGACATTCAGAACTATGTTGTATTGTAGAAATCATCAGCTTAGATGAATGTTTACTTAGGAATCAACCAAATAAGTAAAATAGCTCATCTCAGCAATTTGGGTGTGTTCAGGGCTGTTCAGGGGTCATAACGGTATTGTATAGTTTTGAGAATAAAATCAGTTCATGGTATATGCATCTATATATACTATACAATATATGGTCCCACCAATTACAAACTAGTCATGTGACTAGTCAGTAGTACATAAAAGCAAACACTATGTATCCACATTTATTTCCTATTGACGCTTTGAAACACATTGGCAGATCCACATTCTCTATGAATGCTGACAGTTTAAGTTAATAACAATAAAATTGATCAGTACTTGATTTCCCTGTTGGCAGATACTGCTAACCAGGAATAGGAGCCCCACAGAGAGTGAGAGTAATCTCCTCGGGATTTTTCAGTCAAGTATTGTTTATTTAGTATCATACGGACCCCTGACATCCTAAATATAGGAAATAATCTCCAGACTGATGGATGGCAGCATGTTAGGTTTGTTGGAAAAGAAGAAGACAAGTTATCCTTCTTGTCACAATAAGGCAAATAGCCCATGAGACTAATTGAAGACCACTGTAGCTTTAAACAAGGAAGGCATTGATTGGGGGGGAAACTAATGCTGAAAGAGAATCCTAGAGATAACTGAGATGGAGTCAAAGAAACTTCCAGTCAAACATAGAAAACAAAGAAAACTAAAGATGAGAACCTGTGGGACTAGAGATAATAAGAACAGCAGGAGGAAAGAGAGGAAAACAGATAAAGAAGAAGAAAAAAAACAATAAAAAGAAGATACATAAAAGGGAATGAAAAAGCAATAGAAGATGCCAGAATTTTTGACAGTGAGGGGTAGGATCTGAAAGAACTTCTGAAGGAAGCAACTGAACTTCCCAATGGGGCACCATCCTTGACAGTGAGATATTAACCTAGAGGGATATCTGTACAGCCCTAAGGCTAACAGAATAAAAGACACAGAATAACTAAAATGCATGCACTAGATTGCATGTGTATACTCAGAAACACTCTAGCTATTCCAAAGAGAAGGTAGCTCAAAAAGCTGCATGTTTTAGAAAATGTAATCAAAAGAAAATTTTTGTTTGTTTTGGTTGTTATTGTTATTTTTCTCTCTCTCTCTTTTTCTTTTGGCATGACATTCAGGCCCCATTAGGTAAGACTGCATTTAAGAACCATTTTAAGATAGAATTGGCCACTCTATTTCTCTATTTATTTTCTTTTATCCATCCACTTCTTTCTTGTTAGTTTAGAAGCTTTTGGTATTGAAAGCATTCCTGCCTTTGATTATTGATTACTCAGTAGCACTCATAGACTAAGCTGCAGATCTCGGTTTGGGGAAAACAGAGTAACTTCTTTCAGAGAATAGATACTCAGTTTAATTGAGCTTCATGTTTTTCCCTGCATTTTGATTTCATCTATCCATTCCCATTCATTAAAAATCACCATGCCCACGATAAAACTTAGGTCTGTTGCCTGTCTAGCTAAGAATATGGATCTCATTATTTACTTCATATTGTGTAAATTCTAATCAGATACCGGGGAATCTCAGTTCTGTACCTCGTTGTCTCCTCAGGCATAATGCCCTACAGTTTTTAACACCACAGCAGCTCCACGACGGAGCTGATTCCCTTGGATTCTTCCTCAGCTGATGCAGATAACGTTTTGAATAAGATAGGGCTCCATTTATTTTTAGCATTTTGCTTATTTATTTACTTTCATGGTGGAGCCAGATAAGAGACTGGCTTCATGCTCAGTGGTGAGCATATTGGGTAACCCATTAATGCTGGTGACTAAGCTCTAGTTCAGGCCCACAGGCAGTTCTGTACAGATTTATGGCAAGACATGGTGATGGATAAGTATACATTCTTATTCATACAAAAGCAAGAAAATGCGTCCCGTGTAAAAAATAAATTGCAGATAAGCTAATTTAAGACTAATCAGAAGCAGTCATTCACTCTGGGTGGGAATAATGCCTGAAAGGACCCAATAATAAGTCTCTGATCCTTTGACATATAGATAGCACAATAGAGATGGTGATAAGCATGTTCCTCACCCATAAATAACCCCCTGATGCGATCCCTAATGCATTGTGAATTCATTGTGGGTTTTTAGGCATCTGGAAGACACTAATCAATGTAGAAGAAACTTTGCAGTGGTTTCCACTTGGAAGTAAGTATTAATCAAGTCACAATTGTGCTTTAGCTCAGATGGTCTGAATAAAACTTGCTAAAACAAAGTTTCTCAGCAGAAAAAAAAAAAAAGTTGTGCTGTGGAGGACAGCTTTTCTTAGAGGATTTCAGAACACACTGAATCAAATTATCTTCTGATAACAATATTTTGCTTTAGTTCAGTGTAACTTACAAAGGCACCAGTTCTTACATCAAGAGGATTCATACATTTGGGAAATGTCTATGCAGGCCAATTGATTCAGATGTTTTGGGCCCCCCAACAGTGATTGTTAGAATTCACAATGTAGTGGCTAGAAGTCCAAGAACAAGGTGTTGGCAGGTTTTGTTTTTCTTGAGGTCCCTCTCTTTGTCTTGCAGATGACCACTTTCTCTCTGTGTCCTCATGTGGCCTTTTCTCTCTGCTTCTGCAGTTCATGTTGCCTCTCCCACTTCTTATAGGGACACTAGTCATACTGGATTAGTGCTCCTCACTAAAAGCCTTATTTTAACTTAATTACCCATTTAAAGACCGTAGCTCCAAATATGATCACATTCTGAAGTATTGGGGTTTAGGACTTCAACATATGAATATGAATATCGTTCAGCCCATAATATTCTGCTCACGGGAACTCCCAAATTCATGTCTTTCTCACAGGCCAAATACATTTGAAAATAAACTGATGAAGAGATTTCGAATCAGCCAACACATAGAAGTCTGAGGATGATTCTGCATTCCCAAGGGGATCTGTAGTTTGAATTCTCTGGCTCTGCAATAAAATGAGGAGACTTGGGCTGGGAAAAAAAGGAACACAGACGCAAAGAAGGTGCCATTTGGATTGGGCTCTCAGGAATGGTTGCCCCTGTCTTTAGAATAATGTCACAATTGGAAATCATTTTAATGATCATTTAGGATAGTCTGTTCACCTTTAGATAGGGAAACAAAAAGGTGTGAAATGGCTGAAGGCATTCAACTGTTTCTGTAGCCATGTGTGGTTTAGTATGTGGATTTCCTGTGGTTTAGAATGTGGCTTTCCTAACCCCTGAACGAGGATGCCGCTCTATAATCACGGACCCTGAAGGGAGCATTGCTCTCTTAGAGTGGCGCATGTGGCTAGGAAGACAGTATCCATCCCCAGTGAGGCCCTGCTGAGAGGACGTGGCTTCCTGATGGTCACAGAATGTAGGTACTGGATGTGCTGTGCTTGGTTGCTCGTTGTATCCGACTCTTTGCGACCCCAGGGACTGTAGCTTGCTGGGCTCCTCTGTCCATGGAAGTTCTCCAGGTAAGAATATTGGAGTGGGTTGCCATGGCCCAGGGGTCTTCCTAACCCAGGGATTGAACCCAGGTCTCCCGCAATGCAGGTGGATTCTTTACCAAGTCACCAGGGATTTTGTATTGGATACGAAATATCTAATAGTGGTTCCTTTTTTATTTTACCTTTTTGTTCAGTTCAGTTCAGTCGCTCAGTCGTGTCTGACTCTTTGCGACCCCATGAATCGCAGCATGCCAGGCCTCCCTGTCCATCACCAACTCCCGGAGTTTACTCAAACTCATGTCCATCGAGTCGGTGAGTCCATCCAGCCGTCTCATCCTCTTTCGTCCCCTTCTCCTCCTGCCCCCAATCCCTCCCAGCATCAGGGTCTTTTCCAATGAGTCAACTCTTCACATGAGGTGGCCAAAGGATTGGAGTTTCAGCTTCAGCATCAGTCCTTCCAGTGAACACCCAGGTTGGTGCTAATGGTGCTTACAAGTAGAGGATACTGACATTTCTCAGTTTATTTCCCAACTTTGTAAGTAGCAGCTTAGACAATATTACAGAATGCCTTCCTCTTTCCCTTTGTGCCAGCAGTGCACATAGCATGGCTTGCCATATATCCCACTGTATTATAGACTTTATATGGTCACATGTCTTATACTGGTTTTTATCTGTTGAGCCTTAGCAAAGAGCTACCCACTCAGGTGCTTAATACATACTATGTATACTTACTTCATATATATGTATATTATTTACTTAATATACATATGCTTGTTTACATACATGCATGCATATGTACATTTATGTAGGGATGTTTGTGTGTGTATATATGTGTGTGTGTATGTGTACTTGAGTGTATGGCCTCTTGTGCATCTAACAACTGACTGCTCAATAGAGGAATAAAGGCCGCTTTCAAAGCATTAGTCCTGGAGAGGAGCTTTAACTCTTGAAGTGTTGGTGGCAAAAACAAGGCAAAGTGTTGTTTCAGTTGGGGAGGATATGTGTGAACAGATAACTTTGTTGGGTGTACTGAACTAGGAGAGGTGTCATTCATGAGCTTATTGTATCTGGTCCTTGCTCACCTTGCCCTTGACTTCACTCCCAGTGGCTTTTGGATGTATAGTGGCTTTGCAGGGCAGCACAGGTTTGTCCATGAATCTTTCCTTAAACCCTCAGGGAGAATTGATTACTTCTTCTTGTGGACTCCTAAAGTGATTAGTCTCTGACTCTATCACAGCCTTTGTAATGTGTTATAAAAGTCTGTCTCCCATTAAACTTTGAGTTGCCTAAGTGCACGGGTTATGTCTTCACTATCTTTATATCTTTAGTGCTGCTCATGTAGTAGATGAATAAATGAAGGATAAATGCCAGACTTTGACTACACTCCCCAACTGTCTGTCTGTCTTCCTACCTACATTTATCTATCTGTCTATCTGTTTAACTCTCTATCTAGCCTGTTCTAAGTACTTTAGAGATACTTTTTCAGTTCTCCTAACAACATTCTTCTGCAGAGAAGGAACTTGAAGTTCAGAGAGACTAAGTGACTTACTGAAGGCCCCACATATGAAAAGAGGGCAGAGAATTCACACATCAAGTGTGGCTGCAGGGTCCCTCCCCTAACCTCAGTGTGCTGTGTCTCTCCTGGCCTGGACATTCAACATTGGGACAGTCTTCCTTAAAGATGTTAAGATATCAGGGCTAATAATAATGGTTGCCATGTCTGACTCTTTGTGACCCCATGGACTGTAGCCTGCCAGGCTCCTCTGTCCTTGGGATTTTCCAGGCAAGAATACTGGAGTGGGTAGCCATTCCCTTCTCAAGGGGATCATCCTGACCCAGGGATTGAACCCAGGTCTCCTGCATTGCAGGCAGATTCTTTACTGCCTGAGCCACCAGGGAAGCCCCAATAATAATGGGGAGCAGGACAAATCATTTTGACTGGGAATGTCTATAGCAAGAGGCATCTGTTGGTAATTGAGAAATCCCAGAGCTTCTCTTTGGAAAGTCACAGGGAAGGGACAGGCTGATGCAAATTGGATTTTGGGGCTGAAGGTACAGAGGTGAAGGATGGAGGCCTCCTCGCCTTCCATCAGGGTTGAGGTATAATACGAGTGGTTCTCTCTGTTTTATGAAACAGAAAAACTTTGACCTGTTCTGCCCTCTGAGGAAATAGCTAAGACAAAGCTTCATTAGTTTTAAGGGATTATAAATGAATATTATATCTTTATTATTGCTGTTTATTCATAAGACAGGCCTACGCTCCGCAACTAACTTTAGCAAATATTTTCAGAGGCTGCCAGAAGTTTTGCTGTTCTTGGTTGGTCTTGTGGTTCACTACATAAAATAGAGGGTCAAAAATGTGGAGACCTCTGAAATGCCAACCAATCCACTTTTGACAAACCTCTCATTGAATTATAAGCAGATATCACTAGCCATGGTGGTGGTTTAGTTGCTAAGTCATGTCTGACTCTTATGACTCCATAAACTGTAGCCCACCAGGCTCTCTGTCCATGGGATTTCCCAGGCAAGAATAGTGGACTGGGTTGCCATTCTCTTCTCCAGGGGATCTTCCTGACCCAGGAATTGAACCCAGGTCTTCTGTATCACAGGCAGATTCTTTACCGACTGAGCTACAAGAGTCAGGACATACAACAACCGTAATATTGTCTGCATCTCATTACAAACTTAGAAAGTCTGAGAGCAGATTCATGGTTCCTATTTCGAATCCACTGTTAAACCCACAGGAATGTGTGACTTAAAAGCCCGTTTGGTGCCTTGGAGAAGCACGGTGAACAGTTACAGTCAACATTACTCATGTCCTTCGGGGAAATGCTGTTGTTCTTGCTGAAGTAAGGTTCCTGGAGGGAACACTTTGTATTATGTATTCTTCCCTACTCACTCTGATTACTTTTCTTGAAGTTCCCTTGGGTTCTTCCAAACTAGAAACAGTCTCTCAATTCTCAGTGATGCTCTTCACTTCTAGTACATGTGCTGTTCCAGCCTCATTTCCATGGTCATTCGCAGATTTAGGGGAATTTAGAGTGGAGTGGTATAGGATGCTTATTGGTAGGCTACAAGGAAACATCTAAATGAAAATGAGTAGATTCAGGTCAAAGCAACTAATTGGTTGCAAGAACTCTAACTTCCCATGTAGGTGAGTCTCCACACTGACTTTATTTACACCCAAGACAGCCTCTTAAAATCAAGTGCTTAGGAACTGTGCTTCTCTAAACATATTCACATGACTCAGAGTGTCTGAAGCCTAGAGGAAAAAGTCTCAATCTCAGACCTGCAGTTTTACTCTTTCAGTTATTTTTTTTTCTTTCCTCTTTTTTATCATTGTCTTTCCTTCTCTTTTTCTCCTCTTTTCCCCAAAGGAAGTAAGTAATGTTGATGTCTCAAAAAGAGTAAATATGGAGTCTCAAAAAAAGTGAATTCCAAAAGGCTCGATGACAAAAGTATGGACCGCTGTGGATACAGGGTTTATTTCTGCAGTGAATAGAAGGAATGATCAAGCAAAGCATTCTTTGTTTTTTTCCTCCCTGTCTCTCTGTTTCTCTTTTTCCTGCATCTGCAGGCCTTTCCAGTGCTGTCCAGTAGAGCTTTCCATGGTGCTGGAAATGCTGTGTGCACTGTCCAATGCAGCAGCCACCAGCCCATGTTGGCTACTGAGAACTTGAAATGTGGCTGTTGTGGCTGAGGAATAAAACTTAAATTTAAATTTGAATGGCCACGTGAGGCTAATGGATATCAAGTTAGCCACAGCAGCTTTAGTTAGACCAATTGTTTATCTCTGACCCAATCTGTATTACTCATGTGTTGATGAATTAGAGTTGAGGCCCTCTCTAACTACTCTCTTTTTTTCTTTTTTCAAAATCACTTACTACCAGGGAGAGTTGGTCCAGCTTATGAAGTTTGGTTTGCATCTTGTCCAAACCCTTTTCCTCAATGTAAGAGGACTCTCAGGGCAAGAGAGCACTTAGTAGTTTTTCTGAAGACAGAATGCTCCTTTTTGGTTGCCTGGAGACCAGATGTTTTCCAGCTAGGGATGCAGGGCACCTTGGTGTGATTGAAGGTTCAGATAGGGCTCATTTGCAAGGCACGGGAGCAGGTGTGTTTGAAAATTTCATGAGAAAAGGCAGAGGTCAGCAACCTCTTTGACCATCTGCAGGAATAAACTGTTGGCACAAGGGTCTTGAGCCAAGGAGGCATGAGAAGGCAAAGGAGTGAAAAAGAGTTGGTAGGGAAGGAGAAGGAAGATTAAAATAGCAAAGGACGGAGTCAGAATACTCAGGTGGAGAGTGAGAATGCTACTCACAGTGATCTTAGTTGCAGCTCTACCTCTGATTGTCTACACCCAGGAAGCCAGACCCTCTTACCCGAAAACCTGTACTTGAATCAGTCACAAAAACTTTGTCTCAAAATTTGGCATGAGCTTGTGGACAGTTGTGGGTGGGGGAAGCCTGCTAATTCTGTTTATACTTTTCTAGCCTATCTGAATTCAACTCCAAGTGAGCTTAACAACACCTTAGATAGATTGGCTACTATTTTGTGCCCTCTTTTTCCCTTTCTTTTTTTATTTTTTTTCAGCTTGATAAATGTGTCCTCAGTTCCCAATCATCCTTATGTTTTTGGTCAGCATCTATCCTGATTAGTAGAGGAAGGATATGAAATGACATTTTAAGACCAAGACACTAATAAAAGCAAAGACATTGCTTATAAGTCTGAAATTCTGCTAAATCACAGATTTTTTTTTTCTTTCTCTAAGCAGTTTGCTTACAATCCCGGAATCATGTTCCTCATATCTGGGAAATCTATTTTACATTGACTTCTTGTATTTGCTACATTTTATATTGACTGGCTTTGCTGTATTTTAAATGTATTTGTGTCTAGACTTGTGGGACTTTAGCTACAGCCAATTTCTACATTATTAAGAGGGTTATTTTGAGTGGCCCTTGTGAATAAACCTAATTTTCCCCTCTGATTAGTGCTTAATTTGAAATTGTTTGTGCAATGATGAAATCTTTCTTGAGTTTCACTTCCAGATTCCAGTTTCCATTCCCAGAGGTTGCTTTTGATTACATAAATGCTTTCAGAGTGATTATGTGGGCAAAATTGTATATTAGGTAGTTTTGGTGCTTTCTGTAAGAAATTGTGTTGTTTAGAAAGAAAGGCTGTGAGTTGGATTTTGAGGTTTTAGGTACTTTACAATTACATGATCATTCCTTCTGTTCATTGCAGAAATAAACCCTGTATCTACAGTGGTCCATAATTTTGTCATCCAGTCTTTTGTGAGTCACTTTTTCTGAGATTCCACATTGCATAGTAGGAAAATTATTCCATATATATGCATCAACCTTTTCAGTATATAGTTTCCTGTATCTCTCTTTTGAATGCCTACCTTCAATGTTTGTAGTAAATGTCTTAAGGGGAAAAGAGTAGTATATTCATTCTATTCCCCAAATCTGACCTAGAAATCATACCACATGACTTACTATGGGCCAAGTGTTTGCACCTGTTAGTTTTTATACATGTACTCTGACCCCTGACCTTATAACTTGGGTTTGTCTCTCAAGTTCACATCTGGAGAGGAATTTTGCCTAAGGATGAATCACACCTTGAGTTTTACCCTTATCTGATTTAGATAATATTAAGTGATATTAAGTAATAGTAATATTAAGTAATATTAAGTGACATTAAGATATTTAGACAATATTAAGTGAGCTGTTGCTGGAATGGGTTAGAGTTTGAGGAGGTATTGGGTTCAATGAATATATTTGCATGTGATAAAAACATTGAGGACCAAGGGTTGAATTATGTCTACATCAAATTAATATGTTGAAGTCCTACTCTCCAGTACTTCACACTACTACCCTATTTGGAGAGAGAGTCTTCACAGAGGTAATTGAGTTAAAATGAGGGGCTTCCCAGGTGGTGCTAGTGGTAAGGAACCCAACCTGCCAGTGCAGGAGACATGGGAGATAGGGGTTTGATCCCTGCATTGGGAAGATCCCCTGGAGGAGGGCATGGCAACCCACTCCAGTATTCTTGCCTGGAGAATCCCATGGACAGAGGACCCTGGTGGGCTAAGTGCATCGGGTTGCAAAGAGTCGGACACAACTGAAGTGACTTAGCACACAAGGGTTGTCCCTAGTCCAGTAGGACAGTATCCTCATAAAGAGGGGAAATTTGTACACAGAGACATGCATGGGGGAAGAGTATGAAGATGCAAAGAGAACACCGTGTGATTTGAAGATAGTCATCTGGATGTCAAGGACAGGGTCCTGGAGCAGACCCTTCCCTTCTAGCTCTTGGAAGGAATCAACCGTACCAATATTTGACTTTGTATTTCTAGCCTCCAGAATGGTGAGGCAATACATTTCTGTTGTTTAAGCCACAGTTTGTTATGATAGCCTATAGAAGACTAGCACAGGAGGCCAGGCTGCAACCTGGTCAGACTGGAACATGGAGCCAACAAATGGCACACCAGCCTCAGTCACTGCCCCAGATGTCTTCTAGACATGCACATCCATGGTGCCAGGAGATAGTTCCCTGAGTCCCTTTTCTCCCATAAGTTTTTCTGATTTCTCACATACTTTATAAATCCCAAAGAGTTGCCAACAGCCAGTCCCAACTGGGTTATGGCCACAAATTTTCAGTAATGTGAGATATTATCATCACATTCAAGGGAAACTGTTATTTTTATTATTACTAAAAATCTCAATATTTATTGACCATCTGCCATGTTCCAGGTTTTATATATATATATACATATATATATGCATATATACGTGCACACACACATATATATTTTAAATTAATTAACTTATTTTGGTTGTGCTGGGTCTTCGTTGTGGCATGTGGGCTTTCTCTAGTTGCAGCGAGCAGGGACTACTCTTCATTGTGGTACGTGGCCTTCTCGTTGCAGTGGTTTGTCTTGTTGTAGAACACAGACTGTAGGTGCATGGGCTTCAGTAGTTGGCGGTAGCTGGGCTTAGTAGTTGCGGCTCACGGGCTCTAGAGCACAGGCTGGGCAGATGTGGCGCACGGGCTTAGTGGCTCCCTGACATGTGGAATCTTCTTGGACCAGGGATCAAACCTGTGTCCCTTACATTGGCAGGCAGATTTTTATCCACTGCATCACCAGGGAAGTCCCAGGTAATTCACTGAGATATCAACTTCTTCAGTCATTACAACATTATATAACGTAGTAGGTATTATTGTTTCCTCCGTTTTAGAAGGTAGAAGACTGAGGCAGGAGGCTCAACAACTTGACCAAGCTCACACAACTACAACTGACCCTAAACAACCTGGATTTGAACTGCAGGGGTCCACTTATCTGGGTATGTTTTTCAGTAGTAAATACTGCACTACTACCTGATTCATGGTTGGTTTTGCGGATGTGGACTCTGACACACAGGACCCATGGGTTTGGAGAGCTGGGTAAATTATACATGAATTTTCCACTACTTGGGGTTTGGTGTCCCTCCCCTCTGCATTGTTCAAAGGTTGGCTGTAGTTAGTGCAGACCTGAGAATCATGAGCATTTGTATGGTCTCCATTCTCTACTCAGAGAATCAAGTCCTAAGACTGAGAAAAAAAAGAATCCAGGTAAGACTTAAGCAAGGAGGCTATGGAGAGCAGTCACTTTTACATACTAGGAAGGTATCTCTTAAGAAACAATTCACTTTACTTTAAGTATTTCCAGTTTTTCTCACTGAAGACTTTTCCAACAGGAATACGCTAACATGGCTAGACATTGCATCAACTCACATTCCAAGCCACAAACAGACCAAAAGCAGTTGCTGCATCAGCTCAAAGGAACATGCTTCTGTAATCAATTAAATCCATTGCACTTGATTATTCAATTCCTGCCAAGAAACAGTTTAAAAAGCCTGTTCACAACCATTTGTTTTACAATTTCCAGAACCACTGAAATGACCTCCTGATGACCTGGAATTTTTAAAGATTTTTCCAGTGTTGCCTGAGGACAATATGGCAGTAAGACAAACAAACAAAAGCCCACTTAGATCTTAATGACATCTGTGTGGCATACATACTCTTCGTACATCAAGTGTTAGTGCACACACTATAACCGTTATCATGATACATGGTTTTTGCTGTAAATAAAAGGCTTTGGAGGGCACAGACCTGGACTATCTCTGTGGCTTACCAGGCTCTTGCTCTGTGTACCTTAGCAAGTTACCTACCCTCTCTGAATGTCAGTGACCTAACCTTTACGTGGAAAAGGCACTGTTTATCCCTCAGGTGGATGTGAGAATTAAATAGAATGGTGAGCACAGAACATCTGGCACATTACTGAGATCATTAATTTTTACTTCATCTTTTCTTCACTCTCATTCTCTCAAGTGCCCAGCATGGTTCTTTGCCCTTATCTCAGCTTGCCAGGGGTTGACATGCAGAACCATGATAACAGCTACACAAATTGTCTAAGGCATGGCTCAGAACCATTTGAAAGTCAATTTCTAGTTTGTGTTTTTGTTGGGCAGTGGAGGTAAATCGGTTTTTGGCCTCCACCTGCACAAAGGTGTTCAAGAAATTTCAGGAGAGACAAAATATTTTCCCCATTTTTCCTGGAGCCAAGGTGATTATCATCATGGTCTCCACTTTGTGCGTGTGTGTGTGTGTGTGTGTGTTAAGTTTACACTCTGTGCCTATTTCCTTTCTAGGGCCTTGAATTTATTTTTGGTGAGTCTCTGATCTGAGCTTCCTTCTTTGATATGCCCTGGTCTACATTCAGCTTTTTCAGTAAGTTAAAATTCTGTAGGCCATCAACAATTGGCAGATGCCAGAGGGCAAAATCCTCCTTCAGAACTTTCACATTTCTCAAGATTCGCCCTTTAAGATTTCTGATATCTATGGATTTCTCTTAATTTCTTGGCATTAAATCAGTGAATTAAAATTATTAATTTTTTGCTTACACAATTTTTTAGCTACTCTATACCATCTTCCAGATTTTTTGGAACAGAATTCAAGTCCCACAGATTATTTCTAACTCTCTCTAAATATATTGCCAAGCAAATCCTCTGTCAGCTCAGTCTGACATGACAAAATGCTGGATGGCTCAAACAGCAGAAGTTTATTTCCTCACAGTCCTAGAGGCTGGAACTCCGAGATCAGGATATCAACATAGTTTGTTTTTGATGAGGCAAATCCTCTTGAGATATAGATGGTGCCCTCTCTCTGTGTGCCCGTATGATCTCATCTTTGTGGGAGCATGAGGTGGACGGGGTGGTGAGGGGAGAGAGAAAGGGCTTTCTTATAAGGGTATTAATCCCATCATGACCTCATCAGGCCCTAATTTCCACCCAGTGGCCCTACCTTTAAATACCATTAGGTCTTCAACATGTAAATATTGGGGGGATACAGTATTCAGTCCATAATATCCCCTTTCTGTGCCTCAGCTAATGGCTTCATGCTACAGGCTTTAAAACCACATACACAGCATGATCTTGAATTTAATCATCTATAATATGAGTCTAATCTAAATGTATTAGAAAAAGAGTAAATACAATACTAGATATAAAACAGAGATCCCAATACCTGGCATAGTAGGAACTTAACAGGTAGCCCTTCTTTTCCCCCTTACTTTCACAGCCTCTGACCCCGGTGTGGCTGTGTGTAGCTGATGACCACCTCCTATGTCAGTCCAAGACACAGGAAGTGGTGCAGTTGTGACCCCATTAAGCTGTATCATGCCATCAAGTTGTTGTTCAGTTGCTCAGTTGTGTCTGACTCTTTGCAACCCCATGGGCTGCAGCATTCCAGGCTTCCCTGTCCTTCACTATCTCCTGGAGTTTGCTTAAACTCATGTGCATTGAGTCAGTGATGCCATCAAAACATCTCATCCTCTGTTGCCCCCTTCTGCTGCCCTCAACCTTTCCCAACATCAAGGTCTTTACCAGTGAGTCAGCTCTTCACATCAGATAGCCAAAGTGGAGCTTCAGCTTCAGCATCAGTGCTTCCAATGAGTATTCAGGGTTGATTTCCTCTAGGATTGACAGGTTTGATCTCCTTGGTATCCAAGGGACTCTCAAGGGTCTTCTCTAGCACCATAGTTCAAAAGCATCAATTCTTTGGCACTTAGCCTTCTTTATGGTCCAACATTCACATCCATATATGACTACTGGGAAAACCATAGCTTTGACTATACGAATGTTTGTAGGCAAAGTGATGTCTCTGCTTTTTAATACAGTGTCTAGTTCTGTCATAGGTTTTCTTCAAGGAGTAAACATCTTTTAACTTCATGACTACAATCACAGTGGTTTTGAAGCCCAAGAAAATAAGGTCTGTCACTGTTTGCATTTTTTTCCCTGTATTTTGCCATGAAGTGATGGGACTGGATGCCATGATCTTAGTTTTTCAAATGCTGAGTTTTAAGCCAGATTTTTCACTCTCCTCTTTCACCTTCATTAAGAGGCTCTTTAGTTCCTCTTGGCTTTTGCCATTAGGATGGTGTCATTTGCATATCTGAATTTATTGATGTTTCTCCCAGCAGTCTTGATTCTAGCTTGTGTTTCATCCAGTCCAGCATTTCACATTAGGTGCTCTGCATGGAAGTTAAATAAGCAGGATAACAATATACAGTCTTAACATACTCCTTTCCTGATTTTGAACCAGTCTGTTGCTCCATATCTGTTTCTGACTGTTGCTTCTTGACCTGCATTCGAGTTTCTCAGGAGGCAGGTAAGGTGGTCTGATATTCCCATCTCTTTAACAATTTCCCACAGTTTGTTGTGATCCACACAGTCAGTGAAGCAGAGGTAGATGCCATCAAGAGTTTTCATCATTTGTATTACTAGAAAGAGATAGGGTAGGCACAATAGCACAAAATAAAGACAATTATACATTTTTACCAAGGAAATAAGCAAAAACAAAAAGAGAGATGACACCTGGATACTTTCTCTTTTAGACTCACGCTGGAGCAAAAAATTGTAAGGCATCCAGATGGTGAGCTTGAGAAAACAGAAATTAATCACTTCTTTGTACTACAGTTTGAGGATTTAAAGATCTTTGGGGAAGATGTTCAAAAGCTTCATTCCAATTAACCTCAGCCTATTAAGTGTGCCCATCCACAGATCAGAAGCCAAAGAATGGGTTTCAAGGGTGAGAGAGGAAGCTGAGGGAACATGCTGGACCTCTGAAGTCATTTCTCCAGAAAGGAGGAAACTCCAGAGAGAAAAGTGAAGCAGCTCTAAGTCACTGTATATCTGGGATACAGTATAATTCTTCTCAGAGAGCATTGAAATGGGGACAACCTTCTGATTCAATTTTAAAGGCTGTTTTGAACTGTGTGACCCCGTTCTGAATTTGATCTGATAACTGAAATGGATTATTGTGTGTCAGTGATGTAGTCTCAGCAGAATCCTAACCTAGGCCATTTAGAACCCATTTCTTCTCCCTGACACTTTTTCTCTTGTATAAAAAGGAGTAAAAAAAGAAAACGGTATTTGGTATTTCCTCTTGTGGATAGTCATCAAGTACAAAAGTGTAGTGATTCTGGTGAAACCTCTGAGAATTAAGAGATTTTAACTGTCCTAAAATATTGCCAAGGAGTACTATTTTAAAATGTCTTTGTGACCTTTCTGGCTAAATTGAGACGAGCACATTTTTTTCTTATTCAAGAGAAGTGGAAAGCTCTCAGTATCAGACCAAGAAAGTGAGGAAGAAGGAAAGAACAGAGGTGCGAGAAGACAGGAATATAAGCCACAGAAATCATGTCTATACTCAGATTTTCATTTTGTGAGTTTTCTGTGGACGACCCTGGTGATTTCATTCCACCTCACAGTACCGTTTCCCAACTGTTGATCCTCTTTTTATATTCTTACATTTTAAAACTAAGCAGTATCTTTTGCCAAAATTATTAACTATTGGGAAAGAAAATGAAAGGATTTGGCCCATCTCAATATCTAATTTTAGTAATAGCGCCCCAGCTGAGATTGTGAATACCAGAATCCACAGAATTTGTAATTAGTCACAAATGAAATCCCTCCTGGTAGGTGGTATGTGCCTCTTTCCAAGCTTCTGGCTTCTAGGAAGGATGTCATTACTCCTACTCTCTTTAAAATTTCCAGTGGGTTTGGCCAGATAGTAGTACACACACAGATACACACATACACATAGAATTAGGGAGAGGTAGGAAAAGACTCATCTTGATTCATTTAGCTCCTCTGGTAATAATTTTGTATGTTTATTGGGTGCAAGGCAGCTATTTTATTTCCATTTATTGCAAATAGTTATTTTAAAAAGCAATTGTGTTTTCATGGAACTAGGTGGATTTAAAAATATGACAGAAAAGAATAGCAATATAACAGATCTGCTTAAGAGAGCAAAAGAAGTTGCCAGGTGTTCAGTAGGTTAATACTGAAATAGTAAGAAGGGGAAGTGCTCAACATGGCAGTGAGGGATACAGATACATACCTCATTCAAACTGCAGCTGATTTTCCATATACGCAGCTGCTGCACCTCACTTGCTGTAGGGATGGAAATGCTGATCATGCTGAGCAACTCCCCACTTCCATGAACATTTTATGGGAAAACCAATATCAATACAGTTCTCTGAAAATAGAAATTAACTTGCCCATGTACAAGCTGATTGGTACAAAGAGGTGTGGAGAGCATGCTCCTTCTTCTGAAATTACTTTAAAATTTATTCCTCTTTGCCATAACCCTGCAGAGTAGACTGAAAGAGAAAATGGAAAGAGAATGGCACCACTGAAAGGAAAACCAGTAATGATCTCCCACGAATGAAACAGAATTATTTTTGGACTACTTTGAGAATTAATGAAACTTTCTTTCCTAAGAATATATTATTCCCTTAAGTTTGTTTTTATTCATAAATGCCTCTGAAAAAGAGTTTTTCTTTTTTTTTACCTTACATTTCTTTAGTCATTTTATTTATTTATTTTCATTTATTAAGTTGGAGGCTAATACTTTACAATATTGTAGTGGTTTTTGCCATACATTGACATGAATCAGCCATGGATTTACATGTGTTCCCCATCCTGAACCCCCCTCCCACCTTCCTCCCCATCCCATCCCTCTGGGTCATCCAGTGTACCAGCCCTGAGCACTTGTCTCATGCATCCAATCTGGGCTGGTGTAATGGTACCTCATTGTGGTTTTGATTTGCATTTCTCTGATAATGAGTGATGTTGAGCATCTTTTCATGTGTTTGTTAGCCATCTGTATGTCTTCTTTGGAGAAATGTCTGTTTAGTTCTTTGGCCCATTTTTTGACTGGGTCATTTACTTTTCTGGAATTGAGCTGCAGGAGTTGCTTGTATATTTTTGAGATTAATTCTTTGTCTGTTGCTTTGTTTGCTATTATTTTCTTCCAATCTGAGGGCTGTCTTTTCACCTCGCTTATAGTTTCCTTTGTTGTGCAAAAGCTTTTAAGTTTAATTAGGCCCCGTTTGTTTATTTTTGCTTTTATTTCCAATATTCTGGGAGGTGGGTCATAGAGGACCTTGCTGTGATTTATGTCGGAGAGTGTTTTGCCTATGTTCTCCTCTAGGAGTTTTATAGTTTCTGGTCTTACATTTAGATCTTTAATCCATTTTGAGTTTATTTTTGTGTATGGTGTTAGAAAGCGTTCTAGTTTCATTCTTTTACAAGTGGTTGACCAGTTTTCCCAGCACAGCTTGTTAAAGAGGTTGACAAAGAGTTTTTCAAGTCCTTGTTTCTGATATTTTTCTCTCCTACATCAGCTCAAGGCATAAGAGGTTGCCCATGTACTCAATAACGGGGCTTGAAAACAATTCTAAGAGAAGAAAGGAGCCTTACAGTTGATTTATATGCTGTATGATTGAGTATGTTGTTCAGTCGCTAAGTCGTGTCCGACTCTTTGCAACTCCATGAACTGCAGCATACCAGTCTTCCCTGTCCTTCACTATCTCCTGGAGTTTACTCAGACTCATGTCCATTGAGTCAGTGATGTTATCTAACCGTCTCATCCTCTGTCATCCCCTTCATGGTTGAGTATACTACTCCTTTTTTTTTTTTTTTTAAGAAGAATATATGTAACTTTGCCTCAGAGTATTCGCTGAAGTATCAAATCACTGAAAGCTGATGAAAATGTGGAGGAAGAGCATAAAAATAACCACTTATTTGGTCAAAAACAAAATGTTTTGCTTTCTTTAAAACTGAGGGTTGCTTTAAGGAATATCTCACATGTGAAATTATTCTGCTTTATGTTCAGAAGTTATTCATGAAAGGGGTCTTCAAGGTTTGGGTACTCTTTGCCAGAGGGGTGTATAGACTTTTCCTAAAACTGTTCAAGTTTCATAAAGAATATTGATATGGAAAAGGATACAATGATAAGCCCCTTCAGCCATTTCTCATGCTTTTCTACTTGAGCTTAAATTTTTTTTTTTTTGCAGAATGTGAGGCAAAGCCAGGAGCCATTTTGGAAGATGGAAAACATCTGGGGAGTGCAGAGCACACTGGATTAGAAGGTAGAAAATGTGTATCCTACTAGTGATTCATTTAAAAGTAGCTGTGAGATTTGGGGGAAGTCACTTAATTTTCGGTGTCGCATTTTACTTTGAAAATAAGGAGGTTATTGTAGAAAATCTCCAGAGTCATTTCTATCTCTATCACAGTGCATTCTATGAATTGGAAAAAAAAAGAAGAACAGAAGGACATTTACATTGATTTCTCAGTCTGTTATGATATATATAACCCTAAATGGTGAAGGTAAAATTCAAACTTTTTTCCTCTCAAATTTTGTTTTCCTAATTTTCTTTTATATTCGCATTAGGATTCTTTAAGCTCTTACATGTATGTAATCATACAGAATTTAAGGTCAAAGCTGATACTGTGTATTCTCTCATGCAGGTCGGCTTTCTTCGTGGAAAATAGCAACTATCCAAGTTTTAAAAGTTATTCTTTCATTCATTTACTCTCTGAAAGAAATGAATTAACAAGCCACAGATAGTTAGGGGGAGAACCATTTAGGCAGAGCAACTATAAGTACAAACACACAGTAATGGGTGTGTGCTCGATATATTTAAAAAGCAGTATGGGGTAAGTGCAGGAAGGAATATTTGTGGAGATGTGATGGGGGAGGGCAAAGGCTGAGTCATGCATATGTTTATAGCTCATGGCAGAGGTTTTGGTTTTAACCCTAAGCTGTTAGAGTGTCAGACAATACTTACATTTTAAAGGAATAATTCTGGCTGTTAAGAATAGACATTAGGGAGCAACAATGGAAGTCCAGAAACCTGTGGAAAAAAAACTATTGTTGTACTTAGAAAAATGATTGTGGCTTGTCCTAGAACTGTAGTGATGGAGGTAGCAAGAAACAGTCAGATTCAGGATATATTTTGAAGGTCAATCCTTCAAAGAAAGAAAAGAAAAACAAATTTTAAGCTGCTCTAAACTGGGAAGTGTCTCATACTAGGCCTGGGCAGAAACCTGTTGAATGAGGCATGGAGACTCAGTCATCTTTGGACAGTGTGGGCCCGGGGCTCTTTCCTGATGAACATCTGAAACTTTCTCTTTTAGTGTTCCAAAATCTATTTCTCTCTCCCACAACTCATAGTATTCTTACTATGTCGATTGGAATCCTCAAAATCAAACAGAAAATTGGAAAACAGAAATGTTGTTTGAAGTAGGAAAAGACATTTGTAGACCAGTATCCTGTGAAAGTGAAAGTCACGTCTGACTCTTTGCAACCCCATGGCCTATACAGTCCATGGAATTCTCCAGGCCAGAATACCGGAGTGGGTAAGCCTTTCCCTTCTCCAGGGGATCTTCCCAACCCAGGGATTGAACCCAGGTCTCCCACATTGCAGGCAATTCTTTACCAGCTGAGCCACAAGGGAAGCCTGTAGACCAACATACTGCTGAATAATCAGTTCTGTGGTGCAAGAATAGACTACTCTGATAGATGGCTGGAGAAGAGGGAGTACTACATCCCTTTTGAGATGCAGAGTGAACTTTATTCTGTTCTTATTTATTCTTGTTCTGTTATTCCTTTAATGGCTCCAAGAAGTACTATCCACAAAGAAACATGTAGTTTGCTAAACCTAATTTTGTGCTAATTTATGTAGTCAAAAGTCCCTATTTCATTCACATGGTTCCCTTTATCAACCTAAAGAAGTAGAGCTACATAGATATTGAGAAGCTTGGGCTTTAGAAAATATTATTGTGTAATACTCTGTATTAAAAATATTTTTGGTGTTTTTAGGCATCAATGTATGGTTCCTAGTGAGAAAATTTGCATATAGGTGACACGATAAAGTGAAAAAAACCTTACAATATTGAAGTTGACTCAAGGTTTATAACAACCATGAAATGCAAGGTATACTGTAATAGAGTATCAAGCTAAATGCAGTTTAGTATCTTTTGCAGAAAAATATTGCATTAATTTTGAAGCAATGCATATTTTTAAGTACATTAAAATAAAAATTTTATTATGCAAATAACATGCTCCCTAAAATTAATGTAGCTCAATTACATCATTAGATGTCAGAAAGGCATTTGAAAGGGTAGGTTGGAAATAAGTCTTTTGAATGTCACATAAATTTTTTTCACAGCTAATCTCTGAAAAGGAGGGAAAAAATTCTCTCTACTCAGGCATAGAATAGAAGCATTAACAATGGAAAGGTCAGTGCATAATGATGCAAGAGAGAAAAGGCCTGAAGTGCCATATTGATGAAATGAAATGGGGGAAGTTATATAGAAATATTAATCAATCAACCCTTAATTTAGGACCTTTCGGTAACTTGCTAAAATCTTCTTCACTATTTAATATCAAAGAAATGCTAACCAATAAATTCCTTCCATGAGAAGAAAAAGCTCAACAACTGTGTGTTTAGATTCAACATTTCTCTTTCCTTTTAACTTCTCTATACTGCAGATGATACTTGACAAACTAGTTATCCTAGTAGTATTAGATAGCCATCTCATTTTCAGTAGAATTTGACTCTGTAAGTCTAAAAAATGAAGAGTTGATTATACAAATTCCACAAAGGAAAATTATGTATTCATTAAAATTCATGCTTGGAAAGATATGGGAAAATGGTCACAGTAAAATGGTAAGTAAATTTTCAGGATATAGAACTTTGTGCATACTGTGATCCACACTCTGTGAAAAATAAATACACCTGCATGCATGCAAAGACCAGAAGAAATTCCATTAAGAGAAAAATTGTAGTTATCTTTGGAAGATGAAATGCATTTAGAAAATGCATTTTTATCTGCTTTACTGATTTTACAAGTGTGGTGGTATTTTAAGATTTGCAGTGATATAGCAGGCATTAGCAATAAGAATTTTTCTCTTCTTGAACTCATTCTTACCAAATAATTTATCTGTTAACTATTTCACTTGGTCTGTTAACTTATATGTGTATTGTAAGGCCAATAGGAGCTGGAAGGAAGAGAAAAATGAAGAAGCAGAAAAGGTTATAGTGTATAGAATCAAACCTTAGAAAGAAATTTGGAAAGACAATGTATTTGACTGCCTATGAAGCTTACTCTGTTTACATAAAGATTTCATGAAACTTACAGAGTACATTTAGGTAAAGAGAAGAGGAAGAAAGTCACATTAATTCACTGGTTCACTCACTAATTCATTTATTTATTCAGTAACCATCCATGAGCACCAAATAAGAGTCATGCACTGGAGAGTCACTGATGAATGAGATATGGTACCTGCTTTCAAGGAATTCATGTTTGAACTTTGGAAATAGACAAATCACTATGACGGCTGTGTAATCAATATAGATATGTCCTAGAAAAATCGGTAAAACAGTGCACAAAGCCATCTCAACTGCTTCAGGGTATCCTAAGTTTGAGGTGGGTTCTGAAGAGATGTTAGGAGTTCACATGATTGATGATGGGAGAAAGGTGTTTTCTGATAGAAGATTCTGCTCGAGAATGTCAAGAATTGTGAAAGAAGATGGAACCATTAAATGGTTTAAAATTTGGCTAGAATGTCAGTGCACTTGGGAGAGTCTGCTGAAGATGAAATTGTGCAGGGAGATAGAAACTAGATGAAGGCTTTCATGTTATGTTGAGTTATTGGAGTTTATCTTATAGGCAGTGGAGTGCCACTGAACAAATGTGAGTAGTGTATAGAGGATTTGCACTTTAGGAGGGTCATTGTGGTAGGAATGTAAAAGCCAGACTGATGAGGAGAGAGATGAGTAAGGAGGAGCAGAATATCACAATATTTTAGTAAAAAGATAATGAAGGTCCAGTCTGTGGTAGTTAGGAATAATGGAAGGGAGAAGGTGAATCAGAGATGTTGGAGGCAGTGATTAGGAACAGAAAATGAGGTTAGGTTCACAATCTATATCCACCACCTGCCTGATAAATGTCAGTACATGCTGTGATGTGCCACCCAGATGCCCTATGCAGGATATTATTTTCTTAACTGGTAGAAATGTTAGTTGCTGGTGGTTCATAATGGAGTAATTTCCTGGGAATTAACTTCAGCAAAAAGAAACTGCCTTGCCCAAGATTATACTTTCCCTTTCTAGGAGCAGCTTGCATTCAATGACTGCTATATTTAGAGTACCAACACCCAGCCTCCATGGCTCAATCCAGGAATATTATAAAAGACAATCCTAGCTTCAGGCCTCCATTATGAACAGTTTGGATCTTAACTTGTGAATATATATCTCAGTTCAATATCTCTCTCTGCCCAGACATGCTTCCCTCACTCTCTCATAGCATTGTTCCAAACATCATCACTTAGTAAATGTCCTGCATGTGCATTTGTTTCCTGGAGAACTTGACAAGAGACAGTTCATGACAAGAGTGGTCCTAGGAACAGGACCAGTGAGTGGGGCCTAGAGCAGACACATATGTCCCCATATAGTTGCTTTTGTCTTCTAGAGTTCTCACTGGGGACACCCAGATACTGAAACTGTCTGTGTAGTGTACTCTGTATAGCCTGATAGGGAAAGTTCAGGTATTTCTAACCAATTTGCTTTATACATGGTCCTAGATCATCATCCAAGAGAAACTTGAACTAACAACCCCTGTATCTTAAGAGAATTCTCTTAACCCCTTAAGAGAATATTTATAAATCCTGTAATTTTCTGGTTATTGAACCAAGCTTGCCATGAGCAAAGCCTGGGGACTCTTGAATAGTGTCTGACCAGGGGGTATGGTATTCTGGAGCCCCTTTCTTCAAACTGTCAAGGACTCCTTCTTTAGTCAAGACACAAGATTTGAAAAAAGAAAACACTCATTAACTATGATGACACACCCAATGCTCTTTTTCCCAAAGACTCTCTTATTTCTTGCTCCTTTTAGTGGCTTAATTAAGTCTCTGGGATTCATTTCATTTGATTCCGTGTGTGTGTGTGTGTGTGTGTGTGTGTGTGTAGTGGAGGGGTATTGTGACCATACATGGAGATGGTTGCAGACTGTGGGAATGGAGATGGAGAAGGAAACAAAGGAATCTGAAAGTAGACCCAAAGTCTATAATATATTTGCCAAAATATGTCCCAGTTTGTCAACATTTGACTCTTATTCCTAATGAACTGGTCTTAGATTTTAACTATTATTTGACCAAACTGTTACATATTTCTATTTTCTAAGAGTGTGACTTTGGAATTAGCTTAAGTTTAGTTTATGGCAATACCATTTACTAGAAAATACCTTGAGAGAGTATCATACAAACCAATGATCTACTTTGTAAAATGGGATCTCAGTTCAGTTCAGTTCAGTTGCTCAGTTGTGTTCAACTCTTTGTGACCCCATGAACCGCAGCACGCCAGGCCTCCCTGTCCATCAGCAACTCCCAGAGTCCACCCAAACCCATGTCCACTGAATTGGTGATGGATGTCATCCAGCCATCTCATCCTCTTTCGTCCCCTTCTCCTCCTGCCCTCAATCTCTCCCAGCATCAGGGTCTTTTCAAATGAGTCAGCTCTTCGCATGAAGTGGCCAAAGTACTGGAGTTTCAGCTTCAGCATCAGTCCTTCCAATGAATACTCAGGACTGATCTCCTTTAGGATGAACTGGTTGGATCTCCTTGTAGTCCAAGGGACTCTCAAGAGTCTTCTCCAACACCACAGTTCAAAAGCATCAATTCTTTGGTGCTCAGCTTTCTTTATAGTCCAACTCTCACATCCATACATGACCACTGGAAAAACCATAGCCTTGACTAGATGGACCTTTGTTGACAAAGTAATGTCTCTGCTTTTTAATATGCTGTCTAGGTTGGTCATAACTTTCCAAGAAATAAGTGTCTTTTAATTTCATGGCTGCAGTCACCATCTGCAGTGATCTCACCTGCATGTATCTCACCTGCATGTAATCTCATCTGTGTGTATTAAGATCCAGTGTATAAAGCAGTGTAGTGCCTGGAACATGGGGATGTCTGTCGCTGTATGATTGGTCATATGTTGCTGTAATATACCATTTCCAAGAATGTCAGCCATTGTTCCAACTTAAAAGTGCAATCTACTTTAAAATATACACATTATACATACATATACACATATACACAACACATATTTATATATAGTTGAAATATATTTTAAATATATCAGAATATTAGAAGCAGATTAATTGGATTGAATCCTTGTTGTGTTGCTTAAGTTACTTAATCTCTCTGTCCCTCAGTTTTTTTTTTTTTAATCTGTAAAATAAAGCAAATTACAGTACCTCCATTAGAGTTTATATGAGAGTTAAACAATGTTAGGTACTTGGTAAAATTATATGTGTTGGTTGCTGTTGTAATTATTACCACTGTATCAAGTGATGATGCAGTAAAGAAAATCAAGTGAAAATAGAATTAAAACAGTAGCAAGGATTAGAGCTATCAGCAAATACATGTACCTCCTTTACTTTAACCTAATTTTTACAACAGACATGCCTCTCTTAATCTCAACAGGGAACAGATTTCACAGCCCAGGAGCATAATTACAGAAAACACTGGTTCCTATGGTCACAAAGTTATCCTTGGGACATACTGAGTAACTGCCAATTCAGACCGCAATGGGTGACCAGGGCATATGGTGATAAAGGATCAGTCAAGAGTATACTGTAATGCTCAAAAAATGCCAGCAGCTTTGTGAAATTAAAAAATAGTCACTGTGCTGCTCCATCAGTAAGAAGCAAGAAAATCTAATGTATAACCAGATACAAATGTCTCATTTTCCCCTCCTTCACTTTCTTCCTTCTGTAAAACTATACTGAGAGTCTGCTGAGTACCTATCACGTGTCAGACAGTATGCTAGGTAGGTGGGTAAAATAAGAACAGACACATCGCTGCCCTCTGAAGCCCTCAATTCAGTAGGATTTTCTATGGAGATTTCTACAGAAGGGGGTCTCCTTATAGACTGAATGATCCCAGGACCTCAGATTTCACAATACACAGAGTTCAGTCTGTTCTGTATAACATGGCAACCAGTTGTTCTCTCTGTTCATTCAGATCTCTTATTCTTGGGGCTGCCTACCTCTGAGTTGTCCTCACCCAAGATCTTCTACCATATGGTGGAACAGAAGAGGAGATTACATCCCATCAGTCACCTGGGCTTTCTTCTGCCAAAGGCTTTAGTAGGAATCACTGACTACAGCGGTATTTGAGAATTGTTTGTTTGCCAGTGCTCTCTTTTCTTCTTTTCTCTCTGGTGGCCCAGATGGTAAAGAATGCCTGCAATGAAGGAGACCTGGGTTTGATCCCTGGGTTGGGAAGATCCCCTGGGGAAGGGAATGGCCTTGCACTCCGGTATTCTTGCTTGGAGAATTCCATGGACAGAGGAACCTGGCAGGCTACAGTCCATGGGGTCGCAAAGATTCAGACATGACTGAGTGACTAACACTTTCACTTTTCAGGCACATAGAATTGGATGTCTGTGAAAATAAAGCCATAAAATTCAGTTGGTTAATTTTAGGTTAAAGGAAACAATATTCTTTCTTAAGTTTAGCCAGAGTACTTTTATTTGAAAAATGGTGCACTAATTGGACTTTCTTCTACCTGTCTCATTTTTGAGAACAGTCAGTTATAGATCATCAGTGGTCAGGAGAAACAGTAAGAAAATGAGTTGAAATACTGACTGGAATAAAAGAAAATAACCAACTCTACTCTTTAACAGATTCCCCGGTAAGTTAGTTAAAGAGTTGATGCCTTTAAGTACATTTTTCACCACTGCAACACTGAAATGCCTGTCCACATAGCTCAGAGCACCTCTGTGGTGAGTGAATTCCAGCCAGACTGCCTCCAGGGGAAGCAGGGCCTGTAGAAATAAGCTGGCCTGTTCTTCTTGCAACTGCTTTAGGATATCATTTAAATTAGACATGGACTAGTGAAGCGCAGTAAGGGGAAATACTAGGTGTAAAGTGTGCAGCCTAGAGCTCTGCCCCTGGGTGGCTGAGACCACCTATGGCCACCAACAGTCTGAGAACTCAATTCCAGATTTTCTGATGCCTGCTTACTTTGTTGGCTATAGTTCACCCCAGGTTCTTCCTGTAGCATGTGGCACTAAAATGTTGACTCTTCTAGGAAGTTTTGTGGTCTTGTGTGTGTGTGAATATATACAAACATACATACACACTTTAAAAAAATATTCAGTCATAAATGGAGCTCAGTGATGAGCTGATGAAGAGCAAGCAAAACAGTTCAAATACTGCTCTGAGGATGAACACTAACATGATTCTTGGGTGCCCAGATTCTTCTGGGTATTCCAAACTTATTTCTTCCTTCTTATTGATATCTTCTGGTAGGGATAGTCAGTCATGTACATTAGGGTATATATAAGGGCAAAGAAAGCCCCATAAAAATCCCTTTTGAGGTCTTCCTTCCCCACCAGGTTAGAGAGTAATGAAACTACTAGACTCCGAAACTGTGTCCTTAACATCCCAGCTGGGGAAGCAATTTATTATGCTCCCGTCTAGGCAATGGTGTTCACCTTGAGGAATTGAAGACGGACAAGCTTTGAGGAGAGCAGACTCAGTCCCCAGTCTCTCCTTCCCAGACTGTACCTCATTTTTAAAGTGCCCAGCATAGGTAATGGACAGGTCTTCTTGTGGTAAGCATTTCTGTTTTCATAAAACTATAGAATAAAGCCAAGGGCAGTGAGTCCATTTCTGAATAAAGGTACATTATCTCATTTTTGGTAATTGGCAATTATGTATTGAGTGTCTTCTATGTGGTCCTCTTTATGTAGATAATTTGTGGGATATAGAAAGTGTGGATAATATTGCTAAATTCAAAGATTTACTAACCCCGTCCCCCCACACACACATACATTTTGGGACGCTGAAGCATACTAAAGGTAAGTGAAATAGTCAAAGTTGCTAATTGGAAGTGACACTTCTAAAATACAAAGTAACAAGAAAACAACAGCAAAGACTTCAGGAATCAAGTTTATGTGTTATTAAATATGTAGTATTTTGCTTGTCTGATCAGATCATCCACACTAAATGTACCTACAAATATTTTGCTATAAACAGCCACTTGAAATAGCAAGTACTTGTTCAGAAGATGCCTCCTTAGAGAATGTATATCAGAATCTCCTTGGGCCTTTCTCCTTATAGTAGAGTCTCCAGCAGCCTTGGCATGGCATGATTCACCTACTGAATTACAATCTGCATTTTAATGAGATTCCACAGGTGAATTATGAGCCAATTAAAGATTGACAGGTACTGTCCTAGGAGTCTTTGCAAATACATGTTATTTATGTGAGCACAGTTCACTGCATTACTAACAATTATGAATAGGAGTATATCGTAGCTCTCCTGAATGGAGAGGTAGAGAAAATGTTCAAAGAACATTTAGATTCTACAGGATGTTAGATCAAGGTAACCTGGCAGCTAGAATTGTTTATCCATAAACTGTAAAAAAGCAGTGTTTCTTTAATGCATAGCCAAAATTTCAAAAGAGAAAGAGACATCACCAGGTGTCACAAACACAGGTGAGACCAGAATATATGCACAGAATGTATGAGACCAGAAAACCAGAATGTATGCACATGTTGAATCTGTGGCTGTTCCGGACTGCGAGGTTAAGTGAGAATTAACAGCTGACAGCTAGTAAGCTAAGTTTTCATTTCACCTCACTTATGAGACAGAGGTAAAGTCTTAGCCTCTTTCAAACTAGTTATTTGGGAGTGAAATCCCCACATAAAGTTGGGTCTTTGAATGGCTTTATCATCAGAGGAAAAGGTAGCTTTGGTCTCACCTCTGTTGAGGGATTGAGGTAAAGCATGGGAACACTTGAGCTAGATATTTGATAGTGAGATCCCTTCATAAAGGTGGGACCCTTGGATGACTTCATCCTCAAATAAGACAAAATCTAGTCAGTAGGACAGGAAGATGGCAGAAACTTTCCTCTAAAAAGGTGGGGAAGGATTTGCAAGTCTCATTAAGAGCTCAGAAATCAAACATGACAGGGAACTCTACTCCATACTGTGTAATGGCCTACATGAAAAAAGAATCGAAAAAAGAAACAGTGGAGATATGTATGTGTATGACTGATTCACTTTGCTATACCCCTGAAACTAACACAACATTGTAAATCAACTATACTCCAGTAATAAAAAAAAAAAATTTAAATCAAATATGAGTTTGAAGTCTGAATTTGTTATCCACTTAGCCCATTAACAAGAAACCAAAATATTAATATAAAAATTGGTCTCTGGCTGGCGGTATTAGTGACTTACTTGATAGAAGCAAGCGTAACTATTCTTTTTTAAATTTTTAAAAATGTTTAATTGGAGGATAATTGCTTTGCAGTGATGTGTTGGTTCCTGCTGTCCAACAACATGAGTCAGCTCTAGGTGCACATGTATCCCTCCCTCCTGAGCCTCCCCGTCCTTCTCATCCCTCTCAGTTGTCAGAGAGCACTGATCCGAGCTCCCCGTGTTAGAGAGCAGCTTTCCATATGGTGGTGTAGATATGTTAGTTCTGTTCTCTCAGTTCATCCCACCCTCTCCCATTCTTCCCCTGCTGTGTCCACAAGTCCATTCTCTATATCTGCATCTCTATTCCTGCCCTACAAATAGGTTCATCAGTACCATTTCTACTAGGTTTCATATATAAGCATAACTATTCTTGATGGACATTCTTACCATGAAGAATGTCTTGTTGTTCAGTTGCCTAGTCATGTCTGATTCTTTGCAGCCCCATGGACTGCAGCATGCAAGGCCTCCCTGCCCCTCACCATCTTCTGGAGTTTTCCCAAGTTCATGTCCATTGCATCAGTGATACCATCCAGCCATCTCATCCTCTGATGCCCTCTTCTCTTTCTGACCTCAGTCTTTTCCAGCATCAGGGATTTTTCCAGTAAGTCAGCTGTTCCCATCAGGTGACCAAAGTACTGGATCTTCAGCTTCAGCATCTGTCCTTCTAACAGGTATTCAGGGTTGATTTCCTTTAACTGGTTTGATTTCTTTGCTGTCTAAGGGACTCTCAAGAGTCTTTTCCAGTACCACAGTTCGAAGGCATCAATTCTTTGGTGCTCTGCCTTCTTTACGTTCCAGCTCTCACAACTGTACGTGACCACTGGGAAGACCATAGCCTTGACTATATGGACCTTTGTTAGCAGAGTGATGTCTCTGCTTTTAAACACACTGTCTAGGTTTGTTGTAGCTTTCCTGCCAAGAAACAATCATCTTCTGATTTAATGACTGCAGTACCAACTGCAGTGATTTTAGAGCCCAAGAAGAGGAAATCTGTCACTGCTTCCACCTCTTCCCCTTCTATTTGCCATGAAGTAATAGGTCCTGATGCCATGATATTAGTTTTTTTTAAGATTTAGTTTTAAGCCGTCTTTTTCACTATCCTTCTTCACCCTCATCAAAAGGTTCTTTAGTTCCTTTTTGCTTTCTACCATTAGAGTGGTAGCACGCACATATTTGAAGTTGTCGATGTTTGTCCTGCCTATCTTGATTCCAGCTGGTAACTCATCCAGCCAGCATTGCTCATGATCTGCTCAGCGTATAGGTTAAATAAACAGGGTGACAACAGACAGCCCTGTCATACTCTTTTCTTACATTTTCTCACATTCTTACAATCCATCTTATGTGGATTTCCAGTGCAAAATTGAACCCATGTAAAAGTAATATCACAACATTTTAATGTCACAACAAAATATTTCTAAAAATTATTAGTCTTATTAGTGAATAGGTAATAGAATGATTATAACCTAAAGAACTTGAAATAATAAATGATAGACTTAAACAGAAAATAAAATGAGTAAACAGATCACCAGCCCAGGTGGGATGCATGAGACAAGTGCTCGGGCCTGGTGCACTGGGAAGACCCAGAGGAGTCGGGTGAAGAGGGAGGTGGGAGGGGGGATCGGGATGGGGAATAAGTGTAAATCTATGGCTGATTCATATCAATGTATGACAAAACGCACTGAAATGTTGTGAAGTAATTAGCCTCCAACTAATAAAAAAATTTAAAAAAAAAAAAAAAAAAAAAAAAAAAAATAAAATGAGTATATTGTTGATAATGTCTGACATTAAAATCCAGTGAAATAAACTAGGAGTGATTAAACAGATTTAGAAAATGAAAATTTTAATAATATAAATTAAAAACCAAATTAATATATTAAATAAATTAATAACTAAATATTGAATTGGGGAAGAAAATGCAACCCACTCTAGTATTCTTCCCTGGAAAATCCCATGGACAGAGAAGCCTAGTGGGCTGTAGTCCATGGGGTCAAAAGAGAATCAGACACAACTTGGTGATTAGAAAACGACAATTCCAAGAGAAGAATTTAGCTACCTATCTCCCAGAATTGATATTTGAAAATCCTGCAGAATTAATACAAACATATGAATACCCAGACCCTTTGTGGTGAAACTACACTAAAGCCAGAGAGAAAAAAAATCAAAGCAACTAGAGAGAAAAGACAGATGTCTTACAAAAGAGCCAGAATTAAATTGACAGAGTATACAACTGAGTGCAGAAAAATGACAGATATTTTGTCTTTTACAGTGCCAACCAAAAATAACAGCCGATCTAGAATTATGTATAGGAATAAAGCACCACAATAAATGAGAGGTGAAAAAACAGTACTGAACATGATGATATTTCACAAAACGTCCTGCAAAAAAAATGATCTCAAGACAAAGGAGAACTGATCTCTGTGGAAGTAGTGGGATACAGTGAGCTCTGTGAACAGAGAATCAGTAGATTGTTTCAGTTAAGAAGCCAGCAAAACACTTAATATTTAAGACAGTCAGCTCCATAATAATAATTAGTTTGGGAGGTACAGAAAAGATACTGGGAAGAAAATAAAATAATAGACAAATAAGACCAGGTAAGAGCACTGTGATTAGAGATCAAGGGTTTTGTTTATGTTTATTCTACAAGAAGTATCCAGAATTATTAATTAACTTTACATTTGAAATCAAGAACCTATGGTAATAGGTAGTTTCAGAACAACCATCACACATATAGAAATAGTGGTAATTTTTAATCAGTAAAAAGAAGCAAATGAAGAAAAAAGTCCTACAGAAGGCAAAATAAGAAGATAGTAAACTAAAAATAGCAAAAAACTCTATGATAGCTTTAAAAAGAACAATAGAATATTACAAAATGAATCCAGAAGTATCAATAATCACACCAAATATAATTTTAAAATGTCTTACAGTTAAATGATAAATATTCAGATTAAAATTATTTAGCAATATCTTGCTCATTAGAAATATGCCTAAAATATAATGATAAAAATACAGAAGTTTGATAAAATTTAAGATATATAAAATGTTTTCAAAACAAATACTAATAAAAATTATCTACAATATTATCAAATAACAAAATTTTAATGCAAAAATATTACCATAAAAAGGGTCAGTATATCAGTACATTATTATATGTCATTACTATACATTTTATATATATTTTATTACTATAAAAAGGGTTAAATATGTATTATTATAAAATGAAAAAAGCACCAGAAAGATATTTGTACTCTATACTTAAATGCCTGTAACAGTTAAAATGTTGGATTGAGCCATATAAAGCTGAAATATTTTTAGATTAAAACTGAAGAAATACTGGCCATTTCATATAGTTCAGTCCACATACAAAGAAAATACTACAAGTTACCAAAAGTAGGTAAATCTATAGTTATAAGATTTTAACAAACTTCTTTGCATTGTGCAAAATTTAATAAATATATTACTGAACTGAACAATATAATTACTAGTCTTGGTCTTTCTTTCCAAATATGCATGGAATAGTTATAGTAACAACTCATGTGCTAGATTTATCATGTCTGAGGCCACGAAGGGATGCTCAACAAACAGCAAAGATTTATATAATACAGACCACAAGTAAATAAAAGTGACAAAAAATAACAAAATAAGAACATCCTCTCCCAATCTCTTGCCAAATGAATTTGGAAATTCAAGAATTCCCTTCTAAATAATGTATGGATCAAAGAAGAAATTATAACGGGAATCACATACAAAAAAGTTAGAAGTGAAAACTACATTAGGAAGAGTGCACATCAACCTTTCTATTTATTGATTTTTTTCTTAGAGAAACTAGTTATGACTTTTATAAGTCTCAAAAAAAAAAAAAAAAGATTCTCCCCAGATGACTTGCACTGTCCACCTTGTTGCTATTAACTCTAAAGTTGCGCCGTGCAATATGGCAGCCACTAGCCAAATGTGACCCTTGAATACTTACAGTGTGATTAGTTTGAATTGAACTGTGATGTTATTTATTATATATCGTACATTAGGTTCCAAAGACTATGAAAAAAGACAAAAATCTCATTAATCATTTTTCTATTATATAAAAATGTTGATAGTTCAGATTTGGGTTAAATACAATATGCTGTGCTGTGCTTAGTAGCTCTCTGACCCCATGGACTCTAGCTCACCAGGCTCCTCTGTCCATGGAGATTCTCCAGGCAAAAATACTGGAGTGGGTTGCCATGTCCTCCTCCAGGGTAAATATGTGTATTATCAAAATTAATTTCACTTATTATTTTTTACTTTTTTAAGCTGTGACAACTAAAATATATAAAATCACATGTATAATTTGCAGTTACATTGTCTTTCTCCTAGACAATGCTGTTACAGACTGTCCTCTGGCATCTTAAGTTAAAGATCTGATCAGTGATAGAGCACTGGACTGAGGGCTGAGACATGTGGGTCCAGGAGCAGTTCTGGCAGGGAAACCGTGTCCTTGCATTATTACGTCTTAAGATTGGAATGATGGGACCTGTTTTGGCCTCAGCCTTTTGTCATATAAGAGATGACCCCCCGTGTTAGGAAGAATTTCTGCCATAACTTTTTGTGTAGTGTGGTCCGTTGACCTCTGTGTGTCCTCACACGCTGTAGAGACCAAAGAGATCCTGAGGAGTGTTCCACATTTTGCTCTACTGTCCACCTTCCCTTCCAGTATTCGTCTTTTCAAACTAAGGAATTTGAGTCATGTCCAGATAGGCCTTATTATTTTCTATTATCACATAGTTTTTTCAGAGAAGAATATTGACCTAGTTTTTAGAATTTTCCTTGTCCCTATTTCCATCTGCATAACATGTAATGTGAATAATTCTGTCTCTGGGATGCGAACGCCTCTTTCTTTTAATATTCAGGCTGATCCCATTTGATAGTTCTTCTTAGCATTTCACTAATGGTCGGGAAAACAATGTGGATGGCATAACTTATTAGTAACCTTGATAAAATGTGACCCTTTTGTTACTTTAAAGCTATGGGTTCTTAACTGTGGACAGTTTTGCTTTACAGGGAACATTTAGCAAAGTCTGGAGACAGCTTTTGGGGCTTTCTAGGTGGCGCAATGGTAAAGAACCTGCCTGCCCATGCAGGAGATATAAGAGACGCAAGTTATTATGATTTAGGAAGGTTGTGTGGGGGGAGTGCTACTGGCCACAGATGCTACTAAACATCCCACAAGGCACAGGACAGCCTCAATAACAAAGAATTATCCAGCCTCTAGATTTCAATAGTACTCTAATTAAGAAATCCTTCTGTAAGGTAATCTGAGAAAGAAAGTATAGAATTTTCAAAATACAAATATATAGAATAACTTTAATATAAATTTATTTTGAAGTATAGTATATAAATGGAAAAGTACAGAAGTCCTAAGTGGTAGTGGTGTTCAGTTGCTAAATCATGTCCAACCCTTTGTGACCTCACAGACTGAGGCACTCCAGGCTTCCCTGTCTTTCACCATCTTTCAGAGTTTGCTCAGACTCATGTGCATTGAGTTGGTGATGCCATCCAACCATCTCATCCTCTATCATCCCCTTCTCCCCCTGCTCTGTCTTTCCCAGCATCAGGGTCTTTTCCAGTGAGTTGGCTGTTTGCATCAGGTGGGCAAAGTATTGGAGCTTCAGCTTCAGCATCAGTCCTTCCAATGAATACATAGAGTTGATTTTCTTTAGGATTGACTGGTTTGATCTTGCTGTCCAAGTGACTCTCAGGAGTCTTCTCTAGCACCATAGTTTGAAGGCATCAATTCTTTGGTGCTCAACCTCCTTTATGGTCCAACTCTTAAATTTGTACATGACTACTGGAAAGATCATAGCTTTGACTAGATGGACCTTTGTCCACAGTGCTAAGTGTACATCTCAATAAATTCTCACAAAGTTATCACATCTGTGTAATACAGTAGCCAGCTCAGGAAATAGAGCATTTCTGATACTCAAGAAGCTCTCTTATGACCTAGTCTAGTTATTCTTTCTCACTATAGACAGCCATTATTGTGAATTCTAATTCCAGGTTAGTTTTGCCTATTTTCAAATTTTATGGAAATCAAATCATAGAGTATGTGCTTATTGTGTCTGCCTTCTTTTATTCACTTTTACAGTTTTATGATTCTTCTGTGTTGCTATGTAGCAGCAGTTTGTGATTTCTTGTTGTTTACTGTTCCCTTCATTTATTCATTCACCTATTAAAAGTCACTTGAATATTTTTCAGTTTTTGATTATTAAAAATAGTGCTCTGAAATTTTTGTGTGTGTAATGTTGTAAAAATATGTACACATTTTGAGGGACATATTCTTAGGAGTGGAATTGCTGGGTGTAGGGCATACAAATATTCAGCCTTAGCTGATATTAGTGAACAGATTCTCAAAGAGGTTGTATCAATTTGCACCCCACCAGTAGTGTATGAGCCTTGCACCAGTCCAGGTACATTATGCGTGTGTGCATGTATACATTTATGTATGTATTTCCCAAGCTTAAAATCCTCATACTGAGCACCAAGCTAGTTAGGAAGAAGAAAGATCATAGGTAGGCATAGTTTCACATCCATTTCAGTCATTAGGTGACTGAAATATGTCCTAATGAGTAATTGTGCTGACCCTGTGGATCCCAGGGAGGCAGCATCAGGTGTGGAAAATGTGTATGTCAATAAACCATTTGGAAGAAGTGGTTCTTTGAAACCGTTGGTTTGTTCTCACTGCCTTCTTGCAGCCAATTTAGACAAGCAAAACCAAGCACTGCAATCCTGTTGTGACAAAAATAACTGTAAGATTTTGATATGCTTGCTTTCCGTAAATGTCACCCAAATGTCTTGCCTCTGAAGCTGGTGCTCTTCTCACTGTGCTGGGCTATTTCACTGTACACAGCATTTTCTATTGCACAACTCTATTACCTTATGTTAGAGTCCCTCAGACTGTAATGCACTGGTACATAAAAAAGTCTTTTGAATTCTTTTGGTAAGAAAACCTAGAGAAAATAAAAGTATATAAACATAATAGCAGTATTGAGATTATTTTGACTCTTCCAGCTATTCTTGATGTCATACGTCCTTTGTTAATTTTTTAGCATTGGAAATTTTCCAGTTTCATGTAAATTAGCATCACAGTCTTATAAACATGTTTCTATTTATTGAATCCCAGGTCAAAGTAATTATACAACAAAGAACAACAGTTTTCATACCAGACTGCCTGCATGCATGTAAATTGGGGCTTGCACCAAGGAGGTAAAGAATACAATCTCAGGTTTCATGAGATGAATAAACAAATGGAAAAACTAATAACAGAGCTCCATACCTCAGATAACCTAATTCAAAGTATCTTGCTTTTTCTTCTCTATAAAACTAGCTTCTGAAGTTTAGGTATGATGTATTAAGTAGTACGAAAATAAATCACAAAGGAAAAATCTGAGGCCGTGTTGCATGCCTAAGAGAAAGTGAATTTTCATTTTTTAAAATAATTTGAACGGCCTCACCACACCATGATGATTCACATCACATCCTATTGTCTCAGAATAACAAAGTAACACTGAGGAGATGGTGCAGCATAGCAGTCAAAAGCCTTGAATCTGAAATCTAACTACTTAGTTCAGATATTTTGTTCTCAAATTCCGTAGCCAGTCAGCAAATTACTTAACCTTTTAGAGACTCAGCTTCCTATTCTGCAAAATAGAGAACAATAAAGAACCTGTTCCATGGACTTCTGAAAAATTGGATGACATGCAGTTCATCATATGCAGTCAGCTCAATACCTGGGACACAGTTAGAACTCCACAAATGATAGTTGCAGGTGATTGGCTATAATAATACCCATGAGGTGGGCACCGAAGTATTCATCTCCCTCCTACAATGGTGTGCTGCAAACTTGTATTAGCATGACTCTGAAATTGTATGCAGAAACTAAATGAAGCAGGATATTGGCTGGAATACTCCAAGTCAATTTGGTCAGCTTTTTAAATTGGGAACTTATGAAAAGTAGCATGATAGCCCATCTCATGAGGCAGTGGAGTGGAGTGATTAAGAGATCAAATCTGGAGTCACATTAATCTCTGTGGCCTATAAAGTGGTCAGTCACTCAGGATTTGCGTGTGTGCATGTTTGTGTTTGTGTGTATGTGTGTGTTTGCATGTGTGTGTGTATGAGCGTGTAGTCCAAATGCAGTAGAGTTGTTTTGAAGACTAAGTCACATATGTGGCACACTTGGAACAGTGCACCTAATAACAGTAATTGTTATTAGGTGTTTACTATTATTGTTACTCAACTGACATCTAATTGAGTGCTTTCTAGAAAGGTTGTTTGCTGACTATAAAGAGAAAATGAAGCAATTTCTTAAAAAAGTATGAGAATGACTCCCTGGCCATCACCTGTGGTCTGAGTTCCTATTATTGGGATGGCTTCTTGCAGAAATTGCTGAAGGGACTATGGAAAAGCAAATGGTACTTTGAACTTGAATTTGGCCCCAAACTATTGGCAACATTGACAGAACTGACAGAACTTGGGGAAAGTCATTTCAGAATTGCAAGCAGCTTTTCTCTTTCGCTACAAGTTGAGATTTGAACACAGTGTTGATGCAGAACATTTCTCTGTTTTGAGGAAAATCATCACACGGGCCTTTCAGTTATGCAAATCTAAATCACAGGTCATAATTAGAAAGCGGGGTGTTTGAGAAGCTGTAGATGTAGGGAGCTAAACTGTTCTGGGTGATCTTGGAAAAGGTCATCTATGTGGTAAACTGAACAGCATTTCTGCAAGCTGCTTGATCTAAAAAAATGTTTCTAAGTATGGATTTAGATGCCTGGAAACTGCTGTTTGTCCTTGTGGAACTGTCTTGCGTCTTATATTGAGTAGCTTCCTGGAGGCAATGAGACTCTGAGATCCTGAGACTTTGAAAAAGATAGGCAGGAATCATATTCACCAAAGGAGCATAAAACACTCCTGAAAGAGTCTGACATGACTGAAGCAACTTAGCTTGCATAGGAGATAGGCTCAGGACTGCAAGCCCAGACCTGTGAGACTTTAAAAACTAAAGAAGTTATTGATGTTTTTTAGTAATCTGGAAGCAAGGCATAAAAAGAAGCAGCTTCTCTTGAGTCCCCATCTTCTGTATGGAATCACCTGGAGGTAGGATGGCTGTTTTCTGACTTGTGAATGTTTTATTGAGCCTGTTCTCACAGGATAGATTTTTCCAGTCAATCACTCTGTCGATTTTGAGACCAGAAATGAATATTTCCTCAGGAGGAAAAAAGGGGAAAGTTTCATCTGCCTAGGATGTCTTATCTCTAGGGACTCTAGCCAAGTTTGAAGACACTTGAGTATAAGTACTTCCCTCACTGGACAAGCAAGGAAGCAGCCTTTAAGGATCGTCACAGCCAAGGGCCTGGTATTGTGGCTTCTGCAGTTATCTCTGGTTGCTTCTATGAAATAACCCCTGTGTGAACTTCTCTCTTCCTATATCTGGGCCTCCAGTCAAGTGTGGAAAGAGTTGTCTTTCATACTGTTAAAAAATGGTTAAAGAAGAAAATTTAGGTGGTACAAACTTCAATACTTCATGAAGTGGACAGTCTCAGAGAACTGCAAAATGGATGGAAAGTAAGACACTTATATAGGATAAAGTCTAAAATAAGAGACAAATGGAAAATATCTGACTGGCTGAGGCCACATTGTCAAGCCTTGTTTGAAGTGAGCAGGTCGAGTTGGCTTGGTGTGTGGGGATTGACTGGCTGAATATATCTGAATTTCTGGTCAACTGTCCATTTGCAAGGTGACAAAAATTATCTAAGTTTTGATTTGCTGATGTGCCATTCTAGGCAGGAGTTGCTCATAATTGGACCTGGAAATTTGTTTCAATAATAGGTAGGTGGGGAAGTAAGGAGTGCCAGGGGGTCCTAATAAGGAGCAGTGCCACTGAGGCAGGCATGGCTATATAGCCTGACCCAAAGGAGTACGTGAAGAACTATGGACAGAGGTTCGTGACATTGTACTTGGCAGAGATCAAGACCGTCTCCAAGAAAAAGAAATGCAAAAAGGCAAAATGGCTGTCTGAGGACTCCTTACAAATAGCTGTGAAAAGAAGACAAGCGAAAAGCAAAAGAGAAAAGGAAAGATTCACCCATTTGAATGCAGAGTTCCAAAGAATAGCAAGGACAGATAAGAAAGCCTTCCTCAGTGATCAATGCAAAGAAATAGAGGGAAACAATAGAATGGAAAAGACTAGAGATCTCTTGAAGAAAATTAGAGATACCAAGGGAACATTTCATGCAAGGATGGGCACAATAAAGGACAGAAATGGTATAGACCTAACAAAAGCAGAAGATGTTAAGAAGACGTGGCAAGAATACACAGATTGACTATAGAAAAAAGATCTTCACGACCCAGATAATCACAAAGGTATGACCACACTTAGACCCAGACATTCTGGAATGCGAGGTCAAGTGGGCCTTAGGAAGCATCACATGAAGAAAGCTAGTGGAGGTGATGGAATTCCACTTGAGCTATTTCAAATCCTGTGAAAGTGCTGCACTCAGTATGCCAGCAAATTTGGAAAACTCAGCAGTGGCCACGGGACTGGAAAAGGTCAGTTTTCATTCCAATCCCAAAGAAAGGGAATGTCAAAGAATGCTCAAACTACTGCATGATTGCACTTATCTTATACACAGGCAAAGTAATGCTTAAAATTCTCAAACTCAAGCTTCAACAGTATGTGAACTATGAACTTCAGATGTTTAAACTGGATTTAGAAAAGGCAGAGGATCCAGAGATCAAATTGCCACATCTGTTGGATCATAGAAAAAGCAAGAGAGTTCCAAAAAAGCATCTATTTCTGCTTTATTGACTATGCCAAAGCCTTTGACTATGTGGATCACAACAAACTGTGGAAAATTCTGAAAGAGATGAGGATACCAGACCACCTGACCTGCCTCCTGAGAAATCTGTATGCAGGACAAGAAGCAACAGTTAGAACCAGACATGGAAACACAGACTGGTTCCAAATTGGGAAAGGAGAGCGTCAAGGCTGTATATTGTTACTCTGAATATTTAACTTCTATGCAGAGTACATCATGTGAAATGCCATGCTGGGTGAAATACAAGCTGGAATCAAGATTGCTGGGAGAAATATCAATAACCTCGATATGCAGATGACACTACCCTTATGGCAGAAAGCGAAGAAGAACCTAGAGCCTCTTAATGAAAGTGAAAGAGGAAAGTGAAAAAGTTGGCTTAAAACTCAGCATTCACAAAACTAAGATCATGGCATCTGCTCCCGTCACTTCATGGCAAATAGATGCGGAAACAATGGAAACTGTGAGAGACTAATTTTTTTGGCCCCAATATCATATATGGTGACCGTAGCCATGAAATTAAAAGACTCTTGCTCCTTGGAAGAAAAGCTATGACCAACTTAGCATATTAAAAAGCAGAGACATTACTTTGCCAACAAACATCGGTCTAGTCAAGGCTATGGTTTTTCCAGTAGTCATGTATGCATGTGAGAGTTGGACTATAAAGAGAGCTGAGCACCGAAGAATTGAAGCTTTTGAGCTGTGGTGTTGGAGAAGACTCTTGAGAGTCCCTTGGACTGCAAGGAGATCCAACCAGTCCATCCTAAAGGAGATCAATCCTGAGTATTCATTGGAAGGACTGATGTTGAAGCTGAAACTTCAATACTTTGACTGCCTGATGCAAAGAGCTGACTCACTTGAAAAGACCCTGATGCTGGGAAAGATTGGAGGCAGGAGGAGAAGAGGATGACAGAGGAAGGGATGGTTGGATGGCATCACCGACTCAATGGACATGAGTTTGAGTAAGCTCCAGGTGTTGGTGATGGACGGGGAAGCCTGGCATGCTACAGTCCATGGGATTGCAAAGAATCAGACGTGACTAAGCGACTGAACTGGGTTGAAAGGGACTCCTAAGGCTGGGATCCACAGGATGCTATTGCCAAGTTGAAAGGACTGACCTGCTGACAGAGCTGGGATTAAAGGAAAGTTGCTGCCTAACAACCTTCAGTCAGAGAAGAGAGCCCCAGGATGGAACACATGTGAAACCATGAGTTTGGGAAGGGATGTTAGAGAGGATCTGTCTTTTCAACAAGTGGTAGATATTCAGTTTTTCTAGTAGTATAGTTTCATTTATTCTCACAGATAGACCCTAGTAGACATTTCAGTTCAGTTGTCACTGAGTTGTGTTTGACTCTTTGTGACCCCATGGACTGCAGCACACCAGGCTTCCCTGTCCATCACCAACTCCCGGAGCCTACTCAACTGCATGTCCATCACGTTGATGATGCCATCCAACCATCTCATCCTCTGTCATCCCTTGCTCCTCCCACCTTCAATCTTTCCCAGCATCAAGATCTTTTCCAATGAGTCAGTTCTTCACATCAGGTGACCAAAGTATTGGAGTTTCAGCTTCAGCATCAGTCCTTCCAATGAATATTCAGGACTTATTTCCTTTAGGATGGACTAGTTGGATCTCCTTGCATTCCAAGGGACTCTCAAGAGTCTTCTGCAACACCACAGTTCAAAAACTACAGTTCTTCAGTGCTCAGCTTTCTTTATAGTCCAACTCTCACATGCATACATGACTACTGGAAAACCCATAGCTTTGACTAGAAGGACATTTATTGGTCAAGTAATGTCTCTGCTTTTTAACATGCAATCCGATTGGTCATAGCTTTTCTCCAAGGAGCAAGCATCTTTTAATTTCATGGCTGCAGTCACCATCTGTTGTGATTTTGGAGCCCCCCAAAATAAAGTCAGTCATTATTTCCATTGTTTCTCCATCCTATTTGCCATGAAGTGATGGGACCAGATGCCATGATCTTAGTTTGCCTAATGTTGAGTTTTAAACCAACTTTTTCACTGTCTTCTTTCACTTTATCAAGAGGCTCTTTAGTTCTTCTTCACTTTTTGTCATAAGGGTCTTGTCATCTGCTTATCTGAAGTTATTGATATTTCTCCTGTCAATCTTGATTCCAGCTTGTGCTTCATCCAGCCCAGCATTTTGCATGATGTACTCTGCATGTAAGTTAAATAAGCAGGGTGACAATATGCAGCCTTCATGCACTCCTTTCCCAATTTGGATTAGATTATGTTTATTTTCATATCACAAAGCAGAGCAGGGGGAGGGCAACCTAAGAACAACAACAACATAATTAACCAGCCAAACAACCAATGAGACCCAGTTGCCTATGGGCAACATGAATGTGAAGAGGACTATTTGAGTATGCCTTTATGTATCAGATTGTCGCGATGGTAGCGACAGGGGCTAGTCACTTTTAGAAATTTACCTACCAGGGTAGTATGTGCAGTGTATGAGTTTTCAGATTTAGAGCTGACTAACTTAAGATCATGAGTTGGAGTAAACTCCAGGAGTTGGTGATGGACAGGGAGGCCTGGCGTGCTGTGATTCATGGGGTTACAAAGAGTTGGACATGACTGAGTGACTGAACTGAACTGAACTGAACTGATGTTGGAGAAGACTCTTGAGAATCCCTTGGACTGCAAGGAGATGCAACTGGTCCATCCTAGAGGAGATCAGTCCTGGGTGTTCATTGGAAGGACTGAGGCTGAAGCTGAAACTCCAGTACTTTGGCCACCTCATGTGAAGAGTTGACTCATTGGAAAAGACCCTGATGCTGGGAGGGATTGGGAGCAGGAGGAGAAGGGGACAGCAGAGGATAAAATGGCTGGATGGCATCACCGACTTGATGGACATGAGCATGAGTAAACTCCGGGAGTTGGTGATGGACAGGGAGGACTGGCGTGCTGCAGTCCATGGGGTCGCAAAGAGTCAGACATGACTGAGTGACTGAACTGAACTGAACTTAAGATCATGATATCTGGTCCCATCACTTCATGGGAAATAGATGGGGAGACAGTGGAAACAGTGTCAGACTTTATTCTTTTGGGCTCCAAAATCACTGCAGATGGTGATTGCAGCCATGAAATTAAAAGACATTTGCTCCTTAGAAGGAAAGTTATGACCAATCTAGATAGCATATTAACAAGCAGAGACGTTACTTTGCCAACAAAGTTCCGTCTAATCAAGGCGACAGCTTTTACAGTGGTCATGTATGGATGTGAGAGTTGGACTGTGAAGAAAGCTGAGCGCCAAAAAATTGATGCTTTTGAAGTATGGTGTTGGAGAAGACTCTTGAGAATCCCTTGGACTGCAAGGAGATCCAACCAGTCCATCCTAAAGGAGATCAGTCCTGGGTGTTCACTGGAAGGACTGATGCTGAAGCTGAAACTCCAGTACTTTGGCCACCTCATGTGAAGAGTTGACTCATTGGAAAAGACCCTGTTGCTGGGAGGGATTGGGGGCAGGAGGAGAAGGGGACGGCAGAGGATGAGATGGCTGGATGGCATCACCGACTTGATGGACATGAATTTGAGTAGACTCCGGGAGTTGGTGATAGACAAGGAGGCCTGGCGTGCTGCGATTCATGGGGTTGCAGAGTTGGACACGACTGAGTGGCTGAAATGAACTGAACTGAACTTAAGAATGACTCTTTTATAACTTAGCACCTAATATCTAGAGAGATCCAGATCTGCAGTTCTAAAGTAGGTCTTGCTGAATACTTCCTGCTGAACACTTTTGTAAATGGAGAAATATTAACCATGTCTCTGGAATTCTAAAAGAACTGACATACAAATTAGAAAAAAAATTTTACAGTGTTGATTTATATTTTTCCTAGTTTTACTGTTTTTACTTTTCAATTGTGCAGCCTCTTTTATAATACTCATACCTTCTCTAAATTAAGGGTATTACATTCCAGAGACAAACGTTCTAAAGTGGGAAATCTTGTTAGTGAAATTCTTTTTTAAGTATTTTTATGTCTACTGTTGCTCAAAGGCAATATTTCTTGGGGTGTATTTTCCTACACACATCTCTCTCTGCCCTTTCAATCTTACCCCTTCCCATTGCCTCTTCTGTACTGCCTGTATCTCCAGCACACACATGCTCATATCACATCCTTTGCTATCTTCTTTCGATCTTTGAGGCTTTCATAATTGAGCTTAATCACAGAGGATGAGAAGGTTGGAAGGCATCACTGACTCAATGGACATGAGTTATGCAAACTCTGGGAGATAGAGAAGGACAGGGAAACCTGGCATGTTGCAGTCCATGGGGTTTGCAAAGAGGTGGACACGACTTAGTGATTGAACAACATCGACAAATCACAGGGATGATTTTATCAATGAGCTGACATCAGGGCTTTGTTCAGGAGGTGAAATATCAAAATTATTAATTAAAATGAAATTTGGTGCCTCCGTACAGTTTCATGACATATGTGCCCCTGTGTCTTCTATTTCCTTGTTAGAGCTAAAACATTTCTAAATGTTTTTAAATCGAGGAACAAACTGACATGAAGAACCTCTATGAAAATATTATTACACACATTAACAGGGAAACATCTTCACCCTGTGGCTCTGTGGTGATGGGGAAACAGAAACCTAACAGCTCATAGATTTGGAACGTAAAGCATTAGGTTTTCTAGAGATACTTGGGCTTTATCTGCAGCTAATTAACATGAAGTCTTCAGTGGGCATGACTCTTTTCTCAAATACAGCTAGTTTTATCACTTAATATTCATAGTAAATATGCTACAGTATAGAAACAGACTCTCTAGAGAGAAGCAGGAAAATTAAACCACCAATCTAAGCAAGCCAGGTTTGCCACGGAGCTCGTACCCTTCAGCATCCAGGGTCCAGTAAGCATGGAGGCTGACACAGTAAACTGCAAGTAATAATGCGGTCACTCCTGTGGAGCAAATAGGTCAGGGCTGCTAGCTGAATCTTCCGAGACGAGCCTACACCCTCATTCCAGGCGCATCATCTCCCACAGTCTCAAATCTTGCCTCGGGTCCCAACACCTGTCTTCAGTCTCTATTTTTTTCAATAACATTAACCTCTCTTCCTGCTTATTTTCTTGCATATGAAAAGCTTCAGAGCTCTGTGTTTCCTTCTGTTTCCCAGCCCCTCTCTGAGCAATCTCTGTCTTTCCGGGGCATTGGAGGGCCACTCTGGCAGTCAAGTAGATGGTTTTAATTAGGTTTAATTATTTTTAAAATAAATTCTGGAGGATTGGGAAAAGCAATAGCCAAAGAAGCATAAAAGGCTTTCTTTAGAATCTTTGTGATGGGTGTGGATACTCACAAAGAACAGGAGACTTTGTGAACAGGAGACTTTCCCTGCCCCCCTCCCTTTGGAGAGTAGAGGACTGCATTCCTTGTGGAAAGACCCCTACTATCACCAACACACACACACACACGTTTCTCTTTTAGGTCAAACTGGAATACAGTGACCTCCTTGAGGGAAATTTTAGATGAAATAGGCACGCTCTGAATTTTGCATCTAGTTAGAATTTCAGTATCTGCCTTATTGATGCTTGGTTTATTCTCAGTGCAGACTGGAAGCTCTTAGATAGTGCTATTGGTTCTGCCTATGAAGAGGAGCCCGAGATCATTTACAGTGAATGAGGAGAAGCAAAGCAAAGATAGTAAAGAAATTCTTGATTGATGGAAATGCTGGTTCACAGAATTGGGGAGGATTTTCTTTTCCTCCATAGATTACTTTAAGGAAGGTCAGTTAACCCTTGTGTTGTAAACTAGGATCAGTGTTTACCAAATGTATAAAAGACTGAATTAAGTAGAGTTAATCTGAGCAGCAAATTTCTCTATCTACGTGGTTTTACCAATGAAATTGCTGTTTGTCTTTAGTCGCAAATAAGTTGGACTATTTGGCACAGACGTCTTATTTATCCTTATGACTTTATTACTATTTCTTGCTTTCCAACCATGATGAGAGCCCTAATGAAGTAGGTCAAGGGTCAAGTTGTATTCTACGGGCCGAACATTCAAGTTGAAATATATACTTCATCAAAAACTCTCTGGTTTGGTATGCAGAGGAGGGAAGAGGTAAACTACTCAGGAATGTTCACTGGGTAGACCATGGCTTTCTAAACTTGGGTATATCTCCCTGCCACTTCAACACTAGCACTAATATTCTGTGTTTGAAAGAAATTAGGTCTATAGGGAAATCAAGCTTCTATATCTCACAGAAATGAAATATTCAATACTCTGCTTTTTTCCATATTCCCTATACATTTCTCAGAGAACATGTGAGGCAAGTCATAAAATTGCAGATGTTTGGATTATTATTATTTTATTCTTATTATTATTTGGAGCCTTTATAGCAGTAGGACAATATACAGTTTGGAGAAGAAATAGCAATGTTGATAATTGTTGGAATTGGTAGCCAGTAAATGATACCCTCTCCCTGTGTGTTTAAGAATTATTTGAGGAATAATGCACAAGATTCAGACAAATAAATATAAAAATACAATCTTTATTGATGGTAAAATTGAATTAGCAAAGGTAGGTTGAAAATATGACCATATATGACTTCTTTATATGTATCTCTCAGAATTAAACAAGTGACCAAGTCACAGTCAGAACCACAGGTTTTCCTATCCCTACCCCTATTTTATGCCCCCAAAGTTGGGAATTCTAAGATCAGAGTAACCCAAACAAGACTCTGAAGCCCAAGGTCATGTTTGCAGGTTTTTCTACCCTTACTATTGAGACAAGTAATGTCTTTTCCTTTGGGAGGAGAAAGTGAATCAGAAGCATGAGCTATTTCCCCCAAATTTCCAGGAATTGGAAATAATATTTCATTGGCCTGGTTGGGCATGCCAAGAAAGGATGAAACTGGTTCTTTTAACAGTAACCTCTATAAAGATACATTAATTTTATGGAGGGGTTAGCAATATTACAGAGTTAGTGATGTTTTAGACTTTATTTGAGGCTGATTTTTGAACCTTCAGCCAAGGTGAAGAGTTCTATAGTGGATAACTAAGAGAAACAGACAAATGAAAAATTGTGCCCTAGACCAGTACACAATCTTATTCTTTTTCCTTTCCATTCCTAACCTAGAAGGAAACCTGAACTTTTTACTTTCCTACATCTCTTGGGCCTAAAGTCAGTCCTGAGAAGTTTTTTGTTTTTGTTTTTTTGTTTTGCTGTTAACTCATACTTCCTCCTGGAACTATTTACAGTCCTAAAGATACTCCCCCTGCAAAGGATACTCATCTGCCACTAATCTTCTCAGATTCCTTCTGCTTCACTCTAAACCTCAGAAGCCAGATGCCCTCAGATTCTCCAGATTTCTCAAGTCCTTAATCCCCGTACTTAAAGCACAAAAGACCCGGCTTTGAGTTCTGTGATATCCTTTTGTGTATGTACGCTATGTCCTCACAACTGAGCTCCCTGCTTCATGCAGGTGTCTTTGATTGGCCCTATTGTGTCAAGTATGGCTAGCTGATCCCTTTCTTGGACCAGTTAGATCGAATTTTCCAGGTGTCTTTGTTCTTAGCTATGCTTAGGTATGACTATGTGACTAAAGTCGAGAGCTAGTGAAATGCATAGGAAAGTGAAGTGATGTACTTTACTTTCATTCTTACGCAATAAAACGACCTGTCTATGAGCTGCCTTGGTTTTTCCCCCTTTGATGAGCTAGAATGAGGGTAATACCCAGGGGAGCCATAGAAACATTTTGAAGGTGGATGAGTCTCCATTCATCTGGGCCCTTCAGTGGCTTCATGGAGCAGAGAGCTTCATCCATCTAAGTAGGAACATCCATTTTAAGACTTTACAGTGGCAGGAAACAATCTTAAGTGTACCAAGCCACTGAAAATTCGAAGTGCATCTGCTAGAATAGATAACATTACCTTTATTAATACTCATGAGTATGAGTATTTGTTTCGTTTCATAATGAGTCCCAAATCTCTTTCAGCCCTAAACGCCAGGCCACTGCCTCCCATCATAGTTGGCACATGGAACAGAACTACTTGCCATTCTTGCTCCAGGGACATCCTTGGCATCTTTCTTCCCCCAGCCTGGGTATTGTTCTGTCTTTCTCTTCCTTTTGCTTTCCCACAGTGTTAATTATTTCCTTAAAAATTATTCAATTTGCTGTAATAAATATTTAAGAACCATAATCTATGACCAAGTTACTCATTGTGCTGATTAAGAAGAAAAAAAAAAGAATATGAGTAATTTTTCCTCCCCTACCCATCTCTTCCTTCAAGTGATTATCAGAGGCCTTCTAGGTCTCCTGTCTATGATAAAGGAAATGAATTCAGCCAGGTTGTGAGGTAACTAATAATTATCAGATAATTGTTACGTGTTCAGTCTTTTGCTTGATCATGTGGCAAGTTTAGAAGTATAAGAAGGGATCTTTGACTTTAAGAAATGTAGAATTTGTTATGGTAAAAATTGTTCACATGTTGCTATCAAAAATGCTAAGATCAAAGAGACAAATTTTTGGATTACTTATCTGCCAAATAGGGCTTCCCAGGTGGCGCAGTGGTGAAGAATCTGCCTGCCAGGGCAGGAAACCAAGAGACACAGGTTCAGCCCCTGGGTCAGGAAGATTCCTGGAGTAGGAAATGGCAACCCACTCCAATATTCTTTCCTGGAAAATTCCATGGATAGAGGAGCTTGGCGGGCTACTGTCCATGAGGTGGCAGAGTCAGACACGACTAAGCACACACACTCTCCTGCCAAATACTGTGTAAAATTCTTTCTATATTACCTTTATAATCCTCATCAAAATTTTTTTAAAGGAGAAGAGGAACCAAAACTCAGAACCAACATTTGTGCACACATATAGGTAGTGAGTGGTGGAGTCAGGATGTGAAATTACAGATCTGATTGCGGGGAGTCTATTCTTAACCTCAGGCTTGTACTGCATTGCAGACATTGTAAATAACAAACTTATCTTGCAATTACTAAGATAAACTTTTAATAGCCATTATCACATGTAATTATCACAACAACCCCATGGGGTAAACACCATTTTTTTATTGTTGTTTTACAATGGAAACTGAGTCAAAGACAGGTCTTGTGCAAGGACACACAGCTGGTAGATTGGGGCATTAACATTTGAAAACAGGCTGTCAATCATAAGACATTTCTTCCCTAAATGTTTGAAAAAATTTTCAGTTCGTGAACAAGTGCCCAGAATAGCCCAATACACACACACACACACACACACACATCCATTGTCTAGGTTCACCAATTGTAACAGTTTCCACATTTGTAGAACCACTGCTAACCACTATAATTATATAGCTGAGTTATTTGATCAGATTGAATGCTATAGGGATCTATTTAAAAATTAAATTAATAGATATGAGAAGCTTTATAGAGGTGGGTCTTAAACTAGTTCTTCAAATTGTTAGATAAGTAGAGAAAAAGAAGATGTTCTGAAAGAGGGAAACTCTGAGCACAGCGGGATGCTCATGCAGCCATATGTGAAGGAAAGATTCAGGTTGAAGAAAAGTAGAAAACAAATTTCGGGCAAAATTATGAGTATCTGGAAGCCAAGAAAAGAGTTCAGGCTGATTATCATAGAAAAAAGGGAGCCTCTGACAGCTTTTACATCAGGAGAAATTGCAGCTAAATATTGGCATTTATAAATAATTAATTTCTTTGTTTTTTAAGAACTTCCACACAATATCACTACTCTGAGGGATCATAGCATTCTTCTCATTCTCAGACAAAATCCTTTGGAAAATCAGTAACCTGAAGAATTATTGCGATGACATTGTATTGAGTGACCCTTACAAAACTTAGCAAAACTGTAACAGAGGGAAAACGTGTTTTGTTTTTTTAAAATGGTTTCTTTACCCACGTTTAGCATCTTCTCTTTGTTCTCCTTAACTATTACTAGGACAAGGAAGAGAACAACTTTCGTGCTTGCTGTTATTGAGACTGCAGATATACTGCAGAATTGCATTTTATATTCCAGAATTTTCCCTTTCTCTCCAATCAAAAGTTTACCTGACTTGTACCCAATGTTTTTAAGGCCCTCTTAAGTCACATTATCCAGGCCAGCTAACCTAAAGAATTTAGGTGCTAGCTTATAAAAATATAATGTATTCCTCTTAACCAATGCATAGGGGTGAAGAGATTTAGGAGATGTTAAACAAGCTGAAGATATAGAACCCTTTACTCTTACCACATAGGTGGCAAAAAAAAAAAAAAAAAAAAAAGGACCTATGCTGTGTTCATCCCTGGATGTGGCCACTGGTTTTAATAAATGGAGAAGCAAAGAGTATGCTGAATCACTGAAGGTTTTAGAGTCTCACTGCATTCTAGAGGTGTGGCTTCATGGTCGCTGAGCAGAGGAGCTGGAGAAGGAAAGCTCTTTTACCATCTATATCTGAGAGTCACATTGCCTGTACTTCTATGCTTGACAGGAGGAACTGAGATGAATATTGCAAAACAAATATGCTGGCCATGTGTGTGATATGCTACTAACATTTCAAACATGATGCAAATACATGACACACCTGTCATCCTAACCTTGTAAATCCCTCTGGTTCTCAGAGTGGTGAGTTGTAAACAGTAATGTTTCCAAGTCAGTAGTTTTCTCTGCTATTTCAGGGTCAGAAAGCCTTGGAGTAAACAATAAATACAAAAGTTTATTTTATAGTCTTAGTCGAGTTAAACCAATTTCATGCAAAGATCTAAATTGTATTGCTTCCCCTACACTATCCTTCACCAATACAAAGCCCTTGGTAATTTAACTTCTGTAGTTATGTTGTGAGTTGTTTTTTAAAAAATGTTTTTTTTGTTCATAAATGAACCTAAAGCAAGGTGAATAGTTTTTGATATGACTGCAATTTTTTCCTTTTACTTGAAAATTGATGGCATGCAGGAAGCCTTAATATCAAATCAAGAAACTCAAGAAATGAGTAGTCTAAAACTGTTTCACTGCTGAAAGATTTCAATCAATTTTCAGGCAATCTAAGGTTGAAGCAATGATATAAAAGTGTAATAGTCTCTACAAAACTCTATTGTCCTCATGTCACTTTTCCTTAACTTTTTCTACATATTATTTACTGAATTACCATGAATAGTTCCTTTTAGCATAGTGATTCAATGGTCATTAAGAAATTTACCTTTGTACTAGATTTAAAAGAAACATAAAATAGTCATAAACATCAACAGGTAAAAGATTACTGTCTTAATTTTACCTTTAAAATATTGTCTGTAGCTAGGTAGATAATAATGGAGAAAGCATTGCTTTTTTATTGTTAATAAATTGTATTTTTTAGGAGAGTTTTAGAGTCACAGCCAAACTGATTGAAAAGTACAGAGTTCCCATATAGCCCTGCCACCACGCATGCACAGCCTTCCCCACCATCAACATCCCTCACCAGAATGGTACCTTTATTACAGTTGATGAGCTTAGATTGACAAATGATTATTACCCAAAGTCCATAGTCTACATTAGAATTCACTTTCTAAAAATGTATTTATTTTTGGCTGTGCTGGGTCTTTGTTGCTTCCCCTGGTCTTTTTCTACTTGCAGCAAGCTGGGGCTCCTGTTCATTGTGGTGCGCAGGCTTCTTGTTGCGGTGGATTCTCTTGTTGTGGAGCCTGGGCTCTAGACCTGTGGGCTTCAGTAGTTGTGGCACGGGCTTAGTTGCTCTGTGGCATGTGGGATCTTCCTAGCCAAGGATCGAACCCATGTCCTCTGCATTGGCATGTGAATTCTTAGCCACTGCACCACCAAGGAAGTCCAGAATTCACTCCTGACACTGTACAATCTGTGGGCTTTGACAAATATATAATAACATGTGTCCATCATTTTAGTAGCATAGAGAACAGTTTCTCTGCCCTAAAAGTCCTCTATGCTCTACTTATTCATCCCTCACTGTCTTCTGACCCCTGGGAACCACTAATCTTTGTACTGTTTTTTTGAGACCATCATAGAGTTGGAATCAGACAGTATGTTACTTTTTCAGACTGGCTTCTTTAACTTTTAGTAATGTGCATTTAAGATCCCTCCATTCTTTTCACGGCTTGATAACTCATTTCTTTTTTTAGTGCTGAATAATATTGCATTGTCTGGATGTACCACAGCTTACTTATCTACCCACCTACTGAAGGACGTCTTGGTTGCTTCCAAGTTTGGACAATTATTAGCAAAGCTGAGATAAACACCCATGTGCTGATTTTTGTGTAATCATAAATTTTTAACCCATTTGGGTAAAAATGAAGGAGTACAACTGCTGCATTGTATACAAAGAGTATGTTTCATTTTGTAAGAAATGGCCAGTGTTCAAAGTTGCTGTGCCATTTGGTATTCCCAGCAAAAATAAGTAAGAGTTCATATGAGAGGAAACTTACTGTGGATAGGAAGAGTGACTTCTTTGATAAGTACTTAGGATAAGGAACTAAACATATTTTGCTTAGTTTCCATTGGGATCTTTTTCTATTTCAGTTTCCCTATCCATACAGCACAGACCTTTATTCTCAGGCTCCTGCGAGGAGACCTATGGTTCTCCAGTGTTGTCTGTGATTGAATGGTCTAGTGTACCTATTTCAGGGATAGGATGATAGCAAGGCAGTTTGTCTATAACCCTAATGCCAAATTTTCCTTTTGTGTTATTTTGTTTCAAATTCAGGTAGGCAAATAGAATCAATATTGTATTTATATATTGCCCTTCCCAACACCAATAGTAGTATTTTTAACTGAAAAAAGCTAATCCATAATATGATAAAATATGAAATCATATGAAAGATTATACTTTTAATAGTTACTACACTTCCTACTCCTGGTTCTAATCAGCCTTCCCAGAGTTAAAAACTAGTTTTTTTTCCCAAGAAATATTCTGCATATAGTTGTGCATTTGTATGTGTGTAATTATTTTAAATAAATTGTTTGTTAATCTTCCTTGTTTCACTTAAACATATATCTTGGTGATCTTTCAATACAGTATATTTGAGAGCTAGTTCATTCTTTCTGACTGCAGAAATGTATTCCATGTTACAGCTGTACTAATGTACTTATTTGGCCAGTATCTTATTAATTGACATATAGGTTGGGTCTTTTCTTTAGTTACTGAAACACTGCTTCACTAATACCCTTTGTGTGAGTGAGTACATTTGTAGCCCACATTCCTAGAAGTGAATATGCTGTATCAAAGAGTAAGTGGAACTAAAATTTGATACTTACAACTATTGTCAAATTACTTTCTAAAGGGAATTCTCCTACCAATGGCAGTTGAGAATGCCTGTTTCTCTATATCTTTTCTAATATTGCATAATATCAAATATTTTGATCTTAACAACTTTACTTTTTGAAAAGAAGATTAGATTTTCTTGTTGATGCTACAAATGCCATCAGGGTATAGCTTATTTACCTTTTTGTTTGATATGAAAATCAAAGCGACAAGAATGTATCAGTTTCATTTAACTCTTGATGAAAGAACTTTATAGAAAAAGGTGTGTGTAAATTCTCTGTTCTTACCCTCATACTTCAACCCTCAAATTCAAACATACTTTTTAGGTTTCTTTAAAAAAGCATGCACTTGGATACAAAACATTATTCTAATTTCTAATATGTGCAGCTCCATTTGCAAAGAGCAATACTAGCTATAACAGGTATGTAATTTCATGGTGTCTTATATAAGTAGTCATATTTTGTGAGGAGAAAATGCCAATGAGGCATAGTTAAAGGTCACCTATTTTAATGAACCAGTTTATGACTCATGGTGTTACCCTTACTTTTCTTTCACTTTTTTTTAGTCGGTTATACTTTGATTAGCATAGAGATTGTCTAATAATTGTAGTATTTCAAGTTTAAATAATTCTTTATCCAGTGTCCTTCTTCATCCAGAATTAAAAGCTGGTGAATTCTTACAAGTTGGGAGGGAGGGAGGAAGACAAAAGTAAGGAGGGAGGAGCTGGGACAGAGAGAAGGAGGGATTACAAAGGTGAAGTGGGAAATAGCTTAAGGAGAAGAAAGCTTGGGTCTCTGTTTTGTTAGCGTCCTCCTGAAATAGGAGGATTTCTCTGAGAAAAACGAATCCTGTTTCCAGGCTGAGTGGATGCTGTATTTTTTTCGTGTGACTTCATTTTATCTGTTATATTTACTTAGATTCATTGTCTCTCTACTCCTGACTCTGTTGTTGATAGAACATGGATATCTCATCAGCAAAATAGTAATCAACTTAATTCTTCCTAAATGATGTTAGTAATAGTTCTCCGACTCATTCTCCAATCCCCACATCTAACTCCCCTTCCAGGCTTTTAGGTGACATGGGACCTCTGCTCTGATGATTTTAAAAAATACTATATTCCTGCCTCAAATTATATTTAAACAAACAGAAATTCACATTTACCCAGTAGGGACAATAGCAGAGCTTCATAGTGTCACTGTGGCTTTCTCTGGGGAAGGTACTAGTTAAGCTTATGTTAGTTGAGAGCGTTCTATATATAAGGTCAATGTGCTATTTTATTGAATCATCACAAGCCCTGTGAAGTAAGTATTGTTATTCTGGTTTTGTAGATTAGGAAACTAAATCATCAAGGCTAAGGACCTTGTCTAAATCACAGGGCTCAAGTCACCAGAGCCAAGTTTTGAGCCTACTCTAACTTAGAGCTACATTTTTTTTTCTACCACACTAGTTTGCTTAAATGTGTTGATGTTTGTAGTTTCTGTAAGACAGTGTACACAAAAGTATCTATATAGTATTTTTAACCTGACGCTGGGAAAGATTGAAGGTAGGAGGAGAAGGGGCCAACAGAAGACAAGATGGTTGGCTGGCATCACCAACTCAATGGACATGAGTTTGAGCGAGCTCCAGGAGATGGTGAAGAATAGGGAAGCCTGTGGCAAACTGCAGTTCATGGGGTCAGAATCGGACACGACGAGTGACTGCACAGCAACAATATCAGTGCCCAAGGATAGTTTTCCTACGTATTTAATGACTTTATATTTCCTTTAACATGGAGTAAACAGAAGTGAACAGTTAAACAATTTAAAACTTACCAGACCTATGAAGAGATAGAGATGAAATAATAATTACATACCCATGTTCCCACAACACAACCCAGGAACCAAAACATTTTGTGCTTGCTAAGTTGCTTCAGTCATGTCTGACTCTTTGCGACCCTATGGACTGTAGCCCACCAGGCTTCTCTGCCCATGGGATTCTCCAGGCATGAATACTGGAGTGGGTTGCCGTGCCCTCTTCCAGGGGATCTTCCTGACGCAGGGATAGAACCTGTGTCTCTTATGTCTCCTGCATTGGCAGGCGGGTTCTTTACCACTAGCGCCGCCTGTTAAAGCTGTGCTGCATTGTCTGTACTTCTCCCCTGTCACTTAACGTTCCTTCCCACCCTTTCTTACATCTTCCTGCAGAGATATCCTGAATGTGGGATTTATCATTCTCATTTATTTCTCTGATCCATAAGAAATACAGATACCCCCCACTTTTCAGAAGTTTGCTTTACATTACTTGGCTTTTACAGAAGACCTACTTTGATATCTGTTTTTGCTAATCAAATGAAGTTGAAGAGGGCTTTTACTTTTAGGAAAAAAAGATAAAATGTGAAAATAGTGTTCATTGATGGTTTTGCAGTGAGTCTTTATAGAGGCAGCACACCCTGAGCTTCCCTTGTGGTTCAGCTGGTAAAGAATCCACCTGCAATGCGGGAGACCTGAGTCCCTGGGTTGGGAAGATCCCCAGGAGATGGAAAAGGCTACCCACTCCAGTATTCTGACCTGGAGAATTCCATGGACTATGTAGTCCATGGGGTCACAATGAGTCTGAAAGAGTGAGCCAAAGACTGAGCGACTTTCACTCACTCAGGCAGAATGGTGCTGCCAAGCTCCTTCCCTGGGATCGATACTCAGTATCTCAGCATCAAGCTGCCGTAGCTTTGAACTGTGTCTGTGAGCATCTGTCTTCATCATGATTTAGTCTGTGTATTCCTTAGCAAGGTATGTCCTGAGGTAGTTGTTTCCTTGCTCTATGCCATTTCAGCTTACAGAAGTTTTCCTAGGAATACTCTACTTTTGAATAGTGAAAGAAAGCTGTATGGTTGACCACTGTTAGGAATGGCCCCCTACTTTCCTCTCTTCCCAGCAATCAAAAATCTTCCTAAAACTTTACATTTGGTGGTCTTCATCCATGCGTTCAATCAACCAGATTGTGTAATGCTGTGGTATTTAATACTGGAAAAATACACGTGTAAGTAGACCCATGCAGTTCAAATCCATGTTAGGGTCAACAATACATAGTAATATTTTAGACTTTTAAAATCTCTGTAGACATTCTATCATGTAAAATCAGTATATACATTCTATCATTGGCAACATACCTTTTTTCATTCAACTTCATGTTTTTTAGATTCTTATACCTTTGTAAGTATACCTCCTGATTTTTAAGTGAAAACATTTAAAATGTTCTTCTGAAATGCTGATAGTAAAAATAATAACAATACCTTGGTTCTATGAGATAGGCCCTGTAACTGAGCACTTCACATATTAATTTATTTAATCTTAAACACTAGGTTTGATTATTCTTATTGCTAAAGCTCAGAAAGTTTAAATTATTAACATGAAGTAACAAATAGTTAATAGCAGAGCTGGAATTTCAACGTGAGTATTTATAACCCTAGTTCTGCACTTTTTTTCTTTTATGCTGTACTGCCTACCTATACTGAATCCCAACTTTCATCTCATTCAATTTTCTTCAAGATCAAGGCTCCAGACTCCTGGCCCAGGGCAAGGCGCAGAGTAAGAAACAGTGATTCCCAAGTGTGCAGAAGCTGCCTTAATAATGCAACCCCCAGGGTTACCATCTCCCCACTGCCTCACATGGACAGAGGCAATTACCCTCATTTGGCATCACCTAGGGCACCTGTTTTCCGGAGACATCCTACCCATAAAAAGAAATAACTACTCCATGAATCCATCCCCCGTCTAAAACCTAGGCCAGTTCACCACCATGCACCATGATTAAAAAGATGCCATAGAAAAATATAACAGGCCTTCACAAACCAGCGGATGGAGCAATTGTTAAGCAAAATTGCTGGGTCTTCAATTACTACTATTACAAACTATCTATTGAAGAGCAGCCTCTGTCTCCCTCTTGACTCTTTCATTAGCACAATACTCCCACATTAGTGCCCAATTATAAACAAGCCCTATCCAAATTTACACTACTCTCCAAATTACATACACAGACTGATTACTGTTTCTTAAAAGAGCAAGATCTGTGTGAGCACTAAATACTCCTTTCCTTTGAGAGTGTGGTGGCTTTATAGTAGCCCGTTTTGAATACATGTGACAACATTCTTTTAACGCAGTCTGCAGAAACACGTATTGGTCTTGGAGTGTTTCTTATGAAGCTGAATTCAAGAGCAGCAGAACCCAAAGAGGTGTGTTTTCTCTTCTACCCTGGAAAGGATATTCCGTACTTTTTCCCCCTTCTGTTCCCTGCCCCTTTTCTTCCTCATTGTTCTCTCCTCTCTCCTTTACTGTCTCTGTAATTCTCCCATTTTAAATTGCCTGGCCCTTCTCTGTTTCCAATTCTCCTTTTAACCTCTTTCATTAGTAGTGTTTTTCTATATGCCCTGTATTAGCAGTTCAGCCAGTTTGAGTCTCACTGTGTTCATATCTCTTCTGCCTGATAGTTTTATGTTCCTCATGATTCCTCAGGGATCTCTGGTAGGGTAGTCCTGAAAAGACACCTTTGACACTGGTGAAGCTGGTCTGCAATCCACCCTCAATAGAAGTCAAACTTCTTGTCTCACTCGTCACTCCAGGCCTCCTTTTACTTTCTCAGAACACTGACTCTTCTCAGATTGTATGTAAGAATTACCCTGAGAATTACTTAGAATAGCCAAGCATTTATTTTTATGTTAGGATTTTTTGCAGATGAATTCTGGTGATTGGGAATGGAAATACAAATATATATTTGTGTGTGTGAATATCAGCTCTTTTTGGAGGATGAGTCACAACTTTGTGACTCCATGGACTGTAGCCCACCAGGCTCCTCTATCCATGGGATTTTCCAAGCAAGAATACTGGAGTGGATTGCCATGTTCTCCTCCAGGGTCTTCCTGACTCAGGGATCGGACCCAGGTCTCTTATGTCTCCTGAATTGACGTGCGTATTCTCTCTGCTCTTTTCTTTTGAAACCCATCCATGCCTTCACCTGCTCCCGGTTGCTTGTTTATCACTCCAGGAAAGAGTCTGAACTTTGTATTAATAAACCCAGGCCCCCTATCAACAGCTTTTTTTAACCACTTTGATGTCATGGCATGCTCAGAGGGTTTGGGTTTCTCTAACATGAAAGAATTCCTAATTTTGTAACTGAAGTTATTAATTTTCGGTATGTCTTTTGATTCTGTTAATAATCTAGGATGTCATATTCATTTTTGACCCTCAAATTACAAGGCAACCATCCTTATTTATTAGAATGAGATCAAAACTGTAAATAAGATCATTGTGATCCACTTTAAAATGCTCCAGTAGCTTCCACCAAGTTCAGCCTATCATCTAAATCTTTAGTCATGGTGTCTAAGGTTCTCCTGGGCTTCTCAGGTGGCTCAGCTGGTAAAGAATCCCCCGGCACTGCAGGAGACCCCAGTTTGACTCCTGGACCAGGAAGATCTGGAGAAGGAATAGGCTAGCCATTCTAGTATCCTTGGGCTTCCCCAGTGACTCAGGCAGTAAAGAATCCCCCTGCAGCCTGGGAGACCAGAGTTCGATCCCTAGGTTGGGAAGATCCCCTGGAGGAAGGCATGGCAACCCACTCCAGTATTCTTGCCTGGAGAATCCCCATGGACAGAGGAGCCTGGTGGGCTACAGTCCACAGAGTCGCAAAGAGTCAGACAGGACTGAGTGAGTAAGCCCAGCACAGCACAACATAAGGTTCTGCTTAACAGGGTGCCTGCCTAACTCTCACATAACCTTGGCGCTTGCTCCTGTCTCTTAACATGCTCCAACCACACGGTCCTTCTTAAAGGTTCTCAGACTCACCATATTCACCCCTGCCTTAAAGCCTTTGCTGTTCCTACTTGCTGTTTCCTCTGCTTAGAAAGTCCTTTCCCCGGATTTCAGAAAGGCTAAATTCTTGTCAATCATGGGTTAAGTTGCTTCAGTCATGTCCCACTCTTTGAGACCCTGTGGACTATAAACTGGCAGGCTCCTCTGTCCATGAGATTCTCCAGGCAAGAACACTGAAGTGGGTTGCCATGCCCTCCTCCAGGGGATCTTTCCAGCCCAGGGATCGAACCACATCTCTATGTCTCCTGCATTGGCAGGTGGGTTCTTTACCACTAGCACCACCTGGGTCTCACCTTGTCAGTCATATCTTAGTTCAAATCCCATCCACCCCTTTGCAGGTCTTCCCTTGTATATGTTATGTGCTTGATAAATACTTGTTGAGTCAATCAATTAAAAGTTGCTAATGCATTTAATTTCTATATAGCATATATTTTGTTTCTGTTGACCTTGATGATGTCATCTACTGTGTTCTCCCATTGAGTGAAAGCAGTGGTCCAAAATTTTCTGGTGGGAGGAAGGAGAAAGCCATTCTATATATCGTGTCCTGGTTCCATCAGATCCTGCAGTCCTTCTGTTGTTCTTTGTGTGTGTGTGTGTGTGTGTGTGTGTGTGTGTTTCCCTCAGTTAATTAATTTTTTTATTTTTTTTTCGGTGTTACTGTTTTGTTTTTCATTTATTTTTATTAGTTGGAGGCTAATTACTTTACAATATTGTAGTGGTTTTTGCCATACATTGACATGAATCAGCCATGGATTTACATGTGTTTCCCATCCTGATCCCCCCTCCCACCTCCCTCCCCACCCCACCCCTCTGGGTCTTCCCAGTGCACCAGCCCTGAGCACTTGTCTCATGCGTCCAACCTGGGCTGGCGATCTGTTTCACACTTGATAATATACATGTTTCAATGCTATTCTCTCAGATCATCCCACCCTCGCCTTCTCAGAGTCCCAAAGTCTGTTCTGTCCATCTGTGTCTCTTTTCCTGTAGGGTTGTTGTTTTATTGGGACACTTCAGCCACATGAGTAAAGTTTGATAAAAAGATGGAAAAAGTAATGTAATCTTTTTTTTAAACATAACTAGCACCTGATTGAATCTGTGAGGAGGATCAGAAAGAGGCAGTTAAGCTTTGATGCTGCAAGTATCGAGTATTTCTTAATATCAAAGTATTTCTTTGAGTATTTTTCATAGTCGTATGGCTTCTACATTACCCACAATAAGTAGAAAGCAGATATTTACTGGGCAGACAAGGTGATTTATAATGCTATCTTCCTATCTTGCTTTCTGCTGCCCTATTTGAGATGGTTGATTCACATTTCTTCAACTTCCACCACTTTAATTCAAGAGAAAACGATATTACATTTTATATATGCAAAATGTATTTCCAGCTGTTTACAAGAGCACCATATCTACCCATACTCCCTGGAGGGTAGAAACAGCACAAAAAAAGCCTTTCACTTATCATCCTTTTAGACGTGGTGTATCTAGTTTCTTCTACTTGAGCACAAGCCTGACAAGTGGTAACTCCATAGTTCTTGTCTCTTTACATCTTGTCTTCTGTGTGTGAATGAAACTGACCATTTGGCCACAAACTTATAGTAGGATTTTAGGTGCGTCATCCCTGACATAATAAAGGCCCTCTTCCCTCACTACCGTGAGATAATTCTTTCGATCCAGCCCAAAATAGAATTGGCCTTTTCTTTCCTGTTTCTTTGTCAACAGCTATTTTTGCAAGGTTTTCATTACTTCTTAATTGTTCAAACTTCCTATCTTCATTTTTCTTGTTAAGGACCGATTTTACAAATGAGTTCATTATCTCTACCATTTTAGACTCATCATTAATTTCATGCTCCTCATTTATTAGTGGACCTATTTTCTCTCTGATACTTCTTTTTCACTGCAGTATCTGTAAAATGCCTTTTTTTTTGAGTTCCCTTCACTAGCTTTATTAAGTTCTTTCTACATAACTGGTAGCTTTCCTATGTTTAATTGATGTATCTCTCTCTTTATTCCAAATAGCAATTTTTCTTCATTGAATTTAATATAAGATGTTAAAATACATTTGTATTTACACTTCATATTTGCACACCTCATTCTTCAAATACATTTTAAATCTGCTCTGGTCTTAAAATACCAACAGAAGTAATAGCAGAAAGAAAACGGAGATAATTCCACATCATATAAATGAATTACTGTATACGATTTATTTCTTCATCCTTAATTAGTGAAGATATTCATAATAGTTTTATCAGTTAGGCTGATAAAGAGCATAATTTAACAATGCCCTTGGCCAGGGCACATAGGAAAGCCAAGGTTTAGAATTTTAGTTGCTAAACTGAAAATATTAGCAATTTTAGCAACTGTGGTCATCTGAGGAAAGAATGTGTAGGCCTGAGGTAAGTAGCATGGAGCTAGATAGGGAAGAGCTGCTTCTAGATCACGACCATTCCTAAATGCTTCTAACCAAGTCTCTTGCTCTTTCCATTTGCTAGAGTTTCTATATCTTCATTTTGATTCTCATCTTCCTGTATTTCTTAGAAATATGGGAGTAGCAATGGGAAAGGGAGAGGATGTATTTGCAAGTAGAGAATGCTGGCAGAATCTAGGCAGAAAAAAATACTGTAATCCATGATTCCTAATCCAATGCTCTATAGTAGCGCAATTGGATACAGGAGGCCTGGGGTTTTCTTGTAGGTTTCCTGCTACATGACTTCTTGACCAATGGGCTTTCTCATTTGAAAAATGTCAGGGCTGAATTGGATGATAGCTAAAATTCCTTTGAAGTGTTCTAGATGATTCTTAAAATTTGAAGTTTATTAACTCATTCATGGGCTTCCCTGTGGTTCAGATGATGAAGAATCAGCCTGCAATGCAGGAGACCTGGGTTCAATCCCTGGGTCAGGAATATCCCCTAGAGAAGGGAATAGCAGTCCACTCCAGTATTCTTGTTGGGATAACCCCATAGACAGAGAAGTCTGGTGGGCTATGGCCATTAGATTGAAAAAAGTCAGACACCTCTGAATGGCTAACACTTTCACTTTTAAGTCATTCACTAGGAGACTTATTTATGCATTGGAATTGTTAGGCTCCTATTAAGTATTTCAGTTTCTTCCTTGGAACGCTAAATGAGCCTGGCTATTTTGTACACCACATACGTGGCAGTCCGCAAAAGCAAGTCCTGTGGATACTGGCCTGTGTTTGATGTTAATACCCAGGGCTCCTGTTTGCCTAACCCCCCAGTGATTTTGTTTATAATCCAGTTTCACTTAGCTTTAAACTTTTGGTGTTTATGTCCTGACGTTGAACTAACCTTACACCCATCAAGAGCTGGTGTTCTTTAGGGCTCTCTGTTTCATATGGCCTCAGTGTTCTCAACTGAACTAGGACAAATCTTTGACTTTAATCTTAACTTACTACTCAGGAGAGAACTCTCACTTGACTCTAGATTAAACAACTCCATTTCTGCAAGCCAAAGCAAACTAGTCGCTGATACACATCGACCTTTGTATGGCTGGGATCATATATCAGATAATTATTTATTAAATATTTTGTCTTTGGGAAAATTTTTTCAGAGACAGAATTCTGCCATTTGTAAAAACTGCTAACCTACTTTATCAAATCTGCTAAGGAAATCAAATGAAATAATTTCTGTTAAGCTTCTTTGACCAGAAAAGGTCAGTTTTCATTCCAATCCCAAAGAAAGGCAATGCCAAAGAATGTCCAATCTACCACACAATTGCACGCATCTCACTCACTAGCAAAGTAATGCTCTCAAAGTTCTCCAAGCCAGGCTTCAACAGCATGTGAACCGTGAACTTCCAGATGCTCAAGCTGGATTTAGAAAAGGTAGAGGAACTAGAGGTCAAATTGCCAACATCTGTTGGATCATAGAAAAAGCAAGAGAGTTCCAGAAAAACATCTACTTCTGCTTGACTATGCCAAAGCCTTTGACAGTGTGGATTAAAACAAACTGTGGAAAATTCTTCAAGAGATGGGAATACAAGACCACTTTACCTGCCTCCTGAGAAATCTGTATGCATGTCAAGAAGCAATAGTTAGAACCAGACATGGAACAACAGACTGGTTCCAAATCAGGAAAGGAGTACATCAAAGCTGTATATTGTCACCCAGCTTATTTAACTTCTATGCAGAGTACATAATGCAAAATGCTGGGCTGGATGAAGCACAAGCTGGAATCAAGATTGCCAGGAGAAGTATCAATAACCTCAGACATACAGATGACACCATCCTTATGGGAGAAAGCAAAGAAGAACTAAAGAGCCTATTTTTTTTTTGTTTTTCTAAAGAGCCTCTTGATGAAAGTGAAAGAGGAGTGTACAAAAATTGGCTTAAAACTCAACATTCAGAAAACTAAGATCATGGCATCTGGTCCCATCACTTCATGGCAAATAGATGGGGAAATAGTGGAAACAGTCACAAACCTTATTTTTGGGGGCTCCAAAATCACTGCAGATGGTGACTGCAGCCATGAAATTAAAAGATGCTTACTCCTTGGCAGGAAAGTTATGACCAACTTAGACAGCATATTAAAAAGCAGAGACATTGCTTTGCCAACAAAGGTCCTTCTGGTCAAAGCTATGGTTTTTCCAGTAATCATGTATTGATGTGAGAGTTGGAATATAAATAAAGCTGAGTCCCCAAGAATCAATGCTTTTGAACTGTGGTATTGGAGAAGACTCTTGAGAGTCCCTTGGACTGCAAGGAGATTCAGTCAGTCAATCTGAAAGGAAATCAATCCTGAATGTTCATTGGAAGGACTGATGCTGAAGCTGAAACTCCAATACTTTGGCCACCTGATGCAAACAGCTGACTCATGGGAAAAAGCCCTGATGCTGGGAAAGATCGAAGGTGGGAGGAGAAGGGGACGACAGGGGATGAGATGGTTGGATGGCATCGCTGACTCGATGGACTTCAGTTTGAGTAAACTCCGGGAGTTGGTGATGGACAGGGAAGCCTGGCATGCCTCAGTCCATGGGGTCGCAGAGTTGACCCCATGACTGAGCAACTGAACTGAAGCTTCCTTATAAAGTTTCTTGTGCATCCCTGTGTGCAAGTCCCTAAGATAATATCTTTTCTGACCTTGCTTCTTATTCTTTTTAAACTTATATATGTGTGTACGTGTGTGTGTGTATGTTTTCACATATACTCCCACTTCTTTCCCATTCCCTGAAATAATCTCTATATTTTTTTCAATCTGGGCTTCCCTGGTGGTTCAGATGGTAAAGAATTCACCTGCCGTGCAGGAGACCTGGGTTCGATCCCTGGGTTGGGAAGCTCCCTTGGAGGAGAGCATAGCAACCCTAGTTGCTATTCTTGCCTGGATACTAACAATTCCAATGCATAAATGAGTCTCCTAGTGAATGACCTAAAAGTGAGACTTTTAGCCATTCAGTGATGTCCAGAGGAGCCTGGTAGACTATAGTCTATGGGGTCACAAAGAGTTGGACATGGCTAAGCAACTCCTATTCATTTCTCAAGACCCAGCTTGAAGGTTACCTCTTATGTGAAGCATTCCTTTCTTTTCCAGGCAGAGAAAGTGATGTTCTCCTCCATGGTCATTATGTACTTTGTTTACATATTTAGCCATCATTATAGCAGAATTGGCAGCAGTCCCATGGATAATAGGCTTTGAACACTTCATACATGATTGCATTGTACATCTCTTATTTCATCCTAAATCAACAATATCAAGAAATAAGTGACCTTGTAAAGCATTATGGAATTTAAAGAATCTTCCATTCAGTTAAAGAAGGTGGCTTTCTTAAGGTCATTATGGGAAACTAGGGTTAAATAACTTGCTGAACATCTACTGATTAGAAAGGGCCTAAACATAGACCAGAACCTAAGACTTAGCCCTCTCACTCCACCATATGACCTTAAAGGATCATCACAAGGGGATCAACAGAATCTACTTAAGCAGCTGTGACCAAGGGTAATGAATCTGCTCTCAGAGCTTTATTTTATTCTCACTGTCATGGTTTTGTGGTGCTGTATTTCCCTGTTCTGTATCACTTAATCTTTTCTGCTTTTGTGATTTCACTTTTTATAGTTCTTCAGTTCAGTTCAGTTGCTCAGTCATATCTGACTCTTTGCAACCCCATGGACTATTGCATGCCAGGCTTCCCTGTCCATCACCAACTCCCGGAGTTTACTCAAATTCATGTCCATCGAGTCAGCGATGCCATCCAACCATCTTATCCCCTGTCGTCCCCTTCTCCTCCCGTCTTCAATCTTTCCCAGCATCAGGGTCTTTTCCAATGAGTCAGTTGTTCACATCAGGTGGCCAAAGTATTGGAGTTTCAGCTTCAACATCAGTCCTTCCAATGAACATTCAGGATTGATTTCCTTTAGGATTGACTGATTGGATCTCCATGCAGTCCAAGGGACTCTCAAGAGTCTTCTCAAACACCACCATTCAAAAGCACTGATTCTTGGGGACTCAGCTTTCTTTATAATCTAACTCTCACATCCATACATGACTACTGGAAAAACCATAGCTTTGACTAGATGGACCTTTGTTGACTAAGTAGTGTCTCTGTTTTTTAATATGCTGTCTAAGTTGTTCATAACTTTCCTTCCAAGGAGCAAGCCTCTTTTAATTTCATGGATGCAGTCACTATCTGCAGTGATTTTGTAGCCCAGAAAAATAGCCACTGTTTACACTGTCTCTCCATCTATTTGCCATGAAGTGATGGGACTGGATGCCATGATCTTAATTTTTTGAATGTTGAGTTTTAAGCCAACTTTTGTACATTCCTCTTTCACTGTCACCAAGAGGCTCTTTAGTTCTTTGCTTTTTGCCATAAGGCTGGTGTCATCTGCATATCTGAGGTTATTGATATTTGTCCTGGCAGTCTTGATTCCAGCTTGTGCTTCATCCAGCCTGGCATTATGCATGATGTACTCTGCATAGAAGTTAAATAAGCAGGGTGACAATATACAGTTTTGATGTACTCCTTTCCCAATTTGGAACCAATTGGTTGTTCCATGTTCTCAGGAGGTCAGGTGGTCTGATATTCCCATCTCTTTCAGAATTTTCCAGTTTGTTGTGATCCACACAGTCAACGACTTTGACATAGTCAATGAAGCAGAAGTAGATGTTTTTCTGGAACTCTCTTGCTTTTTCTATGATCCAACAGATGTTGGCAATTTGATCTCTAGTTCCTCTGCCTTTTCTAAATCCAGCTTGGACATCTGGAAATTCACGGTTCAAGTACTGTTGAAGCCTGGCTTGGAGAACTTTGAGAGCATTACTTTGCTAGTGAGTGAGATGAGTGCAATTGTGTGGTAGATTGAACATTCTTTGGCATTGCCTTTCTTTGGGATTGGAATAAAAACTGGCCTTTTCCAGTCCTGTGGCCACTGCTGAGTTTTCCAAATTTGCTGGCATTTTGAGTGCAGCACTTTCACAGCATCATCTTTCAGGATTTGAAATAGCTCAACTGGAATTCCATCACCTCCACTAGCTGTGTTCATGGTGATACTTCCTAAAGCACACTTGACTTCTCATTCCAGGATGTCTGGCTCTAGGGTAGTGATCACAGTATCTTGGTTATCTGGGTCATGAAGATCTTTTTTGTATAGTTCTTCTGTGTATTCTTGCCACCTCTTCTTAAAATCTTCTGCTCCTGTTAGGTCCATACCATTTCTTTCCTTTATTGTGCCATCTTTGCATGAAATGTTTCCTAAGTAGCTCTAATTTTCTTGAAAAGATCTCTAGTCTTTCCCATTCTGTTGTTTTCCTCTATTTCTTTGCATTGATCACTGAGGAAGCCTTTCTTATCTTTCCATGCTATTCTTTAGAACTCTACATTCTTCCTTTCTTACAATTGGCAGAACTTTTAAATAATATTCACATTAAAACTCTCAATTTCTCTGTTTGGAATTCCTCCAAGTTTATACTGAGTTCAGAATTACTAATTTTGTTTTTATTTCCAAGGAAGTTTGCCTTCCCTGTAAAAATCCCTTCTTTCACATCTAAGCATCTTAATTTGACTATTACTTGTCTAATTTAGTTCAGCACTATATGAGGGTATTTCTCTAATTTCCAGTCTTGGTGGGAGGAGTTATAGAGCCCTCTGGGCTTGTGGCATGGGCTTCCCTGGTGGCTCAAATGGTGAAGAATCCGCCTGTGATTCAGGAGACCTGGATTCAGTCCCTGGGTTGGAAAGATCTGCTGGAGAAAGGAATCTCTACCCACTCCAGTATTTTTGTCTGGAGAATCCCAAGGACAGAGGAGCCTGGCGAGCTACAGTCCATGGGGTCGCAAAGAGTTGAACATGACTGAAGGACTGACACTTTGATGTTCACTTTCTGGCTTTGTGGCAGAGAAAAAGCATCTTTCAGGTTAATACTAATCTTCAAAAAGAAAAAAAAGCCTTTTGCAAAAAATCCTAGATGTTCTGATATTTCCCATGAGGTACTGTCGTATTATGAAACAATATCCTTCTACCCCTTACTCTCAGTTAGTCATGAGATATTGAATATTTACCATATTATAGCCACTTTGTAGAGGCTTTATCTGCATATTCATATGTTTATTCCCGTAATTTTAAAACACTTAGATTGTGTCTCCATTTAATGCCAAACAGCTACAATGTTCAAGGCATCCTATGTGCCTCCTTAAGTGGTAATCGGCTCCCAAGGACTGGCTTATCAGGAGAGAATGAGTCCATTACTAATTTATGAGAATATTACACAGTAAATCTTGATCAAGTAGATAGTCCAATCAAATTATTTATATGAAATGCCCTCTAAGGAAAAACGGGCTTCCCAGGTGGCTCAGTGGGTAAAGAATACCTGCAATGAGGAGATGCAGGCAGATGTGGGTTTGATCCCTGGGTCAGGAAGATGCCCTGGAGGAGGGCATGGCAACCCATCCCCAGTATTCTTGCCTGAAGAATCCCATGGACAGAGGAGCCTGATGGGCTACAGTCCATCAGGTTGCGAAGAGTCAGACACGACTAAAGCAACTGAACATGCACAAGGAAAAATAGGTGAAAAGCCAGATTAATAATCTTGTAGAGACATTATAAAATCTATAACTTGCAACATATGTATCACAAAGTTAATTTTGTGTATTGGAATTTATGATGATCCAAGGTGTTCACAGTGATAATTCCATAATTTTCAGTGATCAAAGGAAAATGCATATCTGATCCCTATGGTATTAAGGAAAGAGGAATACTGTATTTGAGAAAGATTTTCAGTAATAAAAACTGAAATAGAAAGAGGTGTCTGTTTCATCACAGAATTAAATTAACCAGAACATCCCATTCTTCAAGCATTTCCATTAATCAAGGTTTTACTATACTTTTAGAGAGGAAGTCTAATCAAAACTATCTGAGAATTCAGGGTATTGGAATGTCACTTACTAAAGATCTCAAATATGCTTTGCAGAGCTTTTAGACTATGACTTTTAGGGAACACTCTCTGGTCAAAAGACCATTTGCCTATACAGTGTCGCATAGTACCTTAAACAATTGTCACTATAATCCGATTTCCTTGTCAAACAGGAGTGGCCTTATTCTGTGATTGCATGTGGCTAGATACATATGAAGGCACAATAAAATGCAGAGATGTGTTGATATATTCAAGACATGGCTTAAAAAATGAAGAGATCTTCCTGGAATCAAGATAGCCTTGTTTACTGGATCCACTTGCTCTTTAGACACTTGAGCGATTCAGGCAGAGGTACAGTTTTTGGATCCTTTTGTTTTAAATTGTATCATCTATTACCTAAATGCATTTTTAGCCAGCAAGAAATGGCAGAGCCCAAGGATTTATAACATCAACACTCCCAGAATCAGAAAAACGGTGATTCAGCTCATGGTTTCTTAAAAGGTATTAACATGCTTATATATGTCTGTCCTTTCCATATTCCCCCCCCCCAAATCTCAAATATAATATGAATATTTTATAGTTATGTTTAGTAATGAGCACCCAATCCAACCTTAAAATGACTCCTCTTTTAATTAGCACATTAGTCACTCAGTAAAAATTGAGTTGGATGAATTATTCAAATAGAATTCAGCAGAGGTTCAGGAGCAAATCTGAGAGACAGTGGAAAGAGGAAACAAGGCGGTCTAGTATTTTTCACTCACAGAAGGTTAAAGAGGGACCCTGCAAAGCTAAGGAGAGGGGCTCATAAGGGCTGTTTGTTAATAGAGGAGGCTGTAGAATGTGTCTGATGCTGCCAGTGTCTGAGGATGACCTTGAAGCAATGATAAACACCAAGCAAAGGAGGGGAACACGTGTTGGTGAAGTAATACTTCTTTATCTTTTGCTTTCATAGCTTAAATTAAACCCCAAAGAATACTGCTGTGTACATTTTGGGATGAACTCTCACTAGGCATTCACCTAGTGCCTAAAATACTTTGAACTGCACAGAAACATTCACATTGAAGTTTTATTGCCTCAGGATAATTCTGTAATTTAGTGCAGAGAAATGGTCCGATTAGCAGTTGGGACCAGCAGGGGGAAGCTAACTAGAGTAAAGAGGTGAGAGAGTCAGACCTTAATTCCTCAAGCACAAAAAAAGAAAAAAAAACAAAAACAAAAACCTGCTCATGGGAAGTGGAAGTGGGAAAAAGCAGAAGGGAGTAGAAGTCAGTGGCAGTGGTATTTGGAAACAAAAAATGACTTTTAAAATACTGCAAGGCCAAAGTCCATAAAAACAAGCAGGGAAAAATCCCCTCAAGGATTTAGACTTTCTCATGAAATTGTTCAGACGAATGGATGATAAACAAAGCATGAACCCTGCAAGATAGATCCCTATCCCATAGGTTTGGGTGAAGACAAGAAATAACAGGGTTGAGAGGAGAGAAGCCATGAAAATCAGCCTGGCTCTCCAGGTAATTTATCTGCAAAAGACATTTGCTTGAACTATTTATTTTTGGTTGCTATTCCCTTTCCATTTCATGTTGCTTTAGTCAGAGAAAAACACTTGAAGGCAGGAAGCCTGCTGGGCTGTACTTTTTTCACGCTGAGTGAGCCATTTCCCTGGGCTCAGTAGGAACTAGTTTGACTTTAGCCTGATGTGCAACCTTAAGGAGAGATCTTGACTTCAAGAAACCAGGAGTCCTTCCCTGGCCGTTTTCATGAAGTGGGTTAATTTAGGACATCCTTGGCTGGTTCCAGAATATTTGGATTACATGGGGGTCCAGGGGTCATTACCTAGTGGCCAAAATCCCCATCAGTCTCCCAGAACAGACCCTGATTCACTTCCACTCTCAGAGTGGTCATCCGTTAATCTACATGCCGGCTTGAACTGTCAGGCCCAGATTTAATCTATACCCTTAACCCAGAAATAACCATCATTTGACTCAAGCATGCTTTGCTTCCCACTGATCATTTTCTGTAATCATTTGACCCCAGAGTAGACTTGGGCCAAAGAAATGTGTTCCTACCTACAAATAATCATTGAAGACTAGCAAAATCCTACACCGACCAGGAGGTCTCTTTCTCCCACTGGGCCCTCACCGGAGGTGAAATTCTATTCCCTAGAAGGAACATATAGAAACCAGTTCATTTTAGTTGAAATTATATTGTCTTTTAGCTTGTTTATTTGATCCATACTAATGTTCACTGATGTGTTTATTTCTACCCTTACTGCCCATCAAAATGTTAAGCCTTCCTGAGAGAATGGGAAACAACGCTGTGTATTTGTCATTCTGGGTACCTGCACATAGTCAAACAATAAAGATCTAAAATTAAAATAAAGAGTAAAAGCGTTTCTCACATTCTCCATAGGTAAACACAATTAACATTTCTGGTAGCGATTATTTCAACTTTTATTTCTTGACAAACTTCAGACAGTTCTTAGAAGTATGAAGATTTGAGCATTGTAACCCTGATTTTTTTTAACTGTATTGTTACTGTTTCACTGTCAAGTCATGTAAAATTTATATTCTGACTTATGGATAGTTCTCATTTTATTCATAGGTTGTCTAATAGTTTAAACAGAATAAAAGCATTCTTTGAAGTTTGTCATATACGTATTATTCACTCTAGATCTATGTTGTATGACTGAACTTATAGAGAAAAGAATATGATTCTTATGTTGAATCTCTGCTCAAATGAAAAGGATTTGTGTGCAAAGTTTCAATGCATTTCTTTCTAATTTCCTTTCTGCTCTCTTGTTTTTGTTGAGCTCATATTTTGCTGCCTTTGTTTCTTTTGCATCATATCACCCTTTTTCTTATATTATTCTTCTGTTGCTTTGGAATGTTGTCTTGAGAGGTTGTACAATTTAGGAGTCCATGCATGCTTCAAAATGTCTTTATTTTGCCTTCATATTGGTTGTTGACTTCATTTTAGCTAGAATTCTATTACCTTTTAGCTTGTTTATTCGATTCCTACTAATATACTTATTGCTACTCATGTTAGCCAACAAGATTTAGGCAGCCCTGAGGAAATAGGACATGGGATTGAATAAATGTGGGGGGAGGAGTGAGGAGAAGGAAGATTAAGCTGATATAGTTTGAAAAACAAAGGATCTAAAACAGGGGTGGCCACTGTAAAGGGCCAGAGAGTAAATATTTTAGGTTTCACAGGCCATAGAGTCTCTGTCACAATTCCCCTGCTGTAGCGCAAAAGCAGCCATAGATGATATATAGATATGAGCAAGGGCTTGTTCCAATAAAACTACAGTCATGTACACTGAAATTTGAATTTCATATAATTTTCATGTGCCATGAAAGTGATTCTTTTTTAAATTATTTCAAAATGTTAAAATTCTTTTTAATTTGAAAGACTGTACAAGACAGGCAGCAGGCCTGATTTGTCCTGCGGGCTTCCCTGGTGGCAGACAGTAAAGAGTCCACCTGCAGGGCAGCAGACCTGGGTTCAGTCCTTGGGTTCACAAGGTCCCCTGGACAAGGGAACGGCAACCCATTCCAGCGTTCTTGCCTGGAGAATTCCATGGACTGAGGAGCCTGGCGGGATAAGTCCTTGGGGTCTCAAAGAATCAGCCAGTACCAAGGACTACCACTTTCATCTTTTTCGTATTTGTGATCTATTGTCTAAAAGAAAAATAAGAGGTTTTCCTTTCTCTCCTTGTTATAATTACAAAATGATTTGAAACCTGACCATATTTCAGTTGAGTTTTTCCTTTAACACTATGAAGACTTAGTTCTGTTGTTTTCTAGCATCCCAGATTGCTGATGAAAAGTCTGATGGTGCGGTAATTCTCAGTACTTAGTAAGGAACCTGTGCCCTTTGCCTCCGCTGTATCTTTAAATGCTGAAATTTCACCAAGATCTGTGAAATGTGGATCTTTAAGATGTATTTTTCTTAAATCTTGATGGTTTGGTTCAATCAGAAGGGCTGTTAATTACTGTTCTTCAGCTCAGGGAAATTATTTTGCATTTATATGATTTTATTGCTTTTTCCTCTTTCTTCCCTCTGCCCTTCTTTAATTCCTGAATCTCGTCTATATATCATTCAAGAATCTCAATTTTTTTTTTTGACTCATTCTCTCCTAAACTTCATTCTGGGGAATTTCCTCAGTTTTATCTTTTAAGTTAGAAACTTCTTGCTGCTTTTCCTATTTGATTATTTTGTCTCTTCATTAGATTTTCAAAAACAAAAAAAAAAGTCTGTCCTCATATTTTTAATTTAAAAGAATAATTGTTCACCCACAGTAAATTGTTGTTGTAAATGTGTTGTTTTGAGTTTTTGGAGCCTTTTCAGAGTACAAGGATGACCCACTTGTATGTCAGTTGTCTTTCCTAAAGATTTCTCTCTGCTTTTTCTTCATTGATCCAGTTCCTCTAGACTCTCTTTCTTTCAGTAAAACTTGTGTTTCACTTATGGTTCCCTTTTAATCCTTATTTCTACTCCTCCCCTCACCTCCCACCATCACAGAACTATTATGGCTTCTTTTTATTTGCAAATATTATTTCTTTCATTGAGGAGCAAGAAAACAGATGTACATCCTCAGTTTGTTTTCTTGAGCAAGTAGATAAGGATGAAGACAGCATAAAAGCTGTTGGGAGGATGCAAAAAAGGAAAAGATGTTGCTTGGATTCCTGTGGAACCTCATTTGGGATAACATGAGAGGAACTGAGTACCCTGTAAGAAGGAGGGAACAAAACCAGACTTGAATCAATTGATAATTAGGGGGAAAGGGCAGGAATGTAAAGCCTTTCCTAAAACAGAACCTATAAAATTTCAATTAAAGCTGTGTAGCTAATATGCAAAAAAGGAAAAGATGTTGCTTGGATTCCTGTGGAACCTCATTTGGGATAACATGAGAGGAACTGAGTACCCTGTAAGAAGGAGGGAACAAAACCAGACTTGAATCAATTGATAATTAGGGGGAAAGGGCAGGAATGTAAAGCCTTTCCTAAAACAGAACCTATAATAAGTGTAAATCTATGGCTGATTCATATCAATGTATGACAAAACCCACTGAAATGTTGTGAAGTAATTAGCCTCCAACTAATAAAAAAATTAAAAAAAAAAAAAAATTTCAATTAAAGCTGTGTAGCTAATGGATCCAAATGTTAAGTAAGGAGTTTTACAAGTTAAAGTGTTATCATTGATTTGCTATTGAGATGTTGCAAATATGTTTGCACCAACCCATGCATTTAGTCATGCAGAAATGGCTAGTCTAGTTTTATTTGACTCCCTGGAGACCTAACCAATCAACCATGGATAAGAACAAGATGACAACTATGAGAAATTCCATGGTCCCCTTTTCTGTATGATGAAGTGATTAATGTCTATTTAATATGTTAGCAAGTCTTCCCAGTATTAATGCCTGTAATGTTCTTAATTAGTAGATAGATCCACCCATTTTAATGTTTTCTTGTCTACAGAAGCATTTTAATTTTCATCTTCTCAGTCGATGTCAGAGGCACATCACAGTAAAACCACATTTTCAAGATATTTGATAGTGGCTCGGTATAGACATGGTTTAATCCTGTTCCCCAAATTCTTTCATGTCATTAATAACCATGCTCAGAGTGTAGTTTTCTGGTGATATCACCTCCTTAAGAATGGTCCACAATTTGCATGAATGAGACCCAGAAGGGTACTCTGTCTGAGTTTTAATAATTTTCATGAACTGAGTAGAACTTTGGAGGAAAAGATAAAGAACATTAAAAAACCTACCTAACCTAAAATGTGGAGCTATTCCCAAACAGAATGTACAGACTGTGGATGTTCATTTTGTGTGCAAATAAACTCTGATCTTTTTCTCCCTCTCGCTCGCTCTGTCTCTCACTTTACAATGCAGAGCAACTGTAGCAGTTTGGTCTTTTCCTCTGAGCTCTCTGTTGCTGAATTGAATAGTAGCTTGAAACCAATCTGTAGCCCAGGGAAGGAAAACTGAGAAATTAATTCTTCATCCCCTACTCTTTATACCATATGTGTGACCCTTAATTATGTTCACGGGGTCCTATTCAGAATGTGTAATGCAGGCCTTGGAGACAAGGGAGCTACCCTACAAATCAGACAAAAAAGATAACCTTGCAAAGCTTTTGTTTGTGAAATAATACCATGCTGGGTTAGACGTTTTACAAGGGGGAAAAAAACATGAGAATAATAGGGCTTTCTAAATCAATTTGGGCTTCAGAGTTTCCATTTGGGGCTCACCCACATAAATGAAAGCAATGATATTAAACTTATTTCAACCATTTAATCAATGCTGAATTTAAATCGGATCATACATATAATAGAAAACACTGCGTGATCTCTTCAAGCTTATCGTATTTTTCAGGATGAGGTCATACCTAAAGCTGAAACCATTGTTACTGATTTCAGGGCCTATGTGTTAATTTATATGTGTCCAACAATTAAAAAAAAATTTTTTGTATGTATCAAATTATTTAAAATGGAATATATTTGGAAATATATAGCAATCTATTGTACCAAAATTGTTATATATGCAACATTTCATATGTGCACATATTAGCAGTTTTAATACATAAAGAAAAGGAACTGACTATGATAATAATTCACTGATCATTAAGAACTTTCATATGATTGTATATTTTTCTTGTTAATATAAATAAGCTTATCTACTACTGCTTGCCCATGGTACCTGGGCTGGTACCTGATTGGTGTGTAATAGAAAATATTAGAATGTGTTACAATGTCACTTTACCTTTCTGTTCCTCAGTTTTCTGATCTACAAAATAAAGGAGTTAGGATAGATTATATTGAAGTTCTCACTTGGCAAGTAGAATTTTTAGTGGTACAACTTTGTTCACTCTCAACCACCAGTTGGCATAATTTACAACAAACTTACCTTTTCTCATTGGAAATCTTGAGACTTGAGAAAAATCAAAATTGAAAAGCAAAGGAAATCAAACTGGAAAGAAAGAGGACCTATTCATCCTAGTCTCTTATTTCCTTAGATGACTTGTTCTATAAACAGTCCAGAATGTAAATGCTTAAACAGCACGTATATGTCTCTTTTAACACATTCCTTCTGCAATTCAAAAAATCATTGTAATTGCCTGCTATATGTTTGACTCTGCAAGTATATTTCCCATTTGCTTGCTAAACTTTGATGCTGTGTTAAAGAAATTAAAGGCCACTGTTTATAATTAGAAGGAAGTTTTAAAAAGCAATTGCCCTTAGAGGGACAATGATTATTTTAAATGTAGAGTGGAATGTAGTTTACAAAATTATTTCCCAGCACAGGTTCATATTTTATAATGTTATTAAGGTATAGTTGACATAAAATTCAATTTACATGTTTAAACTATACAATTTGATGAGTTTAATATATGTGTATTGATACCATCATCACAGTCAACACAGTGAACATTTCTGACACTCACAAAAGTTTCCTCATAGCCCTTCGTAGTCCAGGCTTCTCTCAGCTGTGTGGCTATCCCCCAGGAAATTACTGTTTTCTCTTGTTGTAGATAAGTTTGCATTATGTAAAGTTTAATGCAAATGAAATCATATTGCATGTACTCTTCTTTAACTAGCTTCTTTTATTCAGCGTGATTATTTTAAGATGCAGTCTATGTTGTAGTGTACTTTGATAGTTTGTTCCTTGTTGCCGCTGAGATTTCATTGAAGGATATATCATACTTTGTTTAGCCATTCATCAGCTGATGGAAATGTAAGTTGTTGCCAGTTTGGGGCTACTACAGATAAGCTGCTGTGAATATTCCTGCACTAGGCTTTCAGAGGTTATATGCTTCCTTTCCTCTTGGATAAATACCTAAGAGTGAGATGGCTGAATCATATAGGAGGTGAATGTTCAACTTTCAGAGAAACTGTCAACTTGTTTCCAAAGCCATTGTACTGTTTCAGTTTTCAACAGCAGTGTGTGAGACTTCTGGTTGCTCCATACCAGAGATTGGCAAAATATATCCTACTGACTAAATCTAGCCTGCCATCCATTTCTGTATGGCCCATGAGCTGGGAATGGGTTTTACATTTTCAAGTGGTTGGAAAAAAGCTCAAAATAACCAATAGCACTTTGTAAAATGTAAGAATTGTGTAAAATTTGGTTTTAGTGTCCATAAATGAACTTTTATTGGAACACAGCCATATACATTCATTTATGCATTGTCCGTGGCTGCCTTTGTAGTACATTGTTAAATAGTTGTGACCAAGATCGCATGGCCAGTGTGGTCTCAATGTCTTTTCATTTTTGGTATGTTTTTGATGCAGCTAAAATTTTGTTGACAATTTTGTGTCTATAGTTATGAAGACTATTGGTGCATGGATTTGTCTTATTGTAATGATTTTGTCTTGTTTTCATATCATGGTAACGGCTTCACAGAATGATTTGGAAAGTGCTCCCACATCTGTTTTTAAGAAGAGCTTGTATAAAAGTAGCATCACTACTTCTTTAAATGTTTGACAGGATTCACCAGTGAGTTCATCTGGGTTTGGACTTTTCTTTGTTGAAAGATATCTAACTAGAAATTCAGTTTTTCTAATAGATAAATGAAAATGGGTTTTCTATTTCTTCTTGAGAGAGTTCTGGTGGTTTGTCTTTTTCAAAGCATTTCTCCATTCCATCTACGTTATTACATGCATTAATATGTGGGGTTTAATATAATATTGTTCAAAATATTCCTTTCTTGTCTATTAAATGTCTATAATATCTGTAATGATAGGTTTTCTTTCAGATGTTAGTAATTTATGTCTTTCTCCCCCCTGTACAATCTGGCTAAAGGTTTATTATTTTTGTTAATTTTTTTAGAAGAATGAGTTTTTGCTTTTATTCTTTATTTTACTTATTTGATTTCTTCTTTTAGCTATATTACTTCCTTCATCTTACTTTGGGTTTAATTTGTTCATCTTTTTCTAGTTCTTTATGGTAAAAATGCAGGCTGTTGATTAGAGACCTTTCTACTTACTAATATAAATGTTTGATGCTATAATTTTTTTTAAGTACTGAATAAGATGTATACCACAAGTTTTGACATATTATACTATCATTTTTATTCAACATGTATTCTAATTTCTCTTGTGATCTCTTATTTGAACCACAAGTCATTTATAAATTTGTTTTTCAAACTTATATGTGGGAGTTTCCAAAGAATTTTTTGTTATTTATTTCTGATTTAGTTTGAATTTGGTTGAGAACATTCTTTGTAACATTTCATTACTTTAAAATTATTAAGAGCTATTTATGGACTTTCAGAACATGGTTTGTCTTAGAAAATACTTATGTGTATTTGAGAGAAATGTTATTTGAAATGTTTTATAAATATCAACTCGGCCAACTTCTTATAGTAATATTTGTGTCTTTTATATGCTGACCAACTTTTGATATAATTTTGTATATTGAGAATGGAATGTTGAAATGTCTTGCTATAATTGCTTTCTGTTTTTCCTTGCTGTCTTTTTCAGTTTTTGTTTTTATTTTGAAGCCTATTATTAAATGCATAAATTTTTAGAATTCATATAGCTTATTAACAAATTGACCCCTTTATGAAATAATCCTATTTCCAGTAATATTCATTGTTCTAAATTCTACTTTGATATTAAAATTTGCTACTTTAGCCTTATTTTGATTAGTATTTATTATGGAAGCTTTTACTATCCTTTTATTTTTAGCTTATTTCTTTACATTTAAACTGAATTTCTTGCAGACAACATGTCTTTCCTTTTTATCCATTATGATCATCATTGCTTTCATAGACCATTTATATTCAATAGGATTATTGATATGATTGGATTTAAATCTATCATTTTGTTACTTGGTTTTATTTGTCTCATTTTTTCTTTCTATTCTTCCCTTCAGAATTAATTCAATAGTTTTCATAGTTCTATTTTATCATCTTTATTAATTTATTAGCTATACCTTTTTGTTTTGTTTTCCTCTTTGTTTTTTTTTTTGCTGGTCATTGCTCTAGTGCTTATAGTATATATTTTCACAGTGTCATGAGCACCTTCAAACAATATTCTTCTTCTTTTCATATATGATAAAACTTTTATAGTTGTACACTTCCATTTCCTCCCCATTGGCCTTCTTGCTGTTGTTTTCATACACTTTATATCTACATGAGTTATTAACTCAAAATATTGTTATTGTTTTTGCTTTAAGCAGTCATTTATCTTCAAGAGTTTTAAACAGAAGAAAAATATATCTTTTGTATTTATCTATGCTTGTGTATTTGCTCTTTCTATTACCCTTCATTCATTTTTTTAGATCTGGTTTTCATCTAGTATTATTTTCCTTATGCTTAAAAGACTTATTTTAATATTTTTTATAGTGTAGGTGCTTCTGGTGATGAATTCTTTCAACTTTTGTATCTCTTTAAAAGTCTTCATTTCACCTTCATTTTTTATTTTAAAGGCAATATTCCACTCCTGTCTAGATTGTGTTATTTCTGAAAAGAAATTTGCTGCCACCCTTATCTTAGTTCCTCTAAGTTCCTCTAATATGTCTTTCTGTTCTGTTTGCATTTCAAATTATGCCTGTCAGTGTTTTAAGCAGTTTGATTATGATGTATCTCACTGTAGTTTTCTTCATGTTTCTTCTATTTGTGCTTTGTTGAGCTTCAGGAATCCGAGTGTTCAAATTTTTTGTAAGCTCTGGAAATTGCTTACAATTATTTGTTCAAGTATATTTTCCTGATTCTATCTTCCCATTCTTTCTTCCTGAGATTCTAATTGCATGTAGATAGCTTAATATTCTTTTCCGACTCACTGATGCTTGATTCATTTATTTTCCTTCCTTTATTTTAGATAATTTCCATTTATGTCTTTAAGATTACCAGTTTGTTCTTCTGCAGTATTTAATCTTCTCTTAGCCTCATTTATTGTATTTCATCTCAAGAAGTATGATTTGTGTATCTATGTATCTATTTTTATGCAGGTATGTATTTATAACTGTATGTATGTGTGTGTGATATCTCTCTTGGTCCTGCTCATTTTTCTCTACTTTCTTGAACATAATGAAGTACCTTTCTAAGTGCTACTGTGGTATACTTCCCTACAAATTAAATTATTCATGTCATTTCTAGGTCTGTCACTACTGATTGGTTTATCTCCTCATTTTGATAGATGTCAGATATTATGAATTTTGGTTTTTGGAATGCTGGACTTTTTTCTTCTTTTAAATATAGTGGGGCTTTATGCTAAGTTGTTTGTAAACAATTTGATCCTTCCAAGTCTTGCTTTCAGGCTTTGTTAGGCAGATCTAGAAGAACCCTTAGTAATTTAGGACTTAGTAATAGGACTGTTTGGGGCTTTTACTGAATCATTATAATTTTGTTCGGTTTGAGAGGTCTTTTCACTCTACTGTTTGAAAACTCAAACTGTCTCTAGTGCTATGGGGTCTCTAAGATTTGCTTGACCTGCTTCTTTTTGGTAGTTCTCTCTCCAGTGTTACTATTTTCTTCCTGTGGATGTGTTGATGAATATTCAGCTGAAGGCTCAGGGATGTCTTTTACAGATCTCTCAAGTTTGCTGTCTCTGTCTCTGCATAGCTCTCTTCTGTCTGGCACTCTGCGTTGTGAATTCTGGCTGCTTGGCCTCCTTGAACTCTGAGCTGTATCTCCTCTACCCAGTGAGACCAGGGCCCCATTTCCTGCCCCCATGTGCATGGGTGCTAAGTTGCTTCAGCTGTGTCTGACTTTCCGCAATCCTACACAGTGTAGCCCACCAGGCACCTCTGTCTGTGGGATTTTCCAGGCAAGAATTCTGAAGTGGGTTGCCATGTCCTCCTTCAGGGGATCTTCCTGACCCAAGAATCAAACCTGCATCTCTTATGTCTCCTGCATTGGCAGGCCGTTTTTTTACCACTATGCCACCTGGGAAGCCCTTCCTACCCCCACATGTGACCTAAAACCGGCTTTTATGTAAGAAGCTGAAACAGTGGTAGTATGCACCTCATTTGTTTCTCTTCCTTGAGGGATCATGTCCTGTCTGCCTATTTTCCAATTGCTGAAAACTGTTCCATATATTTAGTATAATTTTTTTTAGTTGATTAAAGTATAGAGTTTTTGTGGGGAGTGGTCCCTGAAAATAATCTATACCTGCTGACATGTGTGCCTACAGCTTATCCTGTATCCATAACCAACTTATTTATGACTTTTGTGAAAATGTTTTCTTTCTGACTTATCCCTTCTGAAGTTGTGCCCAAGACTGATGACTGAGAACATATGTGTCTGCCTAAAAACAGGGCAGAATAGAAATATGAATAGGAAAATGAGGTGTGAGAAACTAGCTTTACTTCTAGGGACGTCTACTCAAGTCTAGGGGTACCAGGTGCTTTAGTTTGATACATGAGAAGTTTTAATAGTACAGTTCCATCCTTTAGCTCTTAAACTTGGTATACTCTGCTATCTTTGATTTGAGAGTCAGTGACAATATACATAAACAGTAGAGGCTTTATCATCAGGTTAGGGGACTCAAAAATCCATTATGGATTCATCATTTATATTTATTTCTTATTTTTATTCATGGGTCCTCAAGTAGCTGTTAAATGATACAAAGGGAAAGGTAGAAATTTTTATCTTGGTGTGTCAGTCACAGCAAGAGAAAGCCAAGGTTCCATACCAAAGAACATGTCTCTTGTTTTCGTATCTATTTTCCTGCAGAATTTCTAGAAAACAGCCTTGCAATTCCTGGATTCATTTACAGAACTTTTACCATATGTTGATCCCAAAGAAAAACACTACTGTGCCTCAGAATTGCTTGATTCTATATGTGAGTTCCAGGAGGACATACATTTGGGAGTATAGAATAAAAAGTACACCCCTTGTACATTTCCTAGGCTCCCTCATTATGATTAATCATCTGAAAGTTTATATTTAATTTTTAGTCTTATCAGCAGTAAATGGGTTTCATGCATTCTGAAAACATATAAAATGTGTATTTATTATCTATAAAGGGCCGAAAGTTGGAAGTGTTGATAAAGGACCAAATTTTTAAAAAAGATGAAACCAATCATTTTGTGTTTAATAGATGATAAAGAACTCCCCTGCCAATGCAGGAGACATGAGAGATGCCAGTTCAATGCCTGGGTCAGGAAGATCCCCTGGGAGAGGACATGGCAATCCATTCCAAAATTCTTGCCTGGAGAATCCCATGGACAGAGGAGACTGGCGGTCTACAGTCCATGGGTGTACAAAGAGTCACACATGACTGAAGCAACTTAGCACAAGCACAAGATAGTATTTACAAATATCTAAGAAACAGAAATTCCTGAACTTTGAGAATATCTGTGGCAAACCTTGTGACCCCATGGACCACAGCACACCAGACCTCCCTGTCCATCAAAAACTCCCAGAGTTTACTCAAACTCATGTCCAGTGAGTTGGTGATGCCATTCAATGATCTCATCCTCTGTCGTCCCCTTCTCCTCCTGCCTTAAGTCTTTCCCAGCATCAGAGTCTTTTCCAATGAGTCACTTCTTTGCATCAGGTGGCCAAAGTATTGGAGTTTCAGCTTCATCATCAGTCCTTCCAATGAACATTCAGGACTTATTTCCTTTAGGATGGACTTGATGGATCTCTTTGCATTCCAAAGGACTCTCAAAAGTCTTCTCCAACACCACAGTTCAAAATCATCAATTCTTCAGTGCTCAGCTTTCTTTATAGTCCAACTCTTACATCCATACATGACTACTGTAAAAACCATAGCTTTGACTTTATGGACGTTTGTTGACAAAGTAATGTCTCAGCTTTTTAATGTGCTGTCTAGGTTGCTCATAACTTTTCTTCCAAGGAGCAAGCATCTTTTAATTTCATGGCTGCAGTCAACATCTGCAGTGATTTTTGGAGCCCCCAGAAATAAAGTCTGTCACTCTTTCCACTGTTTCCCCATCTATTTGCCATGAAGTGATGAGACCAGATGCCATGATCTTAATTTTCTGAATGCTGAATTTTAAGCTAACTTTTGTACTCTCCTCTTTAACTTTCATTAAGAGGCTCTTTAGTTCTTCACTTTCTGCCGTAAGGGTGGTGTCATCTGCATATCTGAGGTTATTGATATTTCTCCTGACAATCTTGATTCCAGCTTGTGCTTTATCCAGTTCAGTGTTTCTCATGATGTACTCTGCATAGAAGTTAAATAAGCAGGGTGACAATATACAGCCTTGACGTACTCCTTTTCCTATTTGGAACAAGTCTGTTGTTCCATGTCCAGTTCTAACTGTTGATTCCTGACCTGCATACAGATTTCTCAGGAGGCGGGTCAGATGGTCTGGTATTCCCATCTCTTTCAGAATTTTCCACAGTTTGTTGTGATCCACACAGTCGAAGGCTTTGGCATAGTCAATAAAGCAGAAATAGATGTTTTTCTGGAACTCTCTTGCTTTTTCGATGATCCAATGAATGTTGGCAATTTGATCTCTGTTTCCTCTGCCTTTTCTAAAACCAGCTTGAACATCTGGAAGTTCACAGTTCATGTACTATTGAAGCCTGGCATGAAGAATTTTGAGCATTACTTTACTAGTGTGTGAGATGAGTGCAATTGTGCAGTAGTTTGAGCATTCTTTGGCATTGCCTTCCTTAGGGTTTGGAATGAAAACTGACCTTTTTCAGTGCTGTGGCCACTGCTGAGTTTTCCATGTTTGTTGGCATACTGAGTGCAGCACTATCACAGCACCATCTTTTAGGATTTGAAATTGTTCAACTGGAATTCCATTACCTCCACTAGCTTTGTTCGTAGTGATGCTTCCTAAGGCGCACTTGACTTCGCATTCCAGGATGTCTGAGTATAGGTGAGTGATCATACCTTTGTGATTATCTGGGTCATGAAGATCTTTTTTGTACAGTTATTCTGTGTATTCTTGCCACCTCTTCTTAATATCTTCTGCTTTTGTTAGGTCCATACCATTTCTGTCCTTGATTGTGCCCATCTTTGCATGAAATGTTCCCTTTGTATCTCTAATTTTCTTGAAGAGATATCTAGTCTTTCCCATTCTACTGTTTTCCTCTATTTCTTTGCACTGATCACTGAGGAAGGCTTTCTTATCTGTCCTTGCTATTCTTTGGAACTCTGAATTCAAATGGGTGAATCTTTCCATTTCTCCTTTGCTTTTCACTTGTCTTCTTTTCACAACTATTTGTGAGGCCTCCTCAGACAGCCATTTTTATATTTTGCATCTTTTTCTTGGGGATGGTCTTGATCCCTGTCTCCTGTACAATGTAACGATCCTCCGTCCATAGTTCTTCAGGCACTCTGTCTATCAGATATAATCCCTTTTTTTCACTTCCACTGTATAATTGTAAAGGATTTGATTTAGGTCATACCTGAATGGTGTAGTGGTTTTCCCTAATTTCTTCAATTTAAGTCTGAATTTGGCAATAAGTAATTTATGATCTGTGCCACAGTCTTCTTCCGGTCCTGTTTTTGCTGACTGTATAGAGCTCAATTTTTGGCTGGAAAGAATATAATCAATCTGATTTCTGTATTGACCATCTGGTGATGTCCATGTGTAGAGTTTTCTCTTGTGTTGTTGGAAGAGGGTGTTTGCTATGACCAGTCGTTCTCTTGGCAAAACTCTATTAGCCTTTGTCCTGCTTCATTCTGTACTCCAAGGCCAAATTTGCCTGTTACTCCAGGTGTTTCTTCACTTCCTACTTTTGCATTCCAGTTCCCTATAATGAAAAGGAAATCTTTCTTGGGTGTTAGTTCTAGAAGGTCTTGTAGGTATTCATAGAACTGTTCAACTTCAGCTTCTTCAGCATTTCTGGTCAGGACATAGACTTGAATTACTGTGATATTGAATGGTTTGCCTTGGAAATGAACCGAGATCATTCTGTCATTTTTGAGATTGCATCCAAGTACTGCATTTCAAACTCTTTTGTTGACTACGATGGCTACTCCATTTCTTCTAAGGGATTCTTGCCCACAGTAGTAGATATAATGGTCATCTGAGATAATTCACCCATTCCAGTCCATTTTAGTTCGCTGATTCCTAAAATGTCTTGCCATCTCCTATTTGACCACTTCCAATTTGCCTTGATTCATAGACCTGAGATTCCAGGTTCCTATGCAGTATTGCTCTTTACAGAATCAGACTTTGCTTCTATCACCAGTCACATTCACAAGTGGGTGTTGTTTTTGCTTTGGCTCCATCCCTTCATTCTTTCTGGAGTTATTTCTCTGCTGATCTCCAGTAGCATATTGGGCACCTGCCGACCTGGGTAGTTCATCTTTCAGTGTCCTATCTTTTTGCCTTTTCATACTGTTCATGGGGTTCTCAAGGCAGGAATACTGAAGTGGTTTGCCACTCCCTTCTCCAGTGGACCACATTTTGTCAGAACTCTCCACCATGACCCATCCATCTTGGGTGGCCCTACATAGCATGGCTCATAGTTTCATTGAGTTAGAGAAGGCTATGGTCCATGTGATCAGATTGGTTAGTTTTCTGTGATGGTAGTTTTCAGTCTGTCTGCCCTCTGATGGAGAAGGATAAGAGGCCTATGGAAGCTTCCTGATGGGAGAGAATGACTGAGGATGAAACTGGATCTTGTTCTGATGGGCAGGGCCATACTCCCTAAATCTTTAATCCAATTTTCTGCTGATGGTTAGAGCTGTGTTCCCTCCCTGTTATTTACCTGGGGCCAAACTTTGGTGGAGGTAATGAAGATAATGGCAACGTCCTTCAAAAGGTCCTAAGCATGCACTGCTACACTCAGCGCCCCCAACCCTGCAGCAGGCCACTGCTGACCCACGCCTCCGGCTGGAGACTCCTGGACACTCCCTGGAAAGTCTGGGTCAGTCTCTTGTGGGGTCACTGCTCCTTTCTCCTGGGTCCTGGTGCACAAGGTTCTGTTTGTGCCCTCCAAGAGTCTATTTCCCAGTCCTGTGTAAGTTTTGGCGCCTCTGTGGTGGGGTTGATGTCGACCTCCTCCAAGAGGGCCTATGCCATACCCAGGTCTGCTGCACCCAGAGCCCCCGCCCCTGCAGCATCCACTGCTGACCCGTACCTCCACAGGAGACGCTCACACACAGTTCTGTCTCAGTCTCTGTGGGGTCTCTGGGTCCTGGTGTTCACAGGGTTTGTTGGCGCCCTCTGAGCATCTCTGGCGGAAATGGGCTTTGATTCGAAACGCGAACTCACCGCTCCTGCTGCCTGCTGGGCTCGTCCTTTGCCCTTGTCCCTTGCTGCTGCCTCTGCTGCTGCGTAGTCACTCCGTCGTGTCCGCCTCTGTGTGACCCCATGGACTATAGCCCACCAGGCTGCTTTGTCCATGGGGATTCTCCAGGTAGGAATACTGGAGTGGGTTCCCATTTCCTTCTCCAGGAGATCTTCCTGACCCCACCCTTGTCCCTTATCCACCTCATTTTCCCTGTCTCTCTTAAGACCTGAGGCATGCACCTTCACTTCCCTTTGGCACTTCTGGCTTCATCACATTCACCTGACATGACCTCAGTCATTCTTGAACCTAAATCCCTGACTTTTCCATTCTTAAATTAATGCAGGTCAGTGTGTATGCAAATATCCATGTTTTATAAACTGATTTAACTTTTTGATTGATGAAGACTAACCTCAAATATACCCTTGATACTTTCCAGATAGATGATACTATTCTATCTACCACTATCATTTTAAAATTTATAAATCACTTCTTGTGTCACTGAAAAAATTGAAACAAGGAGAAATTTGCCACAATTTTCTACTACCACTTTTATCACATGCCCACAACTTTATACTTTTCCTGGTTGCCTGGTATTATGAATGAAATAACCCTTGGACTGCAAGGAGATCCAGCCAGTCCATCCTAAAGGAGATCAGTCCTGCGTGTTCATTGGAAGGACTGATGCTGAAGCTGAAACTCCAATACTTTGGCCACCTCATGCAAAGAGTTGACTCATTGGAAAAAGACCCGGATGCTGGGAGGGATTGGGGGGCAGGAGGAGAAGGGGACAACAGAGGATGAGATGGCTGGATGGCATCACCGACTCGATGGACATGAGTTTGAGTAAACTCCGGGAGTTGGTGATGGACAGGGAGGCCTGGCGTGCTGCATTCACTGGGTCACAGAGTCGGACACGACTGAGCGACTGAACTGAACTGAACCATACTGTTGTCTCAGTACAGCTCCTCCATTTGTCCACTAGGTCCCAGTCCCTCGTCCTTACGGAAAGATATCACAACAGTAGTTTGATACTTCCCTTCTGAGTCACTGTGTTTTCTCCCTTTACCAGATCATTTTCCATCAGCATCCAAAAGTGCTGACAGTATCTTGACTGAAAAAGATAGGTCATTATCTTGACCTAATTATTTTTTTTTTTACATATATGTATATCTATCCTTTGACAAATTCTTTTCCCATTTAGTTTATTACGTAACATTGAGCAGATTTCCCTGTGCTGTACAGTAGGTCCTTGTTGGTTATCTGTTTTAAATATAGCAGTGTGTACATGTCAATCCCAAATCTCCTAATCTTAAATCCCCCTCAAGCTCATACTTCATCTTTGTTCTATATAGCGAGATGCTCAAAGGAACCATTTACATGTGTTGTCTCCCATTATTCTTCCTTTATCTTCTATTGACTCCATACCAATCAGTCTGCCTCTCCACCTGATATGCTCTGGTAATATCCACCAATTAATCCCTGTGTTGCTAAATCTAAAAGTTAACTCTCAGACGTCATCCTTTATCATTTCTCAGTAGTATTTGACAGAGTTGATGATTCCTTTTTTAAAAAAAATACTTCTGCAACATGGCTTCAAGTTGCCACCTTCTTCTTTGGACCTTCCTGCCTTACTAACATTAAAAGACGCTTGTTGCTTGGAAGAAAAGGTATGACAAACCTAGACAGCATGTTAAAAAGCAGAGACATTACTTTGCCAACAAAGGTCTGTATAGTCAAAGCTATGGTGTTTCTGGTAGTCCTGTATGGATGTGAGTAGACCACAAAGAAGGCTGAGCACTGAAGAATTGATGTTTTCAAACTTTTATGTTGGAGAAGACAGAGTCACTTGTCTAGCAGGGAGATCAAACTAGTCAATCTTAAAGGAAATCAACCCTGTATATTGATTGGAAGGACTGATGTTGAAGCTGAAGCTATACTACTTTGACCACCTGATGCAAAGAGCCAACTTATTGGAAAAGACCCTGGTGCTGGGAAAGACTGAGGGCAGGAGGAGAACGAGACAGTAGAGGATGAGATGGTTGGATGGCATCACCGACTCAATGGATGTGAGTTTGAGCAAGCTCTGGGTGATGGTGGTGGACAGGGATACATGCAGTCCATGGAGTCACAAACAGTCAGACACAACTGAGTGACTGAACAACAACCACCTCACCAACATACTCCTCAGTTTTCCACTAAACTTTTCAGAGCTCTGGAGCCCAATCTTCAGGGTTTTTTATGATCTAGCTATACTCATCTATAAGACACTTCCAAAATTTATATTTCCATCTTGAGCTTGTACTTTAACTCCAGGTTTATGTATCTAGCTGTTCATTAAACATCTCCATTTGGATGCCCAATAAGCATCTTAGACTTTATATGCCCAAAACTGAACTTCTGATCTTTGTCTCTCATCCACTATCTTCTCCATCTTAATAAATGATAAATATATCCCTTGGCTCCAGTGAAAAATTTGGGAGTTATCTTTCATTTCACCCATTGTTACATACTTTTTATTCATTCCCTCAGCAAATCCTGTTGGCCTTACCTTCAGAATATGTCCGTATTCCAATAGGTTGCCACCACAATGGTCTTACCAAGAGTGCATGTCAGCATCGGTGTTCTGTTGAATGACTGTAATAGTCTAATTACTTATGTTACTGGGGCTTCCCTGGTGGCTCAGGTGGTAAAAAAATCTGCCTGCAATAGCGGGAGACCCTGGGTTTGATCCCTGGGTCAGGAAGACCCTCTGGAGAAGGGAATGGCTACCCACTCCAGTATTCTTGCCTAGAGAATCCCATGGAAAGAAGAACCTGGCGGGCTACAGCCCATGGAGTTGCAAAGAGTCAGACACAACTGAGTGACCATTTCTACTCTGTCCCTCCCACTTAGTGCTCTGTACAGTTACTAAACTGATTCTTGCAAAACTTAAATCCCATTCTGTTTCCCCCTGTTTCTCAAAAACCACTAATGACCTGCCCTTTCTCTCAGAGTCAAAGCCAACATCCTTACAATCACATCAGATTGCCTCATGGCTTTTTTCATTACACCCTTCAGCTTTTTTCCAAATGTCAGCTCCACAGAGTTCTGACCACTCAATTTAATATTGTAAAATATACCCCAAGCCCTGGAACTTCCTATTTCTCGTCAATCTTTTTTTCCCAAATAACTTACCACATCATTGCATAAGATATGTTTTATCTATGTAGTTTTTATTGTCTGCCTTTCCCAATAAAATATAAACTCACTGAGAACAGGGCTTCTTCCTTTTACTGTTTTGTCCCAGATTGTAATCTTAGCTTCTACAACAAACAGTACTTGGTACTTAATGTTTGTTAAAAGAATAAAAGAAATGAGGGTTTTTTTTAATATATCTATAAGCTGAGCAATATATTGTTTTTAAAAATACATTTATACTTGAATTATTATAAGCTTTATGAATAAGCTCCCTGGAGGAGGGCATGGCAACCCACTCCAGTATTCTTGCCTGGAGAATCTCATGGACAGAGGAGCCTGGTGGACTATAGTCCATAGGATTGCAAAGACAGGACTAAAGCAACTTATCATGTATGCACACATGAATATCATATTTTTGATCATACCCTTAGGTGTCCAAACAAAGTATTAAGGTCTATTTCAGTAGCGATGTGAATAAAGGCATGTGAGGTTATGTGCACAGGTGTGTTCTTCAGTCACCACTCCTGCTCATAGTGTTCCACGCTGTGTTCCAAGGTTCCTAACTTTTCCAAATTTACATACACACAGGCACACACACACAGACACACTCTTTTCCAGACTGAGGCACACCCACCTAACATAGTTCATATCACTTCTCACCAAGGATCTATCATTTCTGCTATGCTCTCTTTACACCCAAGCCATCACCTATGAATTTTCCCAATGAGCAATGAACAATGCTCATTGTTCCCTTTAACACATGTGGCCAGTACTGACTTTCCTTATCTGCCTATACTTACAGACATGATCATATCATTCATTGTGAGATCTATCCTCACGTGCCTTGTAGTTGAAATAAATATGTGTGTCCTGTGGTGCCACTGACTTTCTAAAACACCCACTGGGGAAAGCAACTCTTCCCGAATTTAACTACTTGTCTTCTTAAGTCCATACTGCTGAGCACTAAGGGGCAAACTCACAATCTAGCTGATCAGTGCTCCTCTAAAGTCATGATGTCCATCTTCAGTTGGGTAGCTGTGGATTTCCTAGTTAGTTCTCACCCCCCTTTCTTTGCAACAGCTATTTCCAACCTTCTGCATGCTCCTTAAACCTCTGTTCCTGCCAATTTGCTTCTCTCCCCACAGCATATGTTCTAGCCTCCTACTTCGAGGAGAAAATAGAAGCCTACTAACGACTTTCTCAACTTCATGCAACTGAAGCAGCTTATTTGCACCCACACTTACCCTCTCCTCCTCTCTTTCATTTCGGTGTATGAGTTAGCTGCCTAATGCTACTGTCCCCACCTGTGCTCTTGATCTCCTCACCTTTTTGGTATTCTCACTGTATGAATCAGGGCAAATTCTTTCTCCTATATCTTCAGCTCTATGATAATTTTTGGCTTCCTTCATCAGTACTAAACCTGCTCACCAAACTTTAAAATAGCCTCTTCTTGATATCACAGTATTATCTCGCCACCACCTTTCTTATCATCCTTCTTTCATAGGTACACACTTTGAAAGTCTTTATCATATTTGTGGTTATTCATTTCTTTCCAATCATTCCTCCATCTACTATATTCTAACTTCTGCCTCTAGCACTACAGTGAGACCATTACTGTAAATCTGGGATGAAGTCCTAATTTGTAGGATTGAAGAAGGCTCCCTTTTGATTCCCATCTCTATTCACGCCTTCCTCAGTGTTCATGTGCCCAACCTTTCTCCCTCCCCTGACAGTATGCACCACATCTTCAGTCCTGGAACATATAGTGATTTGTCTCCTTCTCTGACTTTGATATTTCATGTCTTGTGACTTTGATTGGTTAGCATTTTTTGTATTCTTCAAGTATCAGTTGAGACATTATTCAGAAAATGTCTCTGGCCTTGATCTTCCCCTAGTCTGGGGTTAAGTTGTCTGTCTATGTTGTCCTATAGCAAACTGAACTTCCTTTTTCATTCTGATTGCTTATTTAATTGTCTATATCTGCCACTAGATTGCAGATTTCATTATAGCATAAACCATATCTTCTTGTTTGTCATTATATTCTTGGTTGCCTACTACTTGTAGTAGGCTCTACAAGTAGAGCTTGTAGTATACATTCTATGGCATCAGATCAGTCATTGTGATTATTTTGTGTTGTGTTGTGTTAATCACTCAGTTGTGTCTGACTCTTTGTGACATCATTGACTATAGCCTGCTGGGCTCCTCTGTCCATGGAATTCTCCAGGCAAGAATACTGGAGTGAGTAGCCTTTCCCTTCTCCAGGGGATCTTCCCAACTCAGGGATCAAACACAAGTCTCCTGTACTGAAGATTCTTTACCATCTGAGCCACCAGGGAAGTGCTATATTAATTTATATATATATAAATTTCACTAATATACCTTTTGTGTTTTCCCATTTGCAAACATATTAGGTTTTGTTAGGTAACAGATGCAAACAAGGATTACATTGTTGCTATAAATCATCACATTGTTAGCATTTTTGGAATTCTAGAGAATCACTTCCATACCTATCTTTGATTGCAAATATATTTTCCATTGATATAGCCAAATTTCAGTATAATTTCTTGATATTAATATTATGTGCATATAAATAATATGCTCCCTGGTGGCTCAGTGGTAGAGAATCCACTTGCCAATGTAGGAGACATGAGTTTGATCCCTGGGTCAGGAAGATCCCCTGGAGCAGGAAATGGCAACCCGCTCCAGAATGCTTGCCTGGGAAATCCCATGGGACAGAGGAGCCTGGTGGGCTATAGTCCCTGGGGCTGCAAGAGTCAGACACAACTTGTAACTTAACAGTAACAATGTTTATATATTAGTATAATATAGATGTTGGCTATCTTATTACTGTTATCGAGTGCCCAGGACATGGGGCCTCCATGATTGCTCTCCACCTACAGTGGAGGAGACATTGGAAATGTGAGTTTGATTCCTGGGTCAGGAAGATCCCCTGGAGGAGGAAAATGGCAACCCATTCCAGTATTCTTGCCTGAAAAATCCCATGGATGGAGGAGGTTGGTGGGCTGCAGTCCAAAGGGCCACAAAGAGTCAGACACGACTGAGCAACTAAGCATGCCCAGGACTTAATTCTTGATCCTTATCCCTTTTCCATCATTCTCTTGATAATTTTAATGAATCACATTGTTTAAATATTCTATCAGTTATCTATTGCTCCATAACCAACCACCCTCAAAGTTAGTGGTGTAAAAAAGTTTATTACCTTTCATGGTTCTGTGGGGTGACTGACAGTTACTCCTATGGTGACAGTAGGTTCACTTGTGCAGTGAACTTTTATTCAGCTAGACAATAGGCTGGAAGGTCCATGGTTACCTCTTATGCAGGTTTGGCAGCTGTTTCTGGCTGTCATCTGCGTTGCCTTGGTTCTCTTCCCTGTTACCTCACATCATCCCACAGGTCAGATGATGGGCTTCCTTACAAGGCAGTTTCAGGGCAGTGTTCTAAGAAAGTAAAAGGGAAAGCTCAAAGACCTATATAGACAACCTCCGAAGTTGTGTTATCCCTTCTGCCACAATCTGTTGGTCAAAGCAAGTCATGAAACCAATGCACAAGTAAGAGATGGGAAAATAGATTTCACTCCTTGATGGAAGGAGACCAAAGTTATGTTACAAAGGTGCAATCAAACTGGGACAGAATGAGCCTGTGTCTATCTACAGGAAAAAAAAAAGAAGCAGTTTATATGATAAAGACTGTCAAAATTTTATCTTCTACCCACACATCATTTTCAGGATTAGACTTATATAATCTGACTTCCAACCTGACATCTAATGGATGTCTAAAATGAACATGTCCAAAACTGAACCCCTCATCTTTCTTACTCTGAAAAACGGCTTTACACACCACATTCACTATCCCGATTAATAGCAAATCCATCCTTCTAGCTGCCCTGGTAAAATCCATGATGTTACCTTTGTCTCAGTTCAGTTCGGTTGCTCAGTCATGTCCGACTCTTTGTGAACCCATGGACTGCAACACACCAGGCCTTCCTGTCCATCACCAACTCCAGGAGTTTACTCAAACTCATGTCCATTGAATTGGTGATGCCATCCAACCATCTCATCCCCTATTGACCCTCTCCTCCTGGCTTCAGTATTTCCCAGCATCAGGGTCTTTTCCAATGAGTCATCTCTTCGCATCAGGTGGCCAAAGTATTGGAGTTTCAGCTTCAACATCAGTCCTTCCAAAGAATATTCTGGGCTGATTTCCTTTAGAATTGACTGGTTGGATCTCCTTGCAGTCCAAGGGACTCTCAAGAGTCTTCTCCAACACCACAGTTCAAAAGCATCAATTCTTTTGCGCTCAGCTTTCTTTATACTCCAACTCTCACATCCATACATGACTTCTGGAAAAACCATAGCTTTCTCTAGATGGACAAAAAAACTATTAATTTGTTGGCAAAGCAATGTCTCTGCTTTTTAATATGCTGTCTAGGTTGGTCAAAACTTTTCTTCCAAGGAGTAAGTGTCTTTTAATTTCATGGCTGCAGTCACCATCTGCAGTGATTTTGGAGCCCCCCAAAATAAAGTCTGTCACTGTTCCCATTGTTTCCTCATCTATTGACCATGAAGTGATGGGACCAGATGCCATGATCTTAGTTTTCTGAATGTTGAGTTTTATGCCAACTTTTTCACTCTCCTCTTTCACTTTCATCAAGAGGCTCTTTAGTTCTTTGCTTTCTGCCACAAGGGTGGTGTCATCTGCATATCTGAGGTTATTGATATTTTCCCCAGAAATCTTGATTCCAGCTTGTGCTTCATCCAGCCCAGCATTATGCATGATGTACTCTGCATAGAAGTTAAATAAGCAGGGTGACAATATATAGCCTCTTTTCCCTATTTGGGACCAGTCTGTTGTTCCATGTCCAGTTCTAACTGTTGCTTCCTGACCTGCATACAGATTTCTCAGGAGGCAGGTCAGGTGGTCTGGTATCCTCATCTCTTTCAGAATTTTCCACAGTTTGTGATCCATACAGTGAAAGGCTTTGGCATAGTCAATAAAGCAGAAATAGATGTTTTTCTGGAACTCTCTTGCTTTTTCGATGATCCAATGAATGTTGGCAATTTGATCTCTGTTTCCTCTGCCTTTTCTAAAACCAGCTTGAACATCTGGAAGTTCACAGTTTATGTATTGTTGAAGCCTGGCTTAGAGAATTTTGAGCATTACTTTACTAGCGTGTGAGATGAGTGCAATTGTGCAGTAGTTTGAGCATTCTTTGGCATTGCCTTCCTTAGGGATTGGAATGAAAACTGACCTTTTCCAGTGCTGTGGCCACTGCTGAGTTTTCCAAATTTGCTGGCATATTGAGTGCAGCACTTTCACAGCATCATCTTTCAGGATTTGAAATAGCTCAACTGGAATTCCGTCACCTCAACTAGCTGTGTTCATGGTGATGCTTCCTAAAGCACACTTGACTTCGCATTCCAGGATGTCTGGGTCTAGGTGAGTGATCATACCTTTGTGATTATCTGGGTCATGAAGATCTTTTTTGTACAGTTCTTCTGTGTATTTGTGCCACCTCTTGTTAAAATCTTCTGCTTCTGTTAGGTCTATACCATTTCTGTCCTTGATTGTGCCCATCTTTGCATGAAATGTTCCCTTTGTATCTCTAATTTTCTTGAAGAGATATCTAGTCTTTCCCATTCTATTGTTTTCCTCTATTTCTTTGCACTGATCACTGAGGAAAGCTTTCTTATCTGTCCTTGCTATTTTTTGTAACTCTGCATTCAAATTATATCTTTCCCTTTCTCCTTTGCCTTTCACTTCTCTTCTGTTCACAGTTATTTGAATACCTTTTTCTAGAGTGGCGCTTAAATATATTTTTCACATGGGGAGAGAAATGGACATGAAAAGTAAATTAAATAATCTAATTTTTGAAGTAGGTATTTTTTAAAAATTTGATCTTATTATGGATCTAGAAATTATTCAAAACTACCTTCAAAAATAGTATTTTCCTAAAATAAAATTTATATGCATTCTTATATTTTAAAATGTGCAAAATAGTAACTTTTTCATTGCTGATACAATCAATGAATTCTACTCTGTACAGTATAACATTTATAAGTGAGAAAAGTACTGTAAGTAGTGAGGTCTCTAGGAAGCTCAGAGAAAATTCTGCTAAATGGAAGATGCTTCAATTCTGTTTTTTTAAATTAAGGTATATCTATAATTAATTTAAAATGTGGCACAATTTCCTTTTGCCTCCATTAAGAAGACCTTTTTTTAATGAAGTTTTTTTACAGTAAAAAATTTGACAAATTATTTTCTCTACATATGATTCTTTTGAGTTTTTCATGAAGTTTAGATGCTGTAAAACCGTAGGGCTTTGCATATTTATTCCATTGGTTCTATATATATATATATATATATATATCACACACATACACATTTACTTAAAAATAAGAGATCTATGAAGAGAACCTTTCCATGGTTCAGTTCAGTTCAGTTCAGTCGCTCAGTCATGTCCGACTCTTTGCGACCCCGTGAATCGCAGCACGCCAGGCCTCCCTGTCCATCACCAGCTCCCGGATTTTACTCAAACTCATGCCCATCGAGTCGGTGATGCCATCCAGCCATCTCATCCTCTGTCGTCCCCTTCTCCTCCTGCCCTCAATCCCTCCCAGCATCAGGGTCTTTTCCAATGAGTCAACTCTTTGTATGAGGTGGCCAAAGTACTGGAGTTTCAACTTCAGCATCAGTCCTTCCAATGAACACCCAGGACTGATCTGCTTTAGGATGGACTAGTTGGATCTCCTTGCAGTCCAAGGGACTTCAAGAGTCTTCTCCAACACTACAGGATATTGCAAAATAAAGTTGTCAAATTTTAAAATAAAATTGTATACATCATTTGACCTGTTATAACTTATATTTTTCTGTTATCTCTTTGCTTTTACAGGAATAATTTTGGAAGTTTTTCTGTTTTCAGGCTTTAATTTTCATAATTAGCTATAATTTAATAAAATCTTAGTAGCTGGGGTTTATTTTATATTAGGTTTTATAATCATTGAATACATCAGTTAAAGATTTCCAACTGATCTGAATGAAAATCAACCAATCATTAAGAAAACTCTCTCTGAAAATGTCCATTGCCATTTACAACACAGTAGTTACTCATGTGGGATACACTGTATTGCTAAAGTTTTTTATTTAAAAAAAAGTATATATGTATATATATACTATTTATAATAAATTTTCAGAACTTATATTTTCTCTTTAAAATATCATCACAAATTTGGACTGAATTTTGTATTATATATGTTCTACAGTCAATTGCAACATATTTCTACTACATAAGGATCTTAATTAATAACATTGTTCTTTTCATTAGGATTATAATACCATATTCCCCAAAATTTGCATTCAGATTTTCACTGCAAAACAAGTACTTTAACTTTTATTGTTGCATCTAACCATGTGGCATTTGAATACCTACAAGGGAGTGAAATTTTAAAAGCTTTAATTTGCACTAGATGAAAAAAGTAATCCAACCATTAGTTGCTTAACTGATTTTCTATTTGAAGAATCTAATGAAACTCATATAACACCAGCATCACTTAATTATTCACAAATCTCTTCAACTATTGGACCACAAGAAAACTTGAAATAGAAGATAAGTAAAAGTAGTTTAAAATAATGAGCATTGATCTAAATGGAAAGTCATTCTTCATTTAGTCATCTATAAATCTACGTTTGTCAACTAGGAAGTAATTTGGGGGAAAAGTCTTTAAAATCCTTACTGATGCTTCATCATCAAGTTTATGTGTTCTGCTTTTCATGTGGCCTGTGGTGTTAATAATACCACCCTGGTGCTGGTGCTAAATCACCACCATGAGAGATGGTAAATATCAGCAAGTGTTTGTAGAGGTGGCATATTTATCATCAACTTTCTTGAGGAATGAAAACTCAGCACTTTTTGTTATTATTAAACATGAATTTGTTGTTTTGTAGTTTAGCAAAATCAAAATAGGGCTTCCCTTGTGTCTCAGACACTGAAGAGTCCGCCTACAATGTGGGAGACCAGGGTTTGAATCCAGAGTCGGGAGGATCCCCTGGAGAAGGAAATAGCAACCCACTGCAGTATTCTTGCCTGGAGGATCCCATGGACAGAGGAGCCTGGCAGGGTTACAGTCCATGGGGTTGCAAAGAGTTGGATATGACTGAGTGATTAACGCAAAACCAAAATAGTTTGTTGAAAACTATTATGAAATTGTTACAAGATAATAAAAAAGATCTAGATTTCTGCCATACAATATGACATATATTAAATGATAAAACCATGATAATAAGAAAGCTCAGAATCTTTTCTAGATAGGACTAGTCCATTTCTGATTTCCCCTTTTATTTCACAGGTCATTGTGATTATCAGTACTGCTGTCTGAAGATTTGTTGGTACTGTGTACATACACACACACACACACACACACACACACACACACACATGAATGGTCAGCAAGAATGACAGTGCTGAATGGCCTGTCTTCTAGGGAGCATGAGAGTTACCATTTGTAAGGGAGCATACTTCACTTTGTCAGAGGAGCACAGGATCTTCTCTTCACCCCACACCAGTTCATTACCACATCCTATTTTCCATACCTTCAAAATTTATTGAGAATCGTAACATATCTACAACTTCATTGGCCACCTCTCTGATTCAAGTAACCAGCATATCCACCTGGATTCCTGCAACAGACTCCTAAGTAGTCTCCATGCCCTACCTTTGTCCTTCAACAGTCTATGTTCAGTAGAGCAGCCAACTGATATTTTAAAAATTTAAGTTATCACCCTTCCTTAATTGTGTTGGAGGCCCTGCAGTGACTCCCTAATTAACACAGAGTAATAGTCAAAATCCTTGTTCAGTGTCTAAAAGCCCACTCCACTTGGCCCCATTACCCCTCTGAACTCATCTGCTACTCTCTCCCTTTCTTATTTTCTCCAGTCACAGAGCTCCCCAAATATTCTAAACATCTTCTCCCCTGAGGCCTTTTTCCCTAGCTGGTGCTACTATATGGAGTACTTCTTCCCCAGATGTCCTCTTGGCAAAATTCTCTCACTTTAATCCAGAAGGCAGATTCAAATCTCATCTCCTCAGTGGGGTTTACCTGACTATCCTACTTAACACTGCCATCTGAGCACACCATATCTTACTATTGACCCTCTGCACTCTGTTCTACTTTTCCCCTTTGCCCCATAGTGCTTATCAGGGTTGATACCACTCCAGCATTCTTACCTGGGACATCTCATGGACTGATGAGCCTGGCAGGCTACAGTCCATGGGGTCACAAAGAGTCAGACACGACTGAGCAGCTAAACAACAAATACTATATTAACTACATTACTGGTCAGCTTAGTCTATCATAATTCTGTCATACTGTGGTAAAACAAAAAGACTACAGTGACTTACAATACCAACCTTATATTTGCCTGGCTTGACTGAGGCTCTGCTGCAGTGTCTTCGTCATTCTGAAAATATGCTGAATTGCCTTTCTTCTGGTACAAGGAGGAGAGACAGCAGAAGCTTCTGCTTAGAAATAACACCCATCCCTCCCACTGACATTTCATTAGCTAAAACAAACAACATGTCCAAGCCTGAGGTCAGCAATGTAGGAAGTAAAATCCTCCACAGAAGGGGGCTTAATACTAGTTGATGTTTATTATTTATTGTGTGCTTCTCCCACTAGTACCTCAAGGCCAGGGTTCTTTATCTGTTGTGTTTGTTTTTTTCCCTGATAAATAGAAGTACCTAGTATGGAGATTGTCACATAGTAGCTAGTAAGTAAAATTTTATTGGATGAATGAATGAATGAGAGAAAATACAGTTTTCTGTATGGTTTTGCAACGCATAACCATCCAAAATCTTAAAGAGTTGCCGTCATTGTTGTGCTCAGCCATTCAGTCGTGACTGACTCTTTACAACCCTATGGACTGTATCCTGCCAGGTTCCTCTGTCTGTGGGGATTTCCACGCAAGAATACTGAAGTGGGTTGCCATTTCTTTCTGCAGGTGATCTTCCCAACCCAGAGATCGAACCCCCATCTCTTGCATCTCCTGCATTGGCAGGCGGATTCCTTATCACTGCGCCACTTGGGAAGCCCCAGAGTTGCCATGGATACAGTGAATGTTTTATCTATTACTTAAAAAAAAAGATTATAGGCTTCTCTGGCAGTTAATTTATTGTTGATTTTTAACTTTCAGTGAGGATGTTAGAATATTCTGGAGGATAATGAATGACATCCATTCTGACATTTGTGATCAGGGGTGTGGATTTGCAGTTGGTTCTGTAGCTTTGTTACTGGCTACTTGCCTTGGGAATGTTTCTTTTGTTAACAGCATCCATACAGCAGTGCACCTCACCCTAAGGAATGTGTCATGATTAGTCTAGGCCAATAATGGCATTACTTTTCTTCTCTTCCCCCTTACAGAGTTTGTTCTGGGATGATTTCCTGGAGGAAAAGTTTGCCGAGGACATCTTGGAATTAATTTCCTTCCTAATGAAAGAGAGTTGCATAGTGAAAATATCTTCTTTAGCCTTCCTCTCCCTATCTTCCATCTTGGATGCCATTGGGTGAAGATGACATACTGGAATTATGGCAGTCATAATGTGACCATGGACAAACATGAGGTGAAGACAGACACATGGAGAATGAAGGATTGGAGCAATGGAAAAAGCCAGTGTCCTTTGTCCCATCATTAAACTCCCAGAACCACCCTGCAATTGCCAGCCTAGAGAATTCTTAGTAAGTAAAGAATGCATAATCTTAAACAGTGGTTCAAAACACTATAATTTAGGTATTTTGTTCTAGTAGCTGAATGCATCCTAACTGAGACAGATCACTTGGGTCAAAAAAACTCATAAATTATAACATTTCATAGTACAACAAGTTTCAAAAATATGTGACATACATAAGGAATACAAATTAAGAGAATAATTTTGGCATATTGCCAGGATATTTGATATGGTTAAAATACTAGAATATAAATAAACTGAATTGACTAAGATTGGGTAGCATCACTGACTCAGCAGACATGAACTTGGGCAAACTCCAGGAGACAGTGAGGGACAGGGAGGCCTGGTGTGCTGCAATCCATGGGATCACAAAGAGTCAGACACAACTTAGCTACTGAACAACAACAGCGGCAACAAAAATGGGGGGGATTTTAGGAAATAATTAACTTGATTTTTACTTACATTGACTCAAAGAAGTAGCTTAAATATTTATTATGTGTCAACCAGCTGTTTTAAAACTGCACAAAATCAATCATAAATTGAAACATTCTACTCATGGCTTATCACCACTTTAATGTGAAAATACAAAATACATAGTAATTATTTTAAAATTTACCTAGCATACAAGCTTGACTTTGCAAGTGTCTAGTATTACTTGGAGCTAAATATGGTTTTATAGTTTTGGAGGCAATGGGGCATAACCTTTGGAAGCATCTGTAAATCAACACAAGAGTTAATGTATCTCCTCTGAAAAATGGAAATTTTGCTGCAAATTCAAAAGGACATTGTGGGTTTCTGAAGGAAACATAAGCTATATTTGCCCCTGTGGAAAGATGTCAGTGACACAAGCAAGGGAATAAATGGCATTCCTGTTGAATTGAAAGGTGTATTAGTTATGAACCCATTTGACAGTAAATAATAGATAATTCTATTATCATGGCTTAAACAGGTTTTCTTTGTCTCATGAAGCAGGAAGTTAAAAGTGAGAAATTCATGACTGCCATGATAGTTCAGTGGTATCATTAGGAACTAAAGCTGTTTCCATCCTCAGCCCCTCTGTCATCATGTACTTATTCACCCTTATATTTCCTATATCAAGGTTGAAAAATGGAATTTTCACTTTATGTTGGCATTTCTGGCCAGCAGAGGGGTGAAACCTAAGCTTCATTAGATTTTGCCTTTTGATTTGAGAAGGAAAATCTGATGACATCTCATTGGCCAGAACTGTGTCATAAGCCTGCCTCTGGCAGCAGGATGGAGTGAAAGGCTGAGTATTTCAACTTTCTGGCCTTATTAGTAGATTAATGCAAGGGTTAATGTAATCACAAATGGAATCTGGAGACTCAACAAAGAGTATGATTATATGGTAAACAGTTATATGTACTTTTTGCAGTCTCTCCTGTCTGGAGTTGAGAAAGAACTTTGGACTCTTCGTAAACACAGAAGGAAAAAATATCTCTTTCCGCCATTCCAGTCCCACTCTCCCTTCCTGAAATCCATTCTGTTCTTCTATGTTTCTACAATATGAATACTATTTATCAGGGTCAACTACATAATTTTTGGTGTCCTGTGCAGAGTGAACCTGTGGGACCCTTACCAATGGTTGAAAAGTCAATCTCCCATTCTGATGGGACCATCACCCCAACCCATGGCAATGGGTGAACCCCACTCCCCATCCGCCGTGGGATTGCCACCTCTGTGCCGGGACACACTTCATACCTGGATCAGGAGTGCTTGAGAAACATCTACTTAGCTGCTACTGGATGTACCCTTTCTGACTCTTCCAGTTCCATTTAGTCTCTAGTTGTGATCTGTGTGTGATCATAATTCCCTAGTCCGACGATAAGCCCCTGGGTGGCTGTAGCTGTGCTTTACACTTTCTTAGTTCACTCCAGTCCTGAGCCCTTGGCAGATCCTCGACACATCATTAATTGTTGTTAGCCTTTGTCCTTAACTACAGCAGGCAGTCTCTTAATGGTAGTTCCAGTCCTGCTATCCCATGGCCAGCAGTGAAGTCCTGTCCTATGCTGTAGAATAAATGTTTGCACAGAGAATTTTCTGGAGGTGTTCATCATACTCTGGGTCATTCTTACTGGGAACGTCATGTCCAAGACTTCATGGAGGACCTAAGGCCACATGCAGTATTCCCATTTTAAGAAGGGCTACAGAGACTCATTTTCTCCCTCCTGAACTTAGATTTAGTTTCTTCTTTAATTCCTATTATAAGCTGGGCCCTGACATTGTCTATTTTTTGTGCATTGTCACATTCAGAGAAGTAGTTCAGCCATCAAAAAGTAATTAAAAGCAATCCCACCTTTTACTGATATTTCTTGAAGAAGGTCCAAGGGGGTTAATTCATGTCAATATCTTCACACTCTGTCACTGCCCCCCAAACCGTGGTGTCCACACTGTATAATCCACATCCTACAAAATCCGTTATAGAAGCACATGCTATTTGTTTCCTGGAATCTTGACTGTCTTCCTCACTCTATCAGACTTTTCTTTCATTTAGTTTTTAGTATGAGTGTAGTTTTTCCTGCTCTCTCCACCCTAGTGATATTCCCCCTCCCCCACTTGATGCATGGGCTTCCTTGGTGACTCAGCTCGTAAAGAATCCACCTGTAATAAGGGAGACCTGGGTTCAATCCCTGGGTTGGGAAGATCCCCTGAAGAAGGGAATGGCTCCCCACTCTAGTATTCTGGCCTGGAGAATTCCATGGACTCTATAGAGCATGGGGTCGCAAAGAGTTGGACAGGACTGAGTGACTTGCACTTTCACATGATGCATGGAAAGGCCCAGAGACTTCTCAGAAAGGTTCAACTTTTCCCTTCAGTGTTTGGAAATGGAGAGACCAAAAAGGCAGTGAGGGACTTCATTTTGTGAGGAGAGGGGAACATTTATCATTAAATATCTTTTGAAATTCCCATCTCTCTAAGTATGACTACCCAATCGGCCTGTACTCCCTCCCCCAGACCGGGAAAAGATCTAATCTGTCTGACTGAGAACACATAGAACTATGCTTGGGGGCAGAGAGCCAGGATTGATTTCTGTTTATCATGGAAAAGAGCTCAAGGTACTTAGTTTTAAGCTGCACTGAATCTAGTATCATTCATCTGTTTATGTTCTTTTTTAAAAAAAAAAACCTTTCAAAATTCGATGCAGAACAACAACAAAACAAAAAAGCAAATTGTCCTTTGATTCCATAATGGCTTTTATTCCCCCAGAACTGCAGTGTGCAAATAAAGGAAAGCAAATTATGTTCTGAATTAAACTTTCTCTGCTTCAGCTGGGCTGAGTCACCTTTGACGTTCCATTTTTTGAACAGAGCCGGCTGCACATCTAGAGCTATTTTAAAAGATGTCACGTACCAATTTGCAAACTTCAGAATGTTCTTCTTCAGGCAGGTCATCTAAAGGAAGGTAACTGAGCTGACTTCAGTCCTATATTTCCCTAGGCTTCAGTTCCCTCCCAAATCTTTAGAGGGTGTCTATAGAGCATCCAAAATATTAAAGTACAATCATTACAGAAGCAGGCCTCTCTGGTCTTCTTGGTTGCACCACAGATAGCAAGATGCAATCAGAGGGAGAAGATAAATGCATTAAACTCCTTGCATGTATCCCATGGTAAGGAGATAAGCAAATGGTAAGTAATTTTTCAGTAAACAACTTGAGAATGTTTTTTAGGTTTTCAAATAGCCAAAAACATAAGCAAGAGCCCACAGTCTTAATAACTTAAAAACATCCATGGCAGAATCAGACACAATGTTATCTGTGGACAGTGATAGAAGAGTGATAGCAAACGTACATAATCAACATCAAGCAGAATGTACAGTGCAGTCTTCCAAAGACTGAGGTTCCTATTCTGAAGTATTTCTGAGAAAGAAACTCACTTGCAGTGGTTAGAAAGAAACTTCCAGAGGAAGCCATGGAATCAATTAGATACCTCTTATTTGTGTGTGTGTGTGTGTGTGTGTGTAAGTTTAAAGGAGATGATTTGGTTTATGGCCTGGGGCATGGATTTTAGAGTCAGAGAGACCTGTTTTTAAGTCCCAGTTCCAATGCTTATTTGTTGTTTGACCTTGGGCAAGCCACTTTACCTCTCTGACTCTCAGATTCTTTATTTGTAAGTGATCTTCTGCCTGGGCTTCCCAGGTGGCACAGTTGGTAAGGAATACTCCTGCCAGTGGAGGAGACATAAGAGACATGGATTCGATCCCTGGGTTGGGAAAATCCCCTGAAGGAAGGCTTGGCAACCCACTCCAGTATTCTCGTCTGGAGAATCCCATGGACAGAGGAGCCTGGTGGGCTACAGTTCGTGGGGTCACAAAGAGTCAGACATGACTGAAGCAACTTAGCACACACAACCTACTGCCTAGGGTTGTGTGGATCAAGATCATACATTCATAGTTCCTAAGACATTGCTTGGCACCTTCTAGATGTGTATAAATGGTAGCTAATATTATCAATGTCATCATTAATATTCTAGCTGTATTGAAACACTATCTGCTCTCATGTGTTGCCCCTTAGTGTATTATCCTCATTCATGACTCAACAGAAAATGCTTGAGGCTTTCTTGACTCAGGCATTGTTTGTAGGTCATGAAGACGTTGATTTGAGAAGTTGAAGATGTGGTGAAGTGGACTTGCATGAATTTCTAACACTTATCTGGTAATTATTTACAAAGTGCTAGAGGTGTGCCGAGGAGAGGGTCTTGAATCCTGACTGTAGGGATGGGGTAAGCTTTGTAGAAGAGCTGATATATTTTCACAGGTTCTAAAGGATAAGTAGAAGTTCATTACCTGGGCATTGGGATTTGGGAGAAGAGAATTCCAGACACAGAGAAAGAACCATGTGTGTAGAGGAAAACAGGTTTAAGTTCTTTGGCGTGAGTAGATTTAAGAAACCAGCGTGTGGGTTTAAGGAAAGGGAGCTGGTTGTGGGGTTGGGAGAGCAGAGCAGTAGCAGGATATGAATGGAATTACAGTCAGAGACCTTGTAAGGCTGACAAGTTCACGCTTACTCTGCACACCATGGAGCCGCTGGGAGGTTCTGAAGCCTGGAAATGTCACAGAAAGATTTGTGTTTTGGAAAGATAATTCTGGTATGTTGTGAAGGGTTTATGTGGGAGAAATTTGAGATGAGATGCAGGGACACTAATTAGAAAATTATTGCAAAAAGGAGGCATTTTAGGTCAGAGTCAGTGGAAAGAGAGAGATGAAGGTGTATTTCAGAGAGAGAAAGGCAAGACTCTGAAGTGAAAATTTTTATCCCTCCCCACAGAGTCTCTCTTATATATTCTAAGACAACTGTTGTCAGTTTTCTTCGCTTTGTCAAGGCAAACATTTCCTAGCCCTTTAACTGTTTCAATTTAGAGTTGCTGTCCTCCCTAGCATACTTTTTGTGAGTAACCTAAATCTGTTATTTTCCTCCTTTCAAATAAGGAGCCTAAATTAAAACTGATACTTCAGATTTAAACTCATCACCCCCCACCAGCCAGATAATGTACATCTAGTAATTTATTATAAAATGGCATTCTCTTTTTAAAAGTCTTGTCATAATTTTTGAACCTGTGGTCAACCAATACCCGCATATCTTTTTTTGCTCTAATAGTCGTTAAGTTACCTTTTAGCACTTAATTTGCGTGGTTCCCATTTGTCCACATAATCTGATAATTTGACAGACTGAATTAGTTGGGCAGGTGTCTGGGAAAATCCCTGGACAGTTATATTTTAAAATAGCTTATGCTGCTATATAAGTGAAAGTGATTCGTGAATTACCACATCTATTAAGCTGTTTGGTAAACTGCTGGCATGGACTTCTGTAGAGTAAGCCATGGTTCAAAATATTTATCTTAAATCTGGAGTCCAAGACACCTAGCTCTGAAATACCCCCTCCCCCAGCTATTTTACAGCAGAGGAATGTGTGGGAGAAATGGGCAGTCTTACTTTAAAAAGTGCATTTAGACTTCATTTGATTTGTAGGTCGTCAACAAATTCACCCATCATTTCCAGTAAACCAAAATCATCTATATAAATACAGGATGGTGAAAAAAACTAAAGATTTTCATTGATAAGCTCATAATGTAACCTTCAGCATATCTTCCTCTCAGATGTACCTTAGTTTATTCATCTGTAAAGTACAGAAGGCAGCAGTGAAAATAGCAATAATTCATGGGGGTCATTGTGAGGATTAATCATATTTATGAGATAATTAGAATTCTGTCAGTCTTATAAAAAGCGTTATATAGTAAGCACAGTGTACATGTTTGTTAACTAAGCAAGTGTCATTCTCTCCATCACTACTACAAACTTATGCAGGCAACCTTCCCCAACCCCTTTCATAGTCTATATTCTCTAGCTTACCCTCATCTGAATAAAAATATTTGATCATCCCCCAGGAAACATTTATTAAGCACCTACTGTATTCAGACACTGTGTTTAACTTGTGCTTATACACAATTAAGATAGAATGATCTTTATGGAAAAGATTTAAAATCCAGTGGTTTTTAAAGGTGCTTAAATCATCAATGATAGCATAGGCTATGTGAACAAATCAATGACTCCCAACCTGTGAAGTTATTGTAGTATCTGAGCACCTATATCTATTTATATATTTTCTTTTAAAAATGGTTACTAGAAGTATGACTATTGTATATGGTAGGAAGGTGGTGACTATCATGTGTTTTATCCTAAAAATAAGTCCTTAAAAATGTAGGCACTCTTGATCTGTCAGAAATAAATGAGAATTCTTGGGTGCTGAGATGACTAGAATACAGTGGGGATAGAGCCAAACTAATGTTGATAAGTAATTATGGCCATATTTATTCATCATGGAAGTTATCTTTGCTAGACTGTTTCAGACATTGTCATCTCCAACCTTTTTGGCAATGAGATAATAAATAAATAGCATAACCTTATCCACATTTAACTGAGCATACTTGACACACAGATCAATAGAATACCTTTTCCTATGTGTGCCTCCCAGCAACCCCCACATAAACCAGAGGTCAAATAGCATTTTGAAAACATTGATTTTTTTTTCACTGCCATACTATGGTCATTTTAAACATTTCCAATCATTCTTCATTGACAATACTATTATAAGTCAATTTACCTTGAAGTAACCTATACTTACCAAGCTGACCACTGAAATGGTCAGACTAGCTATATAGCATTCTTTCCTACCTATATCCAAAGTCTAATTGTAATTTTTTCAAATACAGCAGAAAATGAGGCTGGCATAATACGACTGTCTAATCCTATCTCAGAGGAACTTAAACTGTTTCTATTCAGGAACTTCCCTGGTGGTCTGGTGGTTAAGATTCCACACTTCCAATGCAGGGGGTACAAGTTTGATCTCTGGTCCGGAACTAAGATCCCACATGCCACATGACACAGTGCCCCACCCCCCCAGAAAAAAGCTACTAAACTATTTCTATTCAGTACCACTCCCTTTCCTCCATCATCCCTCCTTCTCTTGGGATGACGGGTGTTCTGGAATATTGCAGGATTAAATTGCAGGGATAAATTGAAAAGGGCCAAACCAGGTCTGCGTCCGCAGGCAGAGAAACGCACCACATCCTCTGGGACTGCACTGGGGGTTTCCCATGAAGACCAGTGCTCCCCTGCAACTCGGGGGAAGGCAGCCCAGTTGAAAACTTGGCTTCGGACTTTGGACAGACCTCACTGGAGCAAAGCCTGGATGTTCTGCAAATTATGATACAGTGTTCACAGAGCTTTTGAACACACCACAGAGTTCCCTTCTGGAAGTAACTTGGCTGAGCCATCTTTCATTCCTGTATGAATCCTACAGATTCACCATGTTTCTCAAAATCCTTATTTTCTCTCCTTCTCCCTCTCAAATGCATTGCCTCCATTTTTTATGCTTTTGACACGGACATCTAAAATAATGCATCTAAGAAAATCTATACATTTGTATACACTAAAGGCAGATTGGCAGGCTACTTCTGTTTCCTACTCTGTAAACTTGAGGACACGTACCAGGAGCCCACTAACTGCTTGAATGGAGATACTTAAGGGAGAGAAGGGACAGGTTGAGAGGAGTGAAGAGTATAAGCAAGGAGAAGAAAAAATTGATTAGTATTTCAAACAGCTGTGCAGTGGCTCAGTTACACGTAGAGGCCTCCATGGTTCATGGACCCTGGAGTGAAGTTGTGAGGTTTCAATTCCTCTTCTGGCGCTTGCTCTTGGAGTCACTCTCAACAAGTGATTGGATCTTTCTAGGCCTCACGGATGTCCTGGTGCACAGATGAGGATAACAATAGCTCTCTTTCTCATGAGTTGTTATGAAGATTAAATGAGTAAATATGTAACATCATGAACATAATAAACACTCAAAAATTGAAATGCTTCAATGAACTGTTAGAACTATTAATATATGGGTACTTGTTTTACAGACTCACATATTTATAACCCTCAGAAAATACATTTTACCAATCCTAAAATTGCCCAACAGTTAGGAAGTTAGACAAGTAGTCTTGTTACAGTCTCATAAAGGGTAACTAGTAAGGTTTTGTAAATATTCAGACCAAAGAAGCCTTGGGACTCAGCTCAAGTTGTAACACACGTAAAGACAAAGAAGTTCTCAAGTTTAGAGAAGCAGGGTCAGAAACAGGTTGGAAAAGAGATTTCTAGGCTGAGCCAGAATCTTTTAATTCACCTTAAACTCAACCACTCTCTAAACTACTTCCATGTTGGCAGGTTATTTATTTATTTATTTTGCTTTTGTTTTTTTGGTTGCTGTTTCTAATTCTATTTGAGGATATTTTTCATGGGATCATATTTCTGGGTAGAAATAGGAAATCATGGTAAGGCAGGTTTCACTTTGCTGAACTTATTGATTCAATAAAACACGTATGTACATCTGGCCAGGGCAAAGGGCACTCGGCAAGGAGTCAGGCCTGCTTCTTTGTAAACTGCCTTTCTTGGCCCTTTCAAATCCAACAGGGCTGAAAAGGAAAAATAAAAGGGGTGTTCTTTAGCTTCACACAAACTCAGCCATTTTGATGACAAGAAAGTAGTGTTGCTTCCCAATGTGTCTTTGTTCGAGTGATAGCAGGCCCATTGAAACCTCTGATGGAGCTCATTGAAAATAATAGGCTCCATTATCTTCCCTGGCAATGCTGCCATGAGAGCTTCAAACACTGAAATAATGACAGCACATATTGGACATACAGTAGAAAGGCAGAGCGTGATTATGGGCAATTTCTGGCTCCCTTCTACACACCTCTGTGTCTGAGGAGGGGGCTGTGGGGCAAGATGGGAAGGCACAAAGGATGGGCATTTTGTCTCTATGTCCTTTGAGGATGTTTGTATCTTTCAAACTTAAATGTTTTGTCTTAATATAATTTGTAAAAGTGAAATATCAATTTCAGAATCGCTGAAGTAACTAGAGTTGGGGAGCAACAGCTTTTTAAATTTACTATCGAAATTCTGTCATATTTGGTCACCTGCGGAATTGGTATGAAAATTCTCTCCGAGAGACAGCAGAGGCAGTTAACACAGGGTGACCCAGGGCTCAGTCGATAGACAGTTCCTGTGAGACCACAAAGGCCTTCCTTTCCCCAGGTCAGCTCTCTCTGCAGTCCCTGGTATTCCCAGCAAATCTGATTTTCTGGAGTGCAGAGGAACAAAGGGGAAGAGGGAGAAGCCTGGAACAGAGGAAAACATTGGCCCCCCAGGAAAACACATGCAAGGTGTGAGAAATTACCAGAAGGAACACTCTCCTGAGGGCTCAGTGAAAGCCAAGCAGGACAGGACTCCCCAGGGGGAGAACTAGCTCTGGTTCATTAGAAGCCGGGGGAGGAACCGGGGGGACCTTTCTTTTTGTCACTTGTTATTATCTCCATGTTTTCAGAAATGAAATGTCTTAAAACCACCACCCAACACACACAGACGTTACTCTTTTCTCATCGGAAACAAGTCTAAAGAACACGGTGTGCCGTGTACATCACCCCAGAGGCTCCTATTTAATATCAGAACAAAATGGTCTTCCTGCTTCCCTCGTGCCTGACTAGATCTGGGGAGAGGCCCGTGGCAGTAACAGCGTCGTCCGGCCGCTGTGGAAAAATGAGAAGTGACAGGAAGGAAAAGGATATCTAATAGAAACTGCCCACAATTCTGTCCAGTGGATGAGGCTGGCAGTTACATCCCCCTAGTCCCAGGTACAGAGCATTGAGAGGCGGCTCTAAGGGCTTATTGGGACTTCCATCTATATAAGGAGTAAACTTCCTCTCTCCACTCATCCTTCTGGCATATGCTTGTCTATATTCAGTCTGGCATGTGACTGCTACCTTCAAGGGACATCCAAGTGACAGCGTTAGTTATTGTGTTTGAGAGATGCCCCCTTTGGGAGACAAGCGCCAGTCTACCTTACCAGCATGTGTGATCACACACGCACACACACTGATGCCACACACGGCCCCACCGTGTCACTCACGTTAAACCCCAGAGAGGCCTGAACCAGCGAAAGGCCAGTGAGTATATTCTGGGCAGCTTGGTGTCTGCATAGCAAGGTGCCAGCTGGGTCTCTACTTCCTGACGCAACCATTTCTGCAGCTCGACTACAAGCTCCTTCCAAGTTGATGACAGTTCTGTCTCCATGTCTGGCACCTAATGGGTGCCCTGTAGATATTTCTGAATTAAACTCTCAACCGAATATAAAAGTCATTACTCCTAAAAGTAAAATGTAAGCTTTTAAGAAAAAATAAATAAATGTCTTGGTTTATATTTTGAGCTTCTTAAATTATGTAATTTTTGCTTTTCTAAAATCTCCTTGAAGTAGAATTCAAGGCCCACATTTCATTATACTTATTAAACTCTCTCTTAGTCCCTTCAGCTTTCTACACCAAAACACCAGAGACTTGATATCTTACAAACAACACAAATTCAGTTCTGGGGGCTGGGAAGATCAAGGTGTTGGCAGATTCTGTCTGGTGAGAGCCCACTTCCTGGTTCATAGGTATGGGCTTTTTTTACTGTGTCCTCATACAGTAAAAAGGGTGAGGGAGCTCTCTGGAGTCTCGTTTATAAGCGCACAAACCTCATTCATGAAGGTTCTGCTTTGGGCACACAGACACTCAGACCACAGCAGACTCAAGTAAGTTCTTCTCTTCCCTTTGAATCTGGCAAGGTGTTTTACTCTCTGACCATTTCACTGTTACAGGTGCTTTCCCCTGAATCATCTCTCTTAACAGCCGTTTATCTCCTTATCTACCATGCTTGTTTTGTTCTCTTATCATTTGGGGGGAGGGAAGTAATATTTATTTACTTATTTCCTTATTTACATGTTTATCCTTTAAACAAAAGGGCTGACCTGGTGAATTAGAAGTCTTAATAGTCAATAGGAAAAAAAGTTACAAAAAGGCTTCCACTTTTCTGATATCTACAGTTTCTTAACATTTATTAAAGTTTAGTTCAAGAATAACTTAAATGGGATTGTTGGTCATTTAAAACACAAATTGTAGGCTCTACCCCAAATCTTCTGAACTGGAAGCCTTAGGGACAGACTTCAGGAGTCCTGCACTTCCAGGAGTCCTGTATTTCCAGGAGTCTGTCCAGCTGGGAATATCCCAGACAGTTCTTATCCAAACAAGCGTATGAGAATAGTTAGATTCAAGCCTCAGAAAGCATACCTGGACTCATGTTTCTGGTTGAAACTTCCCAGTTATAGCTTCCAAACAAAATGACTTAAGTTCTGTATCACCTCTCAAAAGCAATCTCTCAATATTGCACTGTTTTCTGTTCATAGTGTAAATAACAGTACTGAAGAGTTTTCCAAAGCCATAGATTTTGTTTTAAGTGGCCGTAGGGAAGATAGGGCACAATGTATCAGAGAACATGTTTCCACTCCTAGGACATGTCTAGAACTGGCTGTGAATTAAAATCTGCTAAGTGTTCAGCAGTGTGGTCAGTTAATAGCACAAACAGAGCACTAACCTTTCAAAAAAACAGTGCTTAGGGAACTTTTGAATTTCTTCTTCTATTGTACCTAGGTTATTTGATCCTCTGAATGGACCAATTAAATTACTTTCAGTAATGATCATGTAATAACCAGCAATAGTCATTAATTGCTTGATTTATCTCTTATTGTTAAAGCAAAGAAGTAACAACTTAAAAAGAATACATTTTTATTTGTTGTCTATACAATTCTAGTATGATAATTTGGAAGGGTGGTCTTTAAATATATTACTCAACACCTTGTAGAAAAAAAGAATGTATTTCAACTTTAAGTGAGTTATTCAAATTTGTTACATTATTTCATGTATAATCTAAAATTTGCACTTACCAGCAATGTGCAGTTCATTTGTTTCACTCTTGCAAATTTTAAACACAGGTACAAACTTCAAATAGTCACCTAGACTAAGTGATTCATGGTCTCTTTCTTCATCTTACAGTCATGTGCAGTCATTGTTCATCTACTGTTTAACCCTAGGAATGTGTAGAACATAGCATTTGGAGACAAACGTGAAGGTTGTCAAACCATTTAAAACTGCTTTTGAACCAAACTTATGCAGCTCAGTCCACATGTGTCAGGGGCTTCTGTGTGACTGAGTTCTCTAAAGTAACTTTTATGCATAGTGTTTATTAAGGAATAAATAATAAAATATACATATGACCATCAGCACATTTAGAACTCAACTATAATCTCAATGATTGTTTAGGAATTAAGTCAACAAGAAATGTTTTTCAGTGGAGTATTTTATCATTCTACATTGTTTAGAATTACTAATGTATGTGTGTGTTCAGCCATTCAGTCATGTCCGACTCTCTGCAACACCATGGACTGTAGGCTGCCAGGCTTCTGTGTCCATGAGATTATTCAGGCAAGAATACTGTAGTGGGTTGCTATTTCCTCCTCCAGGGGATCTTCCCAACCCAGGGATTGAACCTGCATCTCCTGAATAGGCAGGTGGATTCTTTACCACTGAGCCAGCTGTCATGGTGGTTATGAAAAGTGGACAGTTTTTTAGTAGGTTCGATAGTAATAAGTTTATAGTAAATACAATTTAAAATTCTCTGCCAACAGTGCAGCTCTCTTTTGTCTGCACCTGGGATAGCAGATCACATTGAACAGCTGTGATTGGGTAGTGGAGAAAGTTCAGCATCTGTATTTGTCTCTCTTTGATGGATCCTGGTAGCTTGCGTAAGTTTAGGCATTGAACTATGTACCTCACCTTGGTAGTTAGGGGACTCTCTGCTCTCACTGGTTGTGTTCCATTGGACCAAATGGTGCTGGTGGTGCTGGGCAACTCAGGCTTCCTTATTGATACCACTGGATGCAGATAATACTGGCATTTCTTTGCCTGGAAATAGTCACCTGGTTTTATACCATCCCAAGGTGAATCAGTAATTTTCACTTGGCAGCTTCCCCATATGTAAACCTGGAATCTGAAGTGAATAGCTACCTTCACCTTGGTGTTATTGTGAAATTAAGTACTGCATACTTGTTCACGGTAACTAGGTAATAAACATGTAAAATGGTAGTACCATGTATTTTGCATCAGTTAGAAATGGATTTGACTGAAAGTAACAGAAAATTTCTCTGTCATTTAAACAAGGAGGAGTTTACTTTTCCTGTATAATCTAAAAACCAGAGGTTAGCTAATGCTGGTGTCGGTCAGCAGCTCAGTGATGTCAGGGTCCATGTCGCCTGAATGGTCTTCATCTTCCTCTCATGATGACAGATCACTGTAGCAGCACCAGCTGCCGTACCGTGTTCTAGAACAAAGTAGGTAGGAAGAGGAAAATTGACATGAGATGTGTGTTTTCTTTTATCCAGAAAGCTAATATTTCCCTAGAAACTTACATAGCAGACTTTCTTTCAGATCTCATTGGACAGAAGTTTTTATATAACTATGTCTAGGAGTTTTTAAAGTAACAGAAGGGACTGTCGAGAATGGCTTTAGCCAATCATTTCATTGTCTAGGGTTGGGCATGTGTGTTTTCGTGTGCTCAGACGATAAGTTGTGTCCAACTATTTGCCACCCTGTGGACTGTAGCCCACCGGGTTCTTGTGTCCATGGGGTTTTCCAGGCAAGAATACTTCTCCAGGGGATCCTCCTGACCCAGGGATCAAATCCACAACTCCTGTGTCTCCTACGTTGACAGATGGGTTCTTTACCACTGTGCCACCTGGGAAGCCCAGGGTTGGGCATATTCTGCTCTAAACAAAACAGTAAGCCAGAAAAAATGCTAAGAGGGGTTCATGTCTTCCACATACATGCTGGAGATGTTATGAGGAGGGAGGTTTTAGAAGGAGAGAAAAGCAATACACTAGTGTTTGCTCTGGACATGTGTACCTGTGTGTGGTGATAGTGGTAGTGGGAGTGTAACCTTTTTCTTCCTTGATTACTAACTGCCTAGTTTGGGAAAAGGCTGGCAGAAATTCATGTGGTATGTGATGTCTTTAAAGTGGTGGATTCTTTTAGAATCAGCTAATTTTGATGCTGCCCTGTGGAAATCCCTACTTTTCTGGCTTTGACAAGGTAGAGTAATGACTGCAGTCTGTCTTTGCAAGAGCAGGAGCTTTAGCTGACTTTCCAATCTGCTGCATACTTTATTCTTTGAGTTTTGGTACTGAAAGAAAGTATTCTGTATCATCAGTGTGAAGTGCCTGTTGGAATGAGCGTTCTAAGAGTACTAATTACAGTGTATGGTAGAGAAACTCATTCGGTCTGAGAGGCTTCTGACTTATGGCTTCTCCCTTAATTATGGGATCAACGCACTATGGCATTCCTGTTGTTTCTTGTGACCCACCGTTTCTTTCACATGGCGACATGTGGCATACTTAAATAGGGTATTCATTCCATCATCTGCTTGACTACAGTCCTAGCGTCCCTTCCTTCCCCTCTCAGTAATTGCTCTGCTTCCTTCCCATTCCGAAAGTGACTAGAATCTAGTGCTCTGACTCCCTGCTTATTTATAAAGTCAGTGTTTACTTTATTGAATCCATCAGTGTTTAAAAAGGAAAAGAGGAGGACATCAGTGACCCAACTAATGACAAGAGGTCGCAATTTACAACTGCCAAATTGCCAAGTAATTTTGTTAATATCAGCTTCTGGAATGCAAGGAAAAGGTGCTTTTAAAGCCTTTGGTCATATGGCAGGAATGCAGTCCTATATGATTATAAGCTATTTTTTTTTTTGCACACACAGTAGAGCCTGGATTGTTTACAGTTCATCAGAATGCTTCAGGGTTATATTGCTGCCAGCCAACAGATTTTTTTAAGATTGCAATAGATACTATATATTTTACTGTAGTAAATTTCTCATTTCTTACTCTAGTCACAGAAAAGTGAAAGGTCCTTCAAATTAGCTGGAGGACACTTAGTAATAATTTACATTTACCACAATAATGATAGCTCCATCCTATTTTTTAAAATTAATTATACAGATACCCTCAAGATTTTATTTGCAGTCTTGATGGAAGTTTTCATTTTATTAGGTTTCCATGGCTTGCCTTCTGGATTCAAACAGAAGCCATTTTGAAGCTGTCTTTATTTCTGGTTTTTTTCAACCCAACAAAGTAAAATCATTCTCTTCTTGGCTATTCTTCCAAATCTGATTCGTTGTCTTGTGGTCCATTTGGAATTAACATGAATTCCACGTGAATCAGTAGGTTTTTTAAATTATTATGTGTTACTTGCTCAGATACTGTGGTTTATCTGAATTCAGGTGAAGTCAAACTTTACTACAAATCCATATTAGGGAGCCTTAGTTGATAAGTTAAAGGTAAAAGCAGCAAGACTTTTTCTTCTTAAAACTTGTCAGTATTAATTGAACAAATAAAAGTTATTAGAGACTCAATATTTCAGAAAGATGGCTGTCATAACAAAATATGATACACTGGGTGGATTAAATAAAAGAAATGCATTTTCTCACAGTTCTGGAGGCCAGAAGTCCAGATCAGGATGCTAGCATGTTCTGGTTCTGGTAAGAACTTCCTTTCTGGCTTGTAGACAATTGCCATCTCGCTATGATCCCTTTCAAGGAGAGACAGAGAGCAAGCTCTGTGGAGTCTCTTCTTATCAGAGAATTAATCCCATCATAAGGGTCCCATCCTCTTGACCTGTTTACCTCTCAAAGACCCCCATCTACAAATGCCATCATATTGGGGGTTAAGACATCCACATATGAATTTAGGGGGTATACAATTCAACCAGTAATACTGACTAAAATGTATCCTCCAGCAAAGAAATTTAATACTGCTAATACCAAAAAAAAGTGTAAATGTCAATTGAATTAGCAAAAAAGAAAAATAAATCTTCAGATGCTAAAAACAAAAGATCTTTAAACAGAGAAGGGAAATTTACACATAGGTTGACCAGAGTAGGTTATTGTCCAACTAACATAATAGATTGGATTTTAGAACCCCCATCAGAGAAAGAATATGAAGCTCTGGACCCAGATAAAACAAAGTGTTGGCACTATGATGTACACGTAAGTCTGAGAACTTGGAAGGGTGGACTAGAAAAGAAAATCATGGTAGAGTTAAAGAGTAGACTTAATAAATATGAGGATATGTTTGTACCCTGTAAAACAAATCTGAGGAAATTACCAGATAGAAGCAAGAGAAATAAAAATATAGAAAATATACAATGGAGTTTAATAAACAAATAAAATAAGATTGTTCAACATTCCACTAATAGGGTTCCAGAAAGAAAAAAATAAACAGGTAATAAATTTTGAAAATTTGCCCCTTGGTACGCTATAGACCAAATATGGAATGCCAAAGACAGAGTAAACCTGAGAAGCTAATAGGCAGAGCATAGTCAAAAAACCACTTGACTGACTACAGACTTTTCAACTACAGTAACAGGGGTCAGATGACAATGGAATGATATCCTCAAATTTGCTGAATAAAATGTTCTTTGAGACTAGAAACTTATGGTTAGTTAACCTAGCCTTCAAACATAAGCCCAAACTGATATTAATGAATACACTTCTGGAAGGAAGTACATTATCTTATAAGTAAAACAGGAGATGCAATAAGCAACGGAATGAATTTTACCTTTTACATACTTTTTTGTATGTCTGCAGAGGAGGCAATGGCACCCCACTCCAGTTCTCTTGCCTGGAAAACCCCATGGATAGAGGAGCCTGGTGGGCTGCAGTCCATGGGGTCACTAAGAGTCAGACACGACTGAGCGACTTCACTTTCACTTTTCACTTTCATGCATTGGAGAAGCAAATGGCAACCCACTCCAGTGTTCTTGCCTAGAGAATCCCAGGGAGGGGGGAGCCTGGTGGGCTGCTGTCTGTGGGGTCGCACAGAGTCGGACATGACTGAAGCAACTTAGCAGCAGCAGCAGCTGTATGTTTGAAATGTTTCATGATTAAAAATAAAAATTTATAAACACCTTTTTAACTCATGATGGAAGCATGGTTTTCTGACTCCCCACCCCCACCCTTTCTCTTTCTACTTTTCTGAAGAACTTAAAACTTATGCAAGACAGTTGAACCATTATGCAGTGTAAGAAGAATATCTAGGATCTGTGAACTTTCAAGAATATTTGCTACTTGTATACAGCTTTACTGTCTCCAAAATATTTTTTAAACTGCAGTCAAATTTTTAAATGTTTATTAAACTGTTAATCACACAAAATATTAACAATTTCATTAAACATTAAATTCTATGATAATTCCAGTTTGTAAGAAACATTTTAGATTATTTTGGCTTTTAAGGAATTCCTGAAATTCCAAGTTGATAAATAAGAAATTAAGAATCCGCCTACAATGCAGGAGACCCAGGTTCAATTCCTGGGTTGGGAAGATCCCCTGGAGAGGACAATGGCAACCTATTCCAATATTCTTGCTTTGAGAATCCCATGGAAAGAAGAGCCTGGTGGGTTTCAATCCATGGTGTCTCAGAGTTAGACATGACTGAGCGACTAACACATTCCCTTTCAAATGGTTTTCATAGCAAAATTATTTTTAGAAACTCTTTCAAAACAGTTTACCTTCTGAATGCTTCTCTTAACATGGGATTTGAGTTTATTTTAATATGCTTGATATGTAGAATATGGCCTCCAAAAATAGAGAATATAGGGTCCATGATGGTTCTTCAGTGGCCACCTTACCAGGAATATCCATTGTGCAACATGTAGAAAGTATGGATGGATTTGGTCCAACAATTATGCTTTTTACCCTAACTCATTTTCTTCTTCTTATGGCTATCACAAGAATAATGTTTATTGAGTTATCATATGTCAGACACTGTGCCCAGAGTTCCAAGTGCTTTAACTCCCTTAATCCTCATGATAGCAGTGGGAAATAGGCTCAATTATCTTTAGTTTAAAGATATGGAAATTGCAACTTAGAGAGTTATGTAACTTGCCAAAAATCCCACTGATAGAAAAGTGTTGAAAAGAGTTAGGAAATAAGGCTTTCTGTGACTTCAGTGTCTTGCTCCTGCCCCTTATGCTGTGCTGACCTCACAATCTCTACAGAAAGTAAGAATATTGTTGGCAGGCCTAATATTTGCCAAATGAATTCAATTCACTTTCATTATCACTTCTAAAGCATTGGACAGAAAAAATTCGTATGGTGATGGCTTGAACTTTCTAGTGATGACCAGAAAGCAAGGCCTTTAAAGGTCCCAAGGACTACAATATTAGAGTGGATTATGGAGATTTTTTTTTGGTCCCTCCCTACCCTGCATCTAACCAAAATATTAAAAATGCTAAACTGTAAAATTAAGGATGAGATAGCCAGAGTCCAATTTTTCCTGATGATGATTGTTTTTTTCTGAAATATCACATATCAGATTATTTTCAAAAGTCTTTTTTTTTTTTTTTCAAGTACCATATTTTGCTGGTGTCTTAAGTATAAGGGTTTCCCAGGTAGCTCAGTCTGCCTGCAATATAGGAGACCTGGGTCTGGAAGATTCCCTGGAGGAGGGCATGGCAACCCGCTCCAGTATTCTTGCCTGGAGAATTAACATGGGCAGAGGAGCCTGGTGGGCTACAGTCCATAGGATCACAGAGTTGGACATGACTGAGCAAAACCACTTGCACTGTCACTTAAGTGTAAACTTGGTCTGTGTGATGGTTAATTTTATGTGTTAACTTGCAAGGCATTTTTGGATGAGTTGAACATGTATATTTAATTGGGGAACTGTGAGTAAAGCACATTGCCCTCCATTATGTAGGTGAGACTTACCTAATCATGGAATGCAGGAATAGAAGACTGGCCTCCCTGTTCAGGAAGGAATTCTCCAGCAGAGTGCCTTCAGATTTCATCTGCACCTTCATCTCCTAGGTCTCCAATTTGGGGGTCCACACTGCAGATTTTGACTTGCCAGCCTCCATAATCACATGAACCGATTCCTTTATAACAAATCTCTTTATATATATACACACATCCTATCAGTTCTGTTTCTCTGGAGAATCCTCAATAATACAGTCTGTCTGCTGGGTAATCCATGTTTCCAAAAAGCCTACTCTCAGTCATGTGTCCTAAATCTGTTTTTTGTTTTTTTTTTTCCTTTTTCTCTGTTTAGCTACACTAGGTCTTCTTTGAGGTGCACGGGCTTTCTCTACTTGGGGCACATGAGTGCTTCTCTAGTTATAGCACGTGGACTTCTCTTGTTGGGGTGCAAGGCGCCCCTCTGAGCATTTCCTAGAAGTGCAACCCACCTGCTTGAGGGTTTTCATATCAGTTTCAAGCTCATGAGAGACTTGTTTCCTACTTTTTAATATAAACAGCTATTTAACTGGCTCCCACTGATTCTGTGAGATCCTCCTACCTTTCACCAGTATGTGGGGCTCAGTAGTTGCAGTACTCAGGCTTAGTTGCATGCGGGATCTTAGTTCCCTGGATCAGGGATCAAACCCTCATACCCTGCATAGGAAGGTGGATTCTCAACCACTGGACCACCAGGGAAGTCCCTGTATTTTCTCTTTTAATGTTAATGTTTGAATTTGAAGTCTCAGTATGTTTGCAGAGCACGAAATTGAGTATTTACTAAGAAAACTGATGTTTCTCCCTCTTCCATCTATGGTGCTGAGGAAACACTCCACAATTTGTCTTTTTCCTCATGTCTTCTACTGAAATTTAACTTCAGTAACATATGTGTGGACATGGGCTTTGGAATCAGTCCTTAGTTTCGGTCCGAACAGGCTGTGCTCTTGGGTGAGTCACTTTGAGCCCCACTTCCCACATTGGTAAAATATGAAGCTCAAAAGAGATATTGTTTGTAAGAATGTTTTACAAGGTGGTGCTAATGCAGGTATTTGATAAATATTGATTATTTAGATTATTGTGGATATTATATTATTAAACATGTAAGCATGTATGTAATTCCTCACCTTAAAGCCATAATTTTTAGCCATTGGTAAGTGAAAGCAACATTGCTGAGTTGTGTCTGACTCTTTGCGACCCCATGGACTATAGCCTATGAGGTTCCTCCATCCATGGAATTTTCCAGGCAAGAGTATTGGAGTGGGTTGCCGTTCCCTTTTCCAGGGGGTCTTCCCGACCCAAGGATTGAACCCGGGTCTCCAGCCTTGCAAGCAGACGATTCTATCATCTGAGCCACTAGGGAAGCTCAGCCATTGGTAAAGATGGATCTAAAAACAACTGATTAAAGGGTCCCTTTAGAGCTGTCCTAGGGACCCACAGTGGAAGGGATTTGAGATTCTGCATATTAACTAAGAGACCCTGAGTATGAACTGGGCATAGATATTGCTTTTCACCTATCCCCTGTACCGAGTAAGGCAGCAGTCTTCAAACAACTTACAACTCTAGAGTAACATATGACTCCTTGTTATCCAGCTACCATTTCTCCACTGCTGAAAACTAGGGCTGTTCTTCTCTAGCCTGCGGTCCAGCTGCTGAAGACTCTGTGGGTGGCTGTGCTTAAGTTCCCTCTCCCCATCTCCTCCCTGAGCTGGCCTCACAAATGCAAGTTTGGTCACTGCCTCCTCTACACAAAAGGCGCTTCTCTGAGCATTTCCTATGAGTGCAGCCCACCTGCTTGTGGTTTTTCCCATCATTCTCAAGCTCATGAGAAACATGTTTCCTACTTTTTGGTATACCAGCTGTTTAAATGGTTCCCACTGATTCCATGAGATCCTCCTACCTTTTGTCAGGAAAACATCAGTGCATACAGTACAAGGTACCTGTAAAACTTCTTTTTTTGTGTCCAGATATTTTTATAATGTAAAAACAACTTCAGTTTAAAAAAATTAAATTCCAGATCCAGCAAGTTCTAGCACTGAGGATTTTCCTCTATCCCCAAGAACAGGGAAATCACGGGAGTTTCCATTTTAAACTATTTAAGAATCCTGTGCTTTCTGAGTGGAAGCCTTGAGAGCCATGACTTATCTTGTGTTTGCCTCAGTGTTTGGTTCTCAGAGACAAGGGTCAAAATGACTTTCAAAAGGCTGGCTTTCCCCAGGGGCTACTTTTTATGTAGAAGCCCTCATCTCATAAACAATTGAATTAGTTCACATTAACCACTATCAATAGCAAAAGTACACAAAACCTAAAGAAATCACCTAAAATAATGTTTTTGAACCAGCTGCTAAATTAAGTAATGTATTTGTTTTATTGCACATTTGCATAATAGGGCAAACTAGAAACTCTCTGTAACAGATGTGCTGGTGGCAGGGAGATTTGATTACTGGCTTCTGTTATTAATCACTGCACGAATCTTAAATGATTTGTTTCTACAGTTTGATCAATTTACATCTCAGAATGTACATTTATGTACACAATGTAGAGATGAAGCATCTGTTCACACCTTTCTGGAGGCATCAATATATTTATGGAAATTGAAGTTTTGTTAACCAAGGTACAGGAAACTTTGGCCGAAGACTGACAACTTTTGGAAAGATCCCATTATTTATTCCTCATCAAGCTAGTTAATAAAAAACCATTTTAGTACTTTATGTTCTAATGTCTATTGTCTCTTTCATGGAAACAAACAAAATATATGCTATTTGAAACTCACAGGATTTGAACCATGGACATTTCTATTTCCTACAAATCACTTCAGAATTTTGAGGAATTAGAAAGTACCGTGATATAATTGAGAACTACTGTATAGAGTTTTGAAAATAATCCTTCTCTTTTTAATTTTATATTTGACATTTCATAATACTATATCTTTGATTTCCATCAGCATTTTAAATAGGTATAATACATTTTAAGATGGCATGCTTAAATGAAAAAAAAAGTAAAAATATAAGCAATATAAATACTGTTTCATTAATTTCCAATTACACATGATGAATGTATTGGTTCTACACATAAATGTTTCTCCAATAAGTCAAAGCACTAGATAATATGATTTTTTTCAGTTGTGAGTATTGCAGTTATTTTGTAAGCAAAAATTTTTTAAATAGTTAAAATACCCATAGAATGAAGCTAACACTTCAGCCTATTGATTCCAGGGGCTGATTTACATTATAAGGATTTGCCATAATGATTTACTATTTGAACTCTAACATTCCTTTTAATATTTTTTACATTTTCATATATGCCCAGTTTGATAAATTTTGACCTCTTCCAAAATCACAATAACCAACTGGTATGGAAGAGAAAGCTTTGGGGATTTTGTTTCTCATACTATGCTGTTTTCCTAGTTTGGCCTCCTATTTCTATATGGTGAGAGGTAAAAAAATAAATAAATAAAGGAAAAAATAAAAGAATTCAGGACTAAAATTAAATGCATCATTTCTGAAAACTGGATGACATTCAGATACAGGCTTTGTTTTTAATGTGTAGGAAAAAATTAAAATGTATATATTTTTCTCAGTCAGAGGCAAGACTGTTATGGTTGCAACCCCTGCCTTTTTATAGTTCATCCTGGGAGCTAATGAAGCATTGCACATTGGTTTCAAATTCAAAGCATATGTAGTCACTGAGGCATTTTTTTCTTTGTACAGCGTGATTTCAAAAGGAGCCCCAAATGTGGTCATCTTAGAAAATGTAATTTGGTTGAGCACTAAAGAACTTTTTCCCAGATGACAAAAACCTTCCCCTTTGAGTTGCCTGTGAGAATACAAACCGACTGTGAAGTACACTCACAACTCTCTGTGAACGATGTACAGGAGCTGATGAAAATATATTAAAGGACTGGGATGTCAAGGCCATGAAGGGCATTGGGCAAATTTGGATAAATGTGTCCAGGTTTCACTGAATCAGAATCAGAAGTGAGTTAGAGGACAATGTAAAAAGATGTCGAAGAGGATAATATAATCCAGACAACAAACTTAACAGCGTTACATACCCAGAGCCATCTCCCAAGTCATTAACGCCGTTGCCGGGGGTGCCTGCCAAAGAGCCAGATGTCATTCTGTCACATCTTGGCATTTGATGGTTGTCATTTATAAGAGAGAATTGAGCGAGGACTGTAATTAGGTGTGTGCTGAATGGAACCCTTCCTTCCGACTCCTTTGGGGGCTTTTTCTAGTCTTGAACACATGGAGAGCAGAGTAGGGGAACTGATCTGCCCTTCAGACTCCTGAACATTCCTGGGTTTTTTCCTCTGGGGCAAATGTATGGTTTATAGTTTTTTTTTCATTTATTCCCCCACACATTAAGCATTTATTGCACTCTGGAGGTGACAAAGACATGTTCCTGGACCACCCCCACCCCGAAAAAAAGAACACCTGCACTCCAGTGGAAGAATTGTCATGTAAACAGATCAGTTACAAATATATCATGGCAAGTGCTATGTTAAGGAAATTGGTTTAAAAATGGTGTTGCGGGAGTGTAGAGTGGAACAACAGCTCTTTGGAGATTTGGGAAAGGGCTCCACAGAGGAGGAGATATTAAAGGATGAGCAAGCATTTGGCAGGTGGGTGAAGGAGGGGGTGAGCATTCTAGCAGAAGAAATCACGTGTAGACAAGTGATTATGAAATCATTTATGGAAAGGTCTGCTGTACTCTGGGATTGGTGAGGATTTGTACATGATAAGAATCTGAGGCACATAGACATTCTAGAGGAGAGTCGATCGAGTGAGGCAGAGGGGAAAACTGCATATTGAATCCTTCCTTAATTCCTGCTTTTTTTTTCGAAGAATAAAGAAGGTAAGTATCAACTCATGGTAATATTCCTAAAACTTTGATAATAATAAAAAAGCTAATATCTGAGTGCCTTGTATTCAGAATTATGCTAGTTCTTACCACGATCGTATGAAACAGATTTTATTTTTATTTTCATTTTACAAAGGAGGAAAAGGAGGATTAGAGGTGCTAACTAGCATATTTAAGTTCATCTCACAGGCAGTTAGCAAATCAAGGGGAAATCCAGAAAGCCTGTGGCTTCGCTCTCAAATACTGCACAGTGTATACCTCTGAAGAGCCGTGAGCTCAGCGCCTATGGACTGTCATCATGTTGGCTAGAAAAATAATCATCTTCTAAGTAGAGAGAATGTGACCTAGCATAGGCGTCCAGAATTATCAATCCACTTTTCTTTTTCTTTTTGGCTACACTAGGCATGGCATTCCTGGACCAGGGGGACTGGCGGGGAGGGGGACCAGGGATCAAACCCATGCCCCCTGCAATGAAATTGCAGAGTCTTAACCACTGGACCATCAGAGAAGTCCCATCAATCTACTTTTCTAGATTAAATCTAGACATGGTAGTGAGAAATAAATTTTTTAAATTAAGACATAAAATTATCTGCCTCATCCCCAAATACCTTCAACAGGGCCTGGAGACATTACCCAAATCAAAGGACACTTTTTTAAGCTTTGAAAATATTCTTAGAAATATATAGAGATGCTTATTATATAGTTCAAATGGGGGGATGCAAAACTTTATATACAATATGGAACTCAAATTTTAAGGGGGGTAAATATGAATCAGAAACACATATACATGTATACATGCCAAGATAATATTAAACATTGCCTGAATGCTAGGATTGCAAGTGATTCCTTAAAATGTTTGCATCTTTTTCCCATTAACAGGTAGAATTTGTGCAAATAGAAAACAAAACACCAAGGAAGAGTGAGTGCAAGTGAAGGAACATACACAAGGTCAGAAGGAACTTGGAGAATATCAGAGCAGCAGCCCATGAATTCACCTGAGAAGGGCCGAGTCCTCCTGCAAATCAGCTGAGGAATGAGGTACCGTCTGCCGTGTGGACACATTAGTTTCATTAGGAGCATCCTTAATGGCCTTGGTCCCTCTGTGCTTTAAAACTTTGAGTCAACTCTTCTAGTTGACTCCCAGGAGTCACCCATTCCACCAGGAGGAAAACTTGAAGCTGAGGTAACAACTGACTTCAACAATAAAAGTATCTCACATGAAAAAGCCCCCCTCCCCAAGGAAAAAGGAGTCCAGTAGTCCTAGATTTCCTTGAGGACACCCAGAACCCTAGTCTGTTGTGCCTTTCTAATCCACTCCAACTTTCTTCTCAGCGCCGAGGCTGCTATAGGCATCCATCCTGATGACCATGTTCAGGCAGGGTGTTCAGAGGCACAGATGTGGCACAGCTTTCCTATGGCTTTAAGCATGGAACAGCTTTTTAACAGCTGAGTAATATTCCATGGTGTATATGTACCACTGCTTCCACAGTCCATAGGGTTGCAGAGAGTTAGGTATGACTGAAGCAACTTAGCACACATACATGCTGGGTTATACTTCAGAAACTCTATGACAAATAATAAAACAGATGAAAGAAAAGGAGAGGATAGTCATGAATCCAGACCACTAGATTGGGTTCCTAGGATCCAAGGCTAAAAATTGAATCCAGAAGTTTTTAATGTTTCTGTTATCAGTTATTAGGTTTCATTTACATTATTTAATAAAAAATTGTTCTTTACCAAAAAAAAAAAAAAAAAAAGAATTGAACAGATTTTCCGGAAAGGGTGTTGGCAGCTACCTTCTCATATTTTGTCATGTCCTCATAGGGAAGTTTTTGAATTGAATGAACTGGGTTTTTTGAAAGTTCAGTTTCCATTTAACTTCCTTTTGGATGTGGGCTATGACATGTGTTTATTCAGTTGCTCAGTTATGCCCGACCCTTTGCGACTGTAGCCTGCTAGGCCCTCTATCCATCGAGTTTCCCAGGCAAGATTACTGGAGTGGGTTGCCATTTCCTTCTCCAGGGGATCTTCCCAACCCAGAGATAAAACTGGCGTTTCCAGTTTTATAAAATAAAATTGGCAGGTGGATTCTTTACCACTGAGACACCAGAGAAGCACTAAACAGCACTAATATACTTCTTGGAGGCCCAATTTTTGAAGCAATTGACTAAACAGATGTGTGCCCATCTTGTTAGAGAAAAACAGGAGGGCAAGGATCCTATTCTCTGAACCAGTGAGGCTATAGTCACTGTGCTAAAAGCTTAGTAGGCAATTTCTCTCCTATGCTATATCAGGTATAGCAGGTGATAGGATTGGATAAACAAAGCTTTGCCACAAGATTTTACTGAAACAATGAACCTCTTATTCTCAAAATATCTGCACACAGTTAGTTGGGTTTAACATAAGGCTTCTGACCCAGTCCTGCTGCCTACAGTTCTAAGGCAGCTGATGAAAACTTGGGACTGAGATTGGGCTTGAAGGAAGTGAAAGGATGGGCTGTAAGAAAGTGGAAGTATGGACTTGGACATGAATGAACCTCCTTTATCAGTGGACCAAGGTATTTCCTAGCTATAGAAGCAGCCCTGTCCCAAAATGTATGGTCTTCCTGTCCTTTTAGAATTGTTTCTGCTCAAATGACAACGTTGTGTCATTGGAGGGGGCAGTGTTCCCCAAACTATGAAATTTATTTTTTTATCCATCTGGGTGTGCCCATGTATTCAGCTTGACCTCCAGCTAGGCAAGGTGAGTCACGGTCTTGGCCAGATTGTTGCCTTTGATAATGAAAGGAGCCTCATGGTGTTTCTGAATCAAGCAAGCATCATGCCAGACTAGATCCTGTAGCAGTTGGGGCTCCTTGACACTGCAGACGACCAGGTTGTATTGCTGCCAGTGTAGCAGAAAGCTGTGCTGGGAGGGTCATCTGAGGCGTCACCAGTGACTGGCTGATGGAGACCTGGGTTGTCCCTAAACCTCATCCTTCTGCAGCCGTCTCCCAAACCACCATATATAAACAGCATCCAAATAGAGAACAAAGTTATTTCCTTGGTAGAAACAAAGCACTGCTTCCAGCCAGAATTTGAGTCTTGAAAGAGCAGAATTCTAATATTCTTAAAGCTCAAAGCGTTATTTAAAGCAGCCACATCAGGTTGCAGAACAAAATGTTGTTGATTTCTCTTCCATCCTGCTACTTCAGGTGTTTAAGAAAGTGTCATTTCTTCTCTGGGTTACCGCCAACTACCTTCTAACTCCATACTCTTGTCTGTCCATTTCTTATAGAGCAACCAATGTTCTCAAAAAAATTTAAACTAGGAGGTCATGTTACTCTCCTGCTTAAACTCCTGTAATGTCTTCCCTTATACTTAAAAGGAAATCTGAACTCCTCCCCATGGCCCGCAAAGCCTCACACAACCTGGGCCCATCTACCTCTCCAAGATCATCTTTTCCCCACCTCCCCTTTCACCACCAGATGAAGCCACATAGCCTTCTATTCATTGCCAGGAAAAAAAAAAAACTTAAGGTCATTCTCTCATGGCAAGTCTTACAGAAGCTCGTTACTCTGCCTAAATGTACCCTAACTGCCCTGCTCCCAACACTGTCTGCATGTTCATGTCATCAAGCTCCAGCCTATCATTTCCTCAAAAAATCTATTCCTAACCATTCTACGTAAAATTAGTCTCTAGCTTGTTTCCTTAATGATTTGTAATTTTTTTTTATCTTTGTCTTTGTCCTTATTTCTATAATTAGAACGTAAGCTCTTGAGTCAGGGTGCCATGTCTGCCTTGTTCCTTTTTGTGTCATCCAGTCTTTGACAGGATGTGATTTAGAAGTCATCAATGAATATTTATTGAATGACTAAATGTATCAGTGAATCAGGAGAGAAGTAGGAGGTAAAATTCCACCTCCTCTAAAGAATATTTTCTAACTGTGCTACCCAAAGTTATCATGATGGTCTTTTCTCCCCGGTCTCCTTTGCATTGTTAAGTTAGGTGCATGCATGCTCAGTCATGTCTGACTCTTTATGACTCTATGGACTATATATAGCCTGCCGGGCTCCTCTGTCCATGGGATTTCCCAGGCAAGAATATTGGAGCAGGTTGCTATTTCCTCCGGGGGATCTTTCCAACCCAGGAGATTGAACCCACATTTCTTGCATCTCCTGCATTGGCAGGTAGATTCTTTACCACTAGCACCACCTGGGAATCCCCTTTATGCATTGTTGCCATTGTAATAATATTAGCTCCCATTGAATGAGTGCATGTTCTGAATGTTAGACCTACTTAGAGATATAAGACTTATTTTCTTTCCTGATGATTTAACTAAAGTACAAACAATCAATGAGAAAAGAGAATGACCACAAAAGACTAGAATTTTGAGAGGATCTTCATGGAGGATATTTTTGGGATTTAAGATCAACACTGAAGGAGGAATTAAGAATTAGAACCTATGTAAAGGAAAGGAAGGGACACTCAAGACAAGCCAGATGGGAATTTGGGAGAGAGGCTGGAATGTGTGAACAAAATAATGTTTATATATATATATAAATTTGATTGACAGAAAATGTCTGAACAATTCTTACTGAGTACATGATCTGTCCCATTTATTTTAGCCATGAATTGCATCCTACTTTGTCTAAGTATCTTCATTTGTTGTCTTGAACCATAATTTGAACTGTGTTATTAGTCTCCATCATAAACCTATCTTTCTTTCTGAGGGGGAGATTGTAAGCATAATAAAAGCAAAGGCCTTATCCCATTAATCTTTGCAGATAAAGAATTTCTAGGACTTACCTAGTGATCTGGTGGCTAAGAATCCATGTTCTCAGTGCAGTGGGTCCGGGTTAGATTCCTGGTTGGGGAACTAGATCCCATAAGCTGCAACTTAGAGTTCTTATGCTGCAACTAAAAATCCTGTATGCTGCAACAAAGATTGAAGATCCCAGGCGCCACAACTAAGACTGCACAGCCAAATAAATAAATATTAAAAAAAAAAAACAACAACCCACAGTGGGGCAGGAATGGGGGTAATCTTATTTAAAAAGAAAAAAAGGAATTTCAGATCATCCAAATTGGGAACCACTCTGGTAATCCTTTTAGCTATGTCTTCTACCTGAGAATGGTGCCTCTCTATGGTGTCACTCATGAAATATTATCCAGTCTCTTGATAAACTTTTCATAGCAAGATTATTATTAAGCAGTTTGCTTTAATCTCACATATTTTTGTGGCAACAAATGCTTTAATATCTCTCCTCCACTTTCCACCACTAACCCCAGTTAACTTCTCTGAAATTATACAGGAAGAAAATAATCCACTTCTGCCAGATACTCCTTTGAATATTTGAAAAGCATAATTATTTTCTCTATGTTATATTTTAGGTTAAATATCCCTATTTTTATTGGCTATTCCTTATGTATATTGTGGAGAAGGAAATGGCAACTCACTCCAGTATTCTTGCCTGGAGAACTCCATAGACAGAGGAGCCTGGTGGGCTACAGTCTGTGCGGTTGCAAAAAGTCGGACACGACTACTAAGTGACTAACACTATTTTTATTAACACTCATGTTTAAACACACCTATTTTGCTAAACAATTGAATAATTGTTGTAAATTCCATGACAACATGTACCCACCCTCCTTGTCTCATTCACACTGAATTCATCTTACTTGTAACTATGACTCATGCATAATAGGCAATCAAAAAATATTTGTTGAATGAATAAATGAAGAAGTAGGAATACAAGCCTAGGTGGTGCATAAAGCAAGAAAAAGACATAGTAGGCATCTAACTGAAAAGGAAGAAGTAAAACTCCATTCTGAAACATTATCATCTTTGAAGAAAATGTACAATATATCTAAAATGACACAATTTAGTAGTCTTGGCAAAGTTTCTGGATACAATATCAAGCATACTAATTGTATTTTTATATACTGTTAGCAAGCAAAAGGAAATTATAATTAAGAATACCATTTATAATAACATCCAAAAATATTAAAAACTTAAGGACAGATTTCACAAAAGATATGTAAAACCTCTAAGCCAAAAACTGTAAAACATTACTTAGTGAAATTAAAAAGAACTTACATGAAAAAAATAACCACCTTTATGGATTGGAAGGCTCAATATTGCTGAGATGTCAGTTTCCCTTAAATTGATCTATAGATTGAACATCATCACAATTAAAATCCTAGCTGATTTTTTTTTTTAGAAAATTGGTGAATTGATTCTTCAAGTCCAGTGGAAATGTAAAAGATGTTGCTTAGCCCAAACAACCTAGAAAAATAAAAAAGTAAAATTGAGAGATTAACAATACCTGAATTCAAAACTTAATTAAAAACTAATAATCAAGATAGTGTAGAACTGACTTAAATATAGGCAAATAGATCAAAGAAACAGAATTAAAAGTCTGAAGGAAAATGCAATAGAGAAGGGAGAATCTTTTAACAATTTGTGCAGAACTAAAGAATGCATGCATGCTCAGTTGCTTCCGTTGTGTCTGACTCTTTGCGATGCTATGGACTGAATCCTGCCAGGCTCTTCTGCCCATCGGATTCTCCAGGCAAGAATATTAGAGTGGGTTGCCATGCCCTCCTCCAGGGGATCTTCCCAACTCAGGGACTGAACCAGCATCTCCTGCATCTCTTGCACTGCAGGTGGACTCTTTACCACTGAGCCACCAGGGAAGCCCTAAAGGATACTCATAAGCAAAACAAATAAGCATAAATCCATACCTTAAGCTGGAAACAAAATTGTTCCAAATGGCTCATATACCTAAAAGTAAAACCTAAAACTGTAAAACCTCTAGAATAACACGTGCAGGAAAATCTTTGTGACCTTGAGTTAGGCCGATTTCATTAATTAAACAAAAAATATGATCAATGAAACAAAACATTGATAAGTTCTACTTCATCAAAATGACCAATTCCTATTCTTTGAAAGACATTGTTAAGAAAATGAAAGTCTTTAGAAGATACCATTTTTAAATGGTAGAAAATATCTGAAAATTATGTATCTGATTTAAAACACTATATTCAGAACACAAAACTTAATAATAAAAGAAGTACCCCAATACAAAGAGGGCAAAAGAACCAACACTTCTTCAAAGATACACTGATAGAAGGTAAACATGCAAAAATAGATGCTCACCCTCACTAGTCACTAGGAAACACAAATGAAGCTCATATTGAGATACTTCAACAAAACTATTAAAATAGTTAAAATAGTGATTATATTTAATATTGGTGATGGTGTGTAGGAACTGGGAATTCTCATACACTCTCAAACTGAATGGAAAATCTTAGAAACTACTTTGAAAAACTGTTTTGAAGTTTTTTAAAAAGTTAAACATGTACTCACAGAATCGCCCAAGGAAAGCATATGTTCATATAAAGACTTCACATTGCACATGAATATTCAGAGTGGCTTTATTTGTGATGACCCCAGATTGGAAATAATCCAAATATCCATCCATCAGTGAATGAATAAATAAATTTTGGTGTATCTATAAAATGGAATGCTATTCAGCAATGAATAAGAATATTAGTGTACAAAATGCTGTGAATGAATCTCAAAATAATTATGCCAAGTGAAAAAAATTGATAAATGAGTCCATACTATAAATATTCATTTGTATAAAATCCTAGAAGATGCAAATTAATCTATTCTGACAGAAAATAGGCGATTGGTTGCCTGGGGTTAGGGTATAAGGGAGAGGTAGAAGGGAAGTATAACAAAAGAGCATGAAGAAATGTTTCTTAGTGACATATATATTCATTTTCTTAATTGTGGTTACAGTTTCATGGGTATATGTGTTTAAATTTTATCAAACTTGACACATTAAATATATGCAGTGTATTTCATGACAATTGTACTTCAAAAAAGCTATTTTTAAAAATAAATCAGTTAGGTTCTAGATTTAAGTTTTACCTTGTCCACTCAAACACTATGTGCCTTTGGACAAGTTATTTGGCCTCTCTGAGGCTTATTTTTATTTTGATTCTATTAGAATCCTTTCAAGATTCATAGAAGTGATGTGAATGTATGTAATAAAGTGTCTTAAAAGAGTGAAGGAGAGAGCTCCTACACCAATGAAATGGTGCATGTTCCAACCTCCCTGTTTGTAGCCTTTAATTCGCAAGGAAACTGATGAGTTCAGTGAGCTTCCACTGTATTCATGTAAATCTGATGCACTGGGAGGTCAGTGAAAGATGCTGGATAGCTAGAAGGATGGAGAATCCCCTGAGATAGAACTTCCCAAAGAGAGGAAGCTCAATGATGGTGCATAGAGGAATAGTTTGCCAGCTACAGCAATGGCTGATGCTCAGACACTCAGTCGTGTCCAACTCTTTGTGACCCCATGGACCATAGCCTGCCAGGCTCCTCTGTCCATGAAATTTTCCAGGCAAGAATACTGTAGTGGGTTGCCATTTCCTTCTCCAATAGCAATGGCTGAGCTCATGCTAAATTCAGCCATCCTGAAGACAGGTGTGTCCTCTGAGGCTAGAACTGCTTCAGTATGTCCTATAAACTTTAGTGTCCACGTAGCTTTATGGTGGCGTATTCTAAACTGAATACAACTGGGGGATGGATCCGCCCGTATATTCAGAGACGCTTCCCTGCAGCTGCTAGGTCATTGGTGGTGTGCACCGCTCTCATATTTCACCGGCAGCAGGTGTGGTAAGTTTCCATCCCTACTGGTAGCAAAGAATAGCCAATACTGTTTTATAGATAATGTCAGCATCCTTGGAGATTCCCCAGTTAACTAAGGTGTGAATTTTCTTTTGGCCAGCGTGAGATATTTTGCAACAAGAAAAAGCTGGGTATTCGTTGCAACAAAACGACATCAGTTGTCATTGCTGGTAACAGCTGAGAAACTGAAGTTACAAATAAGAAAAATTACAGTTAAGGTATTTTTCCATAGCATGTCAGTAGAATAATACCACATCTTCAAACATAATAGAAACATTTCCTTCCTCATCCAGGTCAACTCTTTGGCAGCACTCAATACAGTTTCCATCATAGCCTTCTTGAAACGTTTCTTCTCTGACTCCTACGATACCACCCAGTCCAAATTTTTCTCTTACCTATCCAGTTAGTTTTTCTCCTTTGTCTCCATATATGTTTTTCCAACTGTAGTTCTCCAACCCAAGCTTGACTTCTGATCTCCACGTTTTGGTATCCAGTTGTCTATCTAATAGCTCCACATAGGTATCTCATGCATGCATGCATGCTCAGTCACTTCAGTCATGTTCAACCCTTTGCAACCCTAAAGACTGTAGCCCACCAGGCTCCTCTGTCCATGGGATTCTCCAGGCAAGAATACTGGAGTGGGTTGCCATGCCCTCCACTAGAGGATCTTCCTGACCCAGGGATCGAACCCTCATCTCATGCATTATAGGTGGATTCTTTACCCACTGAACCATCTGGGAAGCCACATGGGTATCTCATGATATCTCAAATTTAATTTATTCTCTTTCTTCCTAACCTTGTCTTCCTTCAGTCTTCAGTTCAGTTTAGTTCAGTTCTGTTGCTCAGTCGTGTCTGACTCTTTGTGACCCCATGGACTGAAATACACCATGCCTTCCTGTCTATCACCAACTCCCAGAGTTTATTCAAACTCATGTCCATCGAGTTGGTGATGCCGTCCAACCATCTCATCCTCTGTCGTCCCCTTCTCCTCCCACCTTCAGTCTTTCCCAGCAACAGGGTCTTTTCCAATGAGTCAGTTATTCACATCAGGTGGCCAAAGTATTGGAGTTTCAGCTTCAGCATTCATTCCTTCCAATGAATATTCAGGACTGATTTCCTTTAGGATGGAATGGATGGATATCCTTGCAGTCCAAGGGACTCTCAAGAGTCTTCTCCATCACCACACTTCAAAAGCATCAATTCTTTGGTGCTCAGCTTTCTTTATAGTCCAACTCTCACATCCATACATGAACACTGGAAAAACCATAGCCTTGACTAGACGGACCTTTCTTGGCAAAGTAATGTCTCTGCTTTTTAATATGCTGTCTAGATTGGTCATAACTTTTCTTCCAAGGAGCAAGCGTGTTTTAATTTCATGGCTGCAGCCACCATCTGCAGTGATTTTGGAGCCCAAAAAAATAAAGTCTGACACTTTCCATTGCTTCCCCATCTATTCGCCATGAAGTGAAGGGTCCAGATGCCATGATCTTAGTTTTCGAATGTTGAGTTTTATACCAACTTTTTCACTCTCCTCTTTCACTTTCATCAAGAGGCTGTTTCGTTCTTATTTGCTTTCTGCCATAAGAGTGGTGTCATCTGCATATCTGAAAGTGAAGTGAAGTGAAGTTGCTGAGTCATGTCTAACTCTTTGCAACTTCATGGACTATAGCCTGCCAGGCTCCTCCATCCATGGAATTTTCCAGGCAAGAGTACTGGAGTGGGTTGCTATTTCCTTCTCCAGGAGATCTTCCCAACCCAGGGTTTGAACCCGGGTCTCCTGAATTGTAGGCAGACGCTTTACCGTCTGAGCCACCAGGGAAGTCATAAGCATATCTGAGGTTGCTGATATTTCTCCTGGCAATCTTGATTACAGCTTGTGCTTCATCCAGCCCAGCGTTTCTCATGATGTACTCTGCATATAAGTTAAATAAGCAGGGTGACAATATACAGCCTTGACGTACTTCTTTCTTGGTTTGGAACCAGTCTGTTGTCAACCCAGTTATCCACCAAGTGATAGGGAGCCCAGAAACCTGGGAATAATCTCATCTAGTCCATGGTCTAGCACTTCTATGCAATAAGGAAATTAATTCATCATGCTTAAATTGTACTCTGTGAATTCATAAGCTTTTACATCTCAAAGGTCTTTTCCATGAACTTAAAAATATCAATTTAAGAATCAGTTATAGGAAATTTTCAGAGAATCATTTCAAGTGTTCTCATAAATAGTATGTCATCTCTGACTTCTCTTTCCTCATTTCCCTATTCTTGCCCACTGAAACATTTAGAGTTTTTATTGGTTTAGACGATTTGTTATAAATACTGAATGTGTCATGCCATTTATATTGGATTTGAACTGTTTGTGACCACCTGAGGCATTTTCTTTTCTCCTCTCCTTCACTAGTGGCCTTGATAAACCTGCCTGTCCAGGACTGCAGTTTCACTCCCAAAGGTAGGGTTACCTTTAGTTGGTGTGGCCACTGGGGAGCAAAACGGAATAAATGGTATTAAACTGAAACAATAGGAGATTTAGGTTAAAGAGAGACATGTTGAGAAAAGGTCACTTAGACACGGGACAAGTTTCCTTTGTGAATTTAAGAATCTCATCATCATAAGTTTTGTTTTTTTGTTTTTTTTTAGCATAGTCAGACTGAAGTTCAGTAAGAGTCCCCACTTCATAGGGACAATTCAGTCATTTTTCTACCTTAATGAAAAGGTGGGAAGAGTCCATATTACTTGCATATGAGATTTAATATCCTATGAAAAGGAAGCATTTCATGTTATATCCTATATAAAATTTCTTCTTTTGTTTTTAAGCATCTACTTGTGACTCCGAGGAACGAGGTTGAAAAACCACATTTATCACTAATGATGAAATTCCGTATCTGTTTTGAATCCTGGACTACACATTTGTTTTGAAGGATTTGTTTGAAGCTATTAGTCTATGACTGTTTTATAAGGCCTAGTGGAGTCATCTATACACACTTAGCACTTAGTTTCTGTTCATAATGCTGTTAAATGGAGTTAGTTCTCTAATAAGTGTAACAATGAAATCACATCTCTTTTCCCTGCAGGCTAAGGCATGATGCATTCTGCTAGCAGAATGGTGGTGTCTATGAGTCAAGGGATTTGTAATTGGAGAGAGAATTCTAGCTGTGGTAGGACAGAGCTCTATATTAGAGGCAGGCTACAAATAGGTGAAATGGGAACTTGCCGTATTATTAATACCCTTGTCTTTACACCTTTATTGGTCAGATGCCCTGTGCAAATCACATCAATTGACTGATTTCTTAATTGTTTTTCTCTTAACCCATCAATTCTTAATTTGGCATCCCCTCTATTGACACATGTCACCATTATTAAGGGCTAATCACGTTAGTTTTAGAATAATGAATGTATCACTCTGACATAAACAAATTAACATGTTTAATAAACTTCTCACAGTAATGCAATTCTCCAGCTTTCCTTGGCCCCACCTGTGGATCTGTAATGTAGTTCATTGGAGGTGATGGGGAGGGAGCAGAGTCCTTCTTCATAATTTTTATAGATGTTGAATGGTGTTGAAATAAAGGTTTCATGCTGGTTGCCTATGGGCAGGATTGAATCTGCAGATACATTTTGTTTGGTCCACATAATGCTGTCAAGATGTTTGATGGAGAACTTTGGTTCTCCTGGTAATGGCTCAGGAGATTGAATTCTCTATTGAAACATTTTGATAATCTCTGTCTAATGATAGTGGCTGGATTGTCAAAATAGATTTTTGTAAAGAGCAGAATTACTGAAAAGAATTACAAATTTTGAGCTAGTTACAAAACAGCTTTGAGTCCTTTGTCACCATCTATTGTTTACTCCTTTTTGATTCCATGATATACTTCTATCAGTGTCTTTTTTGATTAGTCTCTTATACTTGAAATCTCAGTTATATCCCTTCATTTTAGCTATGATTTATCCACCTTCCCTTTCTGAGAAGGATCAAGGTATCTTTTGAAAACTTAATTTTCTCTTCTCTACTGCATCATTGCTCTGTTTCTTTAAGATTTGTTTCATCCTCTTTTAGTTGATTTTTTCCATTCTATGATCATGCTTTGAATTTTTCTGTCTCCTTTTATGACGATTATTTATCTCATCACATATCATTTAGTCAGTCTATTAATTTAAAAGAAAACATTTATTGAACATCTGCACAAAGGTGTAAGTTTCATCAGTTGCCAGGTTCTACATCTTTGTTAACTAAGACAAAATCAAGATCTTATAGACAAATTGTTTTTAAACCATTAATTCTACTATAATAAGAAGGTATTTATAAAGAAGAATCTTCAAGGAACTATGAGAATACAGAGATAGGGGACTAATTCTGCTTATGGTGTATGGAATGTAAGGAGCTAGGTCTAGGAGGCAGGAGACTCAAGGAGAGCATCTACACTGAGGTGGTTTGAATAAACCCAGAAGTGGACTTACTAATGAAGTTTATACTTCAGGGCCTTGCAGGTGCATGGAACTCTTCCACTGTGTTCTTATGGTCTTATGTTTTGTGCAGTATATTTTACCCATTGGTATTTAAGATCATTTTTCTTTTTTTCTTACTCCAACATCCCCTCCAACACACTTCCTTTTGGTTCAGATGGGCTTGGAGGGGCCACATCCTTTTTAGAATGTGATTAGGAGAAAGTAGACTTGGAAATAGTTTGGGTTGGTGGGAAACATTTCTGTGGTTTGCAGTCATATCCCTGTGTAGATAAGTTATTGCTAGCCATCACAATGTATATACAAGTTCTAGGATATTCCTCCAATACAGTGTCAGCTCACTCAGGGTTGGGACACAAAGGTGCAGGGCCAGAGTTCATATCTTGGTACGAATATTTCCTATGGAACTGACACTATAAGAATGTGGATGGAGGAAGAGAAGCAAGATTTAAAATGTGCAGAACAAGAAATTAATCTGTAGGAAATTCTTCTAGTCATTCAGTGTATAAAATTATAAACCTAAGAGGATTTGATCTCATTGATGAGTGGCCAAAATGAAAAAATAGTGTATTCTCTCCTCGCAGGAATACACTCATTAGTGCCTTAAAATCTTAGAATATGTATATATGAATAATATTAGAGAGAGGTTTTTCTCAGATTTTCACATTCCTAAAAAATGACATGATCTTGTAATGTTATGAAACTTAATGAACTTTTCTAACTATCAAAATATTTTTCATCCATACTAGAGGAAAGATCAGCTTATCTTTGTGTTTTCTCTAGTGAAAACAAGATTACAAAATTGTTGTCATATAAAGAAATAAAGAATATTTGAGCAACAGATGTTGGCAAAAGCCTATCACAGAGCTGTGTCAAAAGGTTGATAAATAAAAACATTATTCTATTTTCTCCAGTTTGGGAAATTTTGTAATATAGTTTTTTAAATGTGTAGCATGTTATCATTTATTTTCTCATTCTAAATACCTATTATACATAGATCTATATTTATAAATTTGTATTATTTTTCTTAATGAGGGCCCCTAAAATTGTATAAACTTCTAGCAGCACAAACCAGACTAAATGAATTAAACGTCTCCAGGCAGACCTTGAATTTTCCAAGTTGAAGAAATAGTTTGTATAAGATTGTTGTCACATATGATGCAAGATCCCACTAAAATTAGGCAAACTCAAGTTGGACTAAATTAAAGAGTTCAATAAAGAGATATTATAAAAATGTGAACAGGATATAGAGGAACCATAAGGCATAGTGCATCGTATCTATTACCTGTTTTTTTAATCAGCCCTGAACCTAAAGGTGTGAGGGAAAACAGCAGCACTAGAACTCAGAACCAAGAACTTTGGCAAGAATGCCGCATGGATAGGAGTTGAGTACTTTGGAAGGCAAAGACACCAAGGTAATAACACTGGGATGGAGTTGGTGAATTACATACACAAACCTCTCCTTTCACTCCCTCCAATCTCCTGACTCAGTCTTCCACTTTCCTAACCCTACTATAGCACAAGGGACCTAGCAAGGCCGTTCACATATATCAGAAAGCAAGAGGCAGAAAATAAGGTAGAGATGTGTATAACGTGGGTTTGACAAGGCAAACAAAAATATCTGGCTGTATATAGTATACATATATATACATTCTTAGTGTATAAGTGAAAGTCACTCAGTTGTGTCCTACTCTTTGCGACCCCATGGACTATACAATCCATGGAATTCTCCAGGCCAGAATACTGGCGTGGGTAGCCTTTCCTTTCTCCAGGGGATCTTCCCAACCTAGGGATCAAACCCAGGTCTCTCGCATTGCAGGCAGATTCTTTACCAGCTGAGCCACAAGGGAAGCCCCTTAATGTGTATATATATATACACACATGTGTGTGTATGTGTGTGTATTACACATAAATGTGTATATATATATATATATGCAGTATGCTTGCAGTATGTATAATTGCATTCAAAAATGAAATCACACCTTGATTATTGCCTTATAACCTGTTTAACTGACTTAATAACTGACAAAAATGATAAACTCCTCTTTATTTGTGTCATGAGGTTTTTTTTTTTTTTCTTTTAAGCACATCTTCGTAGAGCTATGTAGTCCTAAATTCTGTGGCAGATGTATCAGAATTCATTTAGGTTACTTCAAATTTTTCGCCATTATATAAAGACTTGTAATAAGCATTCCTGTAGATCATTTTTAAAATCAACAATATACATTTCCTTAAAACAAATTCAAATAAAATGTCATTGCTTTTGTAATCCAAGGGGATTCCCATTTCAAGTTCTTACCACCAAAATGCTCTCCAGAGGGACTTCCCTGGTGGTCCAGTGGTTAAGACTCTGTGCTTCCAATTCAAGGGGTGTAGGTTTGATCCTTAGTCCGGGGGCTGAGATCCCACATGCTTCATGGCACAGCCAAAGCAAAAAATGCTCTCAGGAAAAATGGTGCCTCTTTCCCTTTGCCATTATCCACATATTAATGCTTATTTTCCTCACATCCTGTCCAAGTTACAGGCCCAAATATTTTAAAGACAGAGCTGCGAGCAGACTCCCCTGCCATTTTCTCACCCCTTACTGTTTGTAATCTGAAGTTCTCTTGGCAGTGAACAATGACTTCCCGATTTTGCATTCCAATGGCTATTTATCATTCTTATCATTGACCTTACAGCATTTGATGTTATTGACTTCAAAGGTCTATTTGGGGGAGAAAAAAAAAGAAAACAACTCTCTTCTTTCTTGGTCCCTTACAATACTCAATGCTGATTTGAATCCTCTCTTTCTGCCCTTTCTCTGCCTTCCTCTTTGGTTCCTACCTTCCTGCTCTTTGTTAGGCGTGGCCATCTACTCTGGCTCAGGGCTCAGTGGGCTGTGTCCTGGCAAAGAGTCCAGCAAGTCTTCATGCCTCTCACACTGGTCTCCTCTTTTCCTTCTCCAACACTCCTACTCTCGTTTGAGCCCTTCTTCTTTTTACTGGTCCCCCTGCTTCTAGTTCCAGATGTACCTTCCTAAAACATTGCTTTGCTTACAGCAGTCTCCTGAGCAACGGGCTTGAGCATCCTGCGTTCCTATTAACAAGCAAATGAAATACAAGCCAACATTGGCATCCGCCTTCCCCAACTGCTGATCATGTAACCTACGTTCTAGGCTCACTGCATAAGTTATCTTTTCTTTTCCTTCCATCAATAATTCATTTCCTCATCTGTGCCCTTCAAAAAATTCTCCCCTTTCATTAAGACTTGACTCAAAGGCACCTCCTTTAAGAATCTTTCTCTAGTCACCTCCATTAAAAATGACCCCAGTCTTCCAGGGTCTGTATTTCGGACCTCTTTCTACGGACATTGTAGTCAATTTGGGAGCCTTAAAACCTCTATGAGATTATAAACTGATTGACAGTAGAATCAGGTACTGTTTACCTTCCCCTGAGTACCCAACACAGGGTTTTATTGTTGGTAAGTGATTAATAAATATTAAGTGAAAGAGCCAGCCTAAAAGCAATTGTACAGAGTCTTTGGGTTTAAGAATAGTTAGGGAAACCTCAGAAATAGTCTACTGTGCCAGAAATCTCTTCAGATTGATTCTTAAGAAGCATCTGACTTAAGGATAAGACAGAAATGTAAATTTCATGCCTTTGGTTAAGCAGTGAATATGTCTAAAATGGCTATATTGGCTGCCCCAGAATTCTGAAAACTGTAACAGGATTTGTATTTCATTGTGAAAGATCCAACAATTTCCTCATATTTAGACCGCTGAACAATTCAAAGTGGAACACATTCTTTGAAGGTGCATTGCTACATTTGCTACTTGCAAACACCAGGCAGACAGTTAACTTCTCTGTCTCCTTTGCTGCATTCTGGCCTTGCCCAGAGCGGGCAGACTGCATTATCCCATTCCCCCAGTAGTGTTTCAGAGGGGCGAGTTAAAATCATGGAAGCAGTTATTAACCATGGGATCAGAAATGGGAAGCAAGGAAAACCTCCTTCCGGTCATGAACAACGTAAAGCCATGTTGCCACTTTTAACAAAGCAAGAAAGATGCAGCTTTGCGGTGTGGGAAGAACTCATATGATTTCTGTTCAACTTCACTGTGTGTTTGGCTTTCCCTTCCTGGGTGGCGTCAGGCTAGTCATTTCACTTACTTGTGCGTGGCCATGGCCTGAGGTTAGTAGCACCTCCCCACTCCTACCCCGACCTCCCAGGCTGGAGGAGCGCCACTTGCTAATGCTGTGAGGTCTTCCTGGCCTGGCCCTGACTTCCACACGGTGAGGTATCCCGTGTAATTTGTCCAGCACCTTTCCCAAGCATGGAAACGTCGTACAACCCCGCAGTGAACAATGAGGCGGCAGGAGGCAGCACCAACGGGCGCAATCTAACATGTTCAGGAAAAACAAAATTAAGCAGCAAAGCTCTTTAGAGCAAGTGAAGCTTTTAAAGGGAGTCCTCCCAGGTCATGTAAGCAGCTGCTTTCTCACCGCTCTCACGAGGGCACGCCACAGGGCCAAACAGGCAACCCCTCCAGCCTCGGGAGAAAGAACTGAGCGGCAACAGGGACCAAATCCATTTATTTTCATGTTGCAATAAAAATACTGGATAGTTTGTAAATCACAAACGCTCTGATCGCATTCCTTTTAAGAATACACAGCAGGTTTTCTTACTCTGGGCGCAGCCAATTTATTCACATGGGGGAGGCGTTTGATCAGCCTCCCTGCACAGGGGTTCTTATATGAATGTGGCTGCTCGGTTTCTTAGTAAATTAGGAGCTGCAGAGGAAGTGTGACCAGAGATGGAGTGCTGGGAAGGTGCAGGAATCTTCATGTGGAAAATTTAGCTTGTGCCCTACAGGGACTACGCAGGTGGGAAACGGCATTCGTGTCTGGTCAGTTTTAATTTCGAACACAGCTTACAATCTGCAGTTCAGCCACATGTTGACCCCCAATTAAACCATGCCATGTAAGGCCCCAGTGGCATGAATACAGAGAAATCCCATTCTCCACAGTGCTGTCAGGAGCAGAACAGAATGGTAATTTTGCATTTGGTCTTGTTTGTCAGCCTGCATTTTAATGCGTTTTCTAATATGACCACCTGATCCAGAATCGAACGCGCATTGTTCTTCCTGATAAGCCTAGGGGAAAAAATTCCTCTCAGGCATCTTTGCAAAGGGACTTATCTCTTTAAGTTTGTTGAGTTTCTGAGTGGGTGGAATAGGTTATGCTTTGCATTTCAAGAAATAGAACAAAATGCCACCAACAACACAGAATTTAAATAGTGCATAGCTGGAGCTCAGAGTGTGCTCTTCAAAGAAAATTTGATTTGACCCACACCTGAGATGTGTGTTGTTATGACTGCTAACTGGATCCTCAAATCATTTTAAAATGGCTGTCAATGCCATGAGTGTTTTAGTTATCAAATGACTGGGGCTAGGTAGTGTTGAAAATCCTATGGTGGTACAGACAGTAAAGAATCCGCTTGCAGTACAGGAGACCTGGGTTTGATTCCTGGGTCAGGAAGATCCCCCAGAGAAAGGAATGGCGACCCACTCCAGTATTTTTGCCTGGAGAATCCCATGGACAGAGGAGCGTGGCTGGCTGTAGTCTGTGGGGTTACTAAGAGTTGGACACGATGTAGTAACTAAAACTTTTACTTTTCAGGTAGTGTTAGCTTTATACATGAGAACAAAATGTTACAGCATAATGCCTGTGAAGACCTTGTAACTATATAGGGGAGTGATTAAGAGAACAGGCTCGCTCAGTTCAAATCCTGGCTCTGTCCCTTGGCAGAGTGACAAATTCCACCTGTTTGAAATGGGGTGATGGTAGCCTCATAGGATTGGCGTGAGAATTAACTGAGATAAATTGGCTTAAGGGCTATGCACCATGCCTTACATAAAATGTGCACATACATAAATGTTTACTTTTATTGTGATTGAGGGTCAGATTAATGCATTTTGAATGCTTTATCTTTGAAAACTTATGTCTAGGAGAGTAGCATAGTACCTTGTGGTCTCATCATGAAAGAAGGTTTTATTATTGGAGCTCCCTCGGGCCTCCCTGGTTCACATAAGTGCTGTCTCCCCTACTGCTCCTCCTCCTGAATGCACCCTCCCTCACCAGGGTTACTGCCTCTCTTGTAGGACCCTTGACCCTGTTATTCAGCCCCTGATACTTTTAACCTTTTGTTATTGTATATATATTTTTCCCACATCCCTCTTTTTGAAATAGACTATAAGCTCTTTGAGGGCAGGTAGCATATCTCTATATACATACCAATTTAAGGTTTGTTAGGTGCATTTTCTCCTAGAAAACAAGTGGATAAAAACTAACTCTCAGAAAATTAAGTCTGTGGCTGGCAGTATCTTCCCAGTCTTGGAAAGAAATTAGAAAACCTTGCATGATTTCCACACACACAGCCTTCGTCAGCATTGGTAAGCCCTTAGCCTCTCCAAAGAGACTGTCAAGAAAAAAAGACTATAAAGATGAGAGAAATAGAGAATTAGAAAGACATTTCAGCTCTTCACACTCACACTTTAAGCCTCTTCACAAAGTATCTTATTCTCTACCCATAGAAACAGAGTTAGGCTCATGAATTTATGAATTCAAGGCAGAGAAGCTATGAGCTGACACCTAAAATCCTATCATTTATCTATCTGTCTGTCTGTCTGTCTGTCTGTCTGTCTGTCTATCATCAGTGCTTCCCCTTGGAGTGTGTGCAGGGACACAGCAAATCTGAGGGTATGTCCTCTTTTGTACTATTCTGATCATCTTCATGAGAAAGCCAGTTGACCATAAACATAACTAGGGTTCCGATGAATACAGCTTGGGTTGCTGCTCTCAGCGGTCGACACATAGCCTTCTGCATGTACAGATGATCCGCCCATCTCTCTCATTATTGTGCTGCTTGCACAATCATTGAGAAACAACTGCAGCCTCGTGACTGACGGACCAAATGCCAGGGTGAGGAGTGCATTTCCAGTATGTCTGCCACTGTTTTCTTGAACGATTTTTCAAATGAATACGGTCTCCATCCTTCCGTCCTTTAGAATGTGTGTGTTGAGCTTCAATGATTTCAAAGCTAATGGTAAAATATGCACTCTGCAGCATCGCTCTGTCAAGAAGATTTGAATCATTATTTGTCCTCTTCCTCTGGACAGACTGTAGGGTTAAATGGTTGGGGTTTTTGAAACAAAAGATTTATACTGCATTTTCTTTCGTACTATCCATCCACGCCTCCTGTAATAGGAGCCGGTTGGAAAGCTCTGCGTCTGGGTTGTCATTTCTCTTGCACGGTATATATTAGAGTCCAAACGACCTCTACACCATCAAGGTTCCACAAACCTTAAATTTAAGCTACCTGTTCCACCAAAGTACCAAAAACAATAACTTTTTTATGTTGCAACAAACATTACATTTAATGAGTACAGTGTACATGTAATGATACAGTGAATCAGTGTGAAGCCTCAAATAATGATTTCTGTTGGCACTATAAAAGGAATGTAATTTTTCTTGTTGAAATACCATTTTTCAGTTACTGCATGAGTGATGTGGTAATTATCCCCTACACCTGGGATTTAAATCCAATCCTACAAGCCCATTTTCTGTTTGCAAGCTGTCAGGCTGATGCATAGGCTTTGTTCTTATCTGGCAGTAGGCAAGGAATCGGTAATTCAGAAACAACAAAGCCACTGATGGGTCATCATGTAATCTGCACTGAAAATTGCAATCTGTAATGAGATTGGAAACGCAGATGAGGTGACTAAAATTGATTACCTACCATATCTGAAAATTTCAATTTTATTGCACAAATATGATCAAACTAGTCCATAAGTTTGGGGATTAGTTGAGAAAGAATAAAGATTACTTTTAAATTAGGTGAATGCAGATAAGTTATTTAAATGTAAATTATTTGCTTTATAGCAATATGGTTGGTCTGCAGGGTGATTCAAACGGCCACATATTTTAAGTTCCCTGATGGCATCATTTCTGTCTGGGAGTTCCAATTAGAGATGACATATACACTTTCCACTCTTAAAGGGAGTACAGCAAAGCAGGCTGTGAATGAAGCTCACACCAATCCCCAGGCCACAAAAATTCACCTTTCATAAGCTTATTATGGAAAGAAATAATCATCTAGATGTCTTGGGAGCTTCAAGGATCAAGCAGCAGACTGTGCTTGGAGTACTGTAAACATTTCCGCCCCCCACTTACAATATCTTCTGAGGAGTCAGGCCTTGTGAGTTTAGCTTAGGAGCTAAGATGACACAGGTTCACAGCCCTTTGCTTCTCATAGGAAGCACAAACTTCATATAATCTTGGAACTCTAAGAGATACTGGTGATATTCTGGTCCGACCTCTAAGCTACTATGAACATCTCTCTACTCCTTGTCAGTAATACAACTATAAACCCTATATACTGGAAGTTTGGCAGAACTTAGTGATCTTGAAACAAAAGGTATACCTGATAAGGAATCATTATCATGACGTGATTTCAGAAATGAATGACAATGATAATATGTTCATATAACATATAATGCCACCAAAATATTTTACCTCTTAGTCTAGCTTCCCAGAAAGTATCTATTAGAGTGACAATAAAAAGCATTGAGAGATCAATTTCCGTTTGAGGGAATATCCTCTAAGAAAAATATCAAAGCTCAACATGCCTTGTCTTTTTGGGTCACCAAGGCAAAAAATGTTTTCATCCTGTGGACTATAGTTGCTGTTGCAACTGCTAGAGAGTCTCCTATTTTTGAAAGTTTTTTTAAAAAATAGATTATGGAAAAAGAAGAGTTCCCCTCTGGCCATTGTATTCATAATCTTTACTCTCATAAGTTAGTTGAGGAGCTAGAAGGACATATTAGTGAAGAGTTGGGTCACATGCTCTGAGTTACTTTTCCAGCATAAATTTCATATTCAGAAACACCTTCAGAATTTCACTGGTTTCCTTTTTTTAGGAAAGGTACAGTCTTTTTAGGCCTTTTTCTGTAAACCAGCTCTATTCAAAAGGGAGATCTTTAGGAATTTCTCAATCTTTAACAGGTTATTATTGTTTTTACTATCAGTAGTAGTAGTAGGAATAGCAGTTCCAGTAGCAGCAGCAGTGAGTTTTATTTTACTTGGTTTTCACTTTGGTCCTCTTACACTGTGATTTTCCTGTGCAGTTCCTCTGAGATCCATAGAGAGAGTTCAGTGACAGCTCATACGGGATGAAGTCATTGTTGCTGATCTGCAAAGTTCCAGAATAACTGAGGTTCTAGCAGTACAAATTAACATTTGCTAGGCTTTATATTCCATTGTTATTTATCTCACCCATTTTGTATTTTCTTCTTCCATAGTCGAAAGGAAAGAACGGAAGGAGTTCTTGTTCATTTATTAAACTGTAGAAAGGCTTACAACATTCCGAGAATCATCTACATTCTTTGGAACAGCTTTCTTTATTCTTGCTCTTTCTGTTTCAAAAGTTAAACCATTTCCTTCTGCAGTAAACTCATTTTCTCCTTTACATCATTTTTTTTTCCTCTTCTGAAAATCCCATTATTCCTTTACATGAAAAAGATTTTTTAATGCTTCTCATTTCTGGCCTCCAAGTCTCACATTCAAAGCATGTAAGAAGAGATGATATCTGCTGTCCCTGCTCCCACATAACCCATCTGTACTTCCTCCCACACAAATCTGACTCCTGGCCTCTCTGTTTTATTGAAACTGCTTATTTCATGAACCCTGGTCCAAGCCACTACAGTTTCTAGCCTGGAGGGCTGCAGAGTCCTAAAGGATCTCTCACTTCCCATCATGCATCTCTAAAATTCAGTCTCCATAAAGTTGTCAGATTTATCCTTTTAAAACATAAACTTGATGATGTCACTCATGCTTAAACCCTCCACTGGCTTCACTTGACACTGAAAATAAGATCCCAATACCATACTCTGGTCTGCAATTTTATGGTCTCTGTCAATCTCATCTCATACAGTTCTCAGGCTCATTCACTGCAGTATAGCCACCCTCTGCATCTTTGAACTTAACCAAGTTGTTCCTGCAATAGGATCTTTGCCATAGCGTGTCAGCTTTTTATGGCTGGATCCTCCCAGTAAGTCAGATCACAGCCATATTACCCCTTCTTCAGAGAGGCCAAACCAATCAAAAAGAAAAGTATTTTTTGAGTCACTTTTTATTGGAGCATTCTCTTCAAATTCCTTGATAAGCATCTATCATTTCTGATATTTCTTTTATTATTGGTATTGTCATTTTATTACTATTATTATTATTATTGTCTTTTCCAACTTAATGTAAGTTGTATGAGAGCAGGGATCTTGCTTGTCTCACTCACCTTTGAAACCCAAACTTTAAAAATCTCATGGCACACAGTGTACATTCAATAAAGGTATTAGAAAAAATATCAACACATCTCCTACTAATTTTGTCTAATTGCTTTTTATTCATTTTTTTCAGTAATCAATTTTCCATATCTTAATGCAGAACTGATTCTGTTGACATATTCCTTCTTGAAATTCTCTTGGCCTTTAAATTCTATTTTATATATTCTGTGTTTTCTTCCTACTTCTTCAGTTCCTTTTCCAGTCCTATAATTAAATGGTTGAGTTTCCCCAGTTTACATAATTGTCCTTCATCTCTTTCTCATTGTCTTTCTTGGGTATTTCAAATACTCCCATGGCTCTGATGCATGCGACAAAGGAAAACTGCAAAACTGTACTGGATAAGTTAAAGAGAAAAGGAAGACTTTATTCAAAACCTTTGCAATAGATGAGAGATATTGAACTCAAGTCTGCTGAGACAAAAGGCAAGAGAGCTTAAAGCAGTGGGGTGAGCTTGTGGAAAACTCATAGAGAGTACTAGGGGGAGGTTGATCAATGTGTATAGACCATCTGTGTTTGCTAATTGGTGCTTATTGAAGTTAGGCTCATACCCTCCCATAGAGACTGAGGGATAAAAACACTATCTTTCTTGAAGATTACATTTCAAAGAGATGGCTCCCAGGTCCTTGAACAAGACTTTCCTGGGTTATAAAACTAGCAAGAGAGGCTGGGAGAAAATTTACATCTTGATGGGCCAGACCAAGAATTTAAAATTGCACATTTTCTAAAGTAAATGCTCTAAGAAAAATGAAGTTAGAGTATTTAGACTAAAAGAAATCTGTCTAAAGTTTAGTTAGGCTGAGAGGAACATTAAGGTCATCTTGGTTGGATTCATTTATCAGGTTTCTTTTCATATTTGTATGTGCAGACCTGATGCCCTGACAAGCTTATATCCTGCATTTTCAGTTGCCTGTTGAATACCTCCAACTGAGTATCCCATTTTCACATCCAACTCTTTATGTTTAAAACTGAATCTTACCTTTCTTTTCTTTTTAAAAATTGAGATAGAATTAAAAAAAAAAATTGAGATAGAATTGACATATGCTGTCATATACCAGTTTTATGTATACAAAGTAGTGATTTAATATATGTATATATTGCAAAATGATTATCAAAATAGTTATCCTTTATCACCACACATAGTTAAAATATTTCTCCTGGGAAGAAAACTTCTAAGATTTACTCTCTTAACAACTTTCAAGTATGCAGTGCACTATCACTAACTATAGTCACTGTGCTATACATTATATATCCACAACTTATTTACCTTATAACTGAAAGTTTGTACCTTCTGACCACCTCCATCCATTTTGCTGATTCTCTTATTCCCTTCCCCAATGCCTCTGAACCACTAATCTATTTTATGTACCTAGGAATTCATTTTTTGGTTTTTTTTTTCTTCAGTTTTATTGAGAAATAATCGACGCAGGTCACAGTAGAAATTTAAGTCATATAGCTAGATGGTCTAATTTACATGTATTCTGAGATGATTATGAGCTAACATCCATCTTTTCAATATAGGAACAGTTTTAAATAAAGGAAAAATGAGAAATTTTCTTGTGATGAGAACTCTTAGGAGTTACTCTCCTAACATCTTTCATATATGTCCTCCTGCAACATTAGCTATAATCACCATGTGTCCATTACATCCCTAGCATCTGAGTATCTTATAACTGCAAGTCACTTTTGACCACCTTCCTCCACCCTCTGCCTCTGGTAACCACAAGTCTGATCTCTTCCTATGAATTAGTTGTTTTTTTTTTTAAATTCTTTTCTTTTTTAAGATTCTACACATAAGTGAGATCATACAGTATTTATCTTTGTCTGACCTATTACCTGGCATAATGCCTTCAAAGTCCATCCATACTGTTGCAAATAGTAGGATTTCTTCACTTTTTAATGATTAAATCATATTCAGCTGTAGCTATAGATATACCACGGATTCTTTATTCATCCATTGGTGGATACTGAGGATGTTTCCATGCCTTGGTAATTATAAACAATGCTTCTGTGAGCTTAGGATTGCCGATATGTTTTTCAGTTAATGTTTTCATTTCCTTTGGATATACTCCTAGATGTGGAATTGCTAGGTCATATGGTATTTCTATTTTTAATTTTTTAAGGATCCTCCATACTGCTTTCTGTGTGTGTGTGTGCTAAGTCACCTCAGTCATGTGCAACTCTTTGTGATCCCATAGTCCAATAGGCTCCTCTGTCCATGGGATTCTCCAGGGAAGAATACTGGAGTGGGTCGCCATGCCCTCCTCCAGGGGATCTTCCCAACCCACGGATTGAGCCCACAGTTCCATGCAGTCTCTTGTGGTTCCTGCATTACAGGCAGATTCTTTACCACTGGGCCATCAGGGAAGCTTCTGCTCTCCATAGTGACTGCACCAGATTTTAATCCCACCAACCATCAGTTCACCACAAATCGTATTCAAGGGTTTTTTCTCTACTCCATTGCAACATTTGTCTTTTTGATAATTGCCATTCTAACAGGTGTGATGTAGTTTTGATTTCCCTTTCCCTTATGACTAGTGACGTTAATTGAGCATCTTCATGTAACTATGACCACTCATATATCTTTTTTGGAAAAATGTCTATTCAGCTCTTGGCTCATCTTTAAATCTTTGTTTACTTGCTATTAAACTGTATGTATATGTATATCAGATTTAAAGTTTACAAATATTTTTTCCCCATTTCATAGGTTGTCTTTTCACCTTGAAGATTGTTTTCTCTGTGTATAAGCTTTATAGCTTGATGCAGTTCCACTTGTTTTTTGTTTTTTATTTTATTGTTTATGCTTTAGGTGTCATATCCAAAAGATCATTAACAATACTCACGTCAAGGAGTTTTATTCCAGCGTTTTATACTAAGGGTTTCATGGTTTCAGGTCTTACATTATAGTCTTTGATACATTTTTAGTTAATTTTTGTGAGTAGTATAAGATACGGGTCCAGTTTCATTCTTTTACATTTAAATATCCAATTAACCTAGTACCATTTATTAAAATGAATCCACTGAGTATTCTTACTTCCCTTGTCAAATGTTAGTTGACCATGTATGCTTAGGTTTATTTATGGGCTCTCGATTTTCTTCCATTGGTCTATTCGTTTTTATGTTCATCCCATACTATTTTGATGACCATACATTTATAGTATATCCTGAAATCAGAAAGTCTGATATCTCCTGCTCTTTTCTTCTTTCTCAGACTCTCTTTGGCTATTCAGGATCTTTTGTGGTTCCATATAAGTTTGAGGAGTGTTTTTTTCTATAAAATGTCATTTTATAAAAATGTCAAAAGAGTTGGACATGACTGAGTGACTGAACTGAACTGAACTGAATATTGATACTGCATTGCATCTATAGATGGCTTTTAGTAGTATTGACATTTTAAAAATATTAAGTGTTCCAATCCATGAATATGAAATACCTTCCTCATTTCCTTGTATCTTCTTTGATTACTTTCACTAGTATATTGTAGTTTTTGGAGTAGAGATCTTTCACTTTCTTAGTTAAATTTATTTTTAAGTATTTTATTGTTTTTGATGCTATTATAAATGAAATCATTTTCTTTGTTTTTCACAAAATGTATAGTTAGTGTATCAGAAAATTATGAATTTTTATGTTATTTTGTATCCTGTAAACTTTACTGAATTCATTGATTAAATATAACAGTTTTGGGGGGAGGTAATCTTTAGGGTTTTCTACATATAAAATTATGTCATCTGCAAATAAAGACAGTTTTGCTTCTTCCTGTTCAATTCTGAATTTCACTTCTTTTTCTTGCTTGATTGCTCTAGCTAGGACTTCTATGTTGAATAGGAACGGTGAGAGTGAGAATCCTTGTCATATTCCTGATCTGAGAGGAAAAGTTTTAACCTTTCACCATTGAACAGGGTGTTAACTGTGGCTTGTAATATATGATCTTTATTATGTTAATGTATGTTCCTTCTATGTCTAATTTGTAAATGATCTTTTTTGAAATTGTGAATGGATGTTAAATTTTGTCAAATGCTTTTTCTGTATCTATTAAGATTACCATGATCCTTTTCTTTCATTCTGTGAAAGAGATGTAAAGTATCACCTCAGTTGATTTGCACATGTTGAAATACGGGGCTTTCCACCTGGCATTCGTGGTCAAGAACCCACCTGCCAATGCAGGAGATAGAAGAGATGTGGGTTGAAATATTCCCCTGGAGGAGGCCATGGCAACCCACGTGGAGAGTGGGTTCTTACCTGGAGAATCCCATGGACAGAGGAACCTGGTGGGCTACAGTTCAAACGGCTGCAATGAGCCGGACACAACTGAACTGACTTAGCACGCACGTGTGTTGAAATATCCTTGCACCCCATAGATAAATCTTACTTGATCATGGTGATTAATCCTTTTAATGTGCTTCAGAATTTGGTTTGCTAGATTTTTATTGAGAATTTTTGTATCTGTAGTCATCAGCAGTATTGAGCCAAGTATTGAGCAGTATTGAGAAAAGTATTGAGCTTTTCTTGTATCATCCTTTTCTGGTTTTGATATCAGTATATGTGTTAGTTGCTCAGTCATGTCTGACTGTTTGTGACCCCATGGACTGTGGCCCACCAGGCTCCTCTGTCCATGGGATTCTCCAGGCAAGAATACTGGGATGGGTTGCCATTTCCTTCTGCAGGGGATCTTCCCAATTCAGGCATCAAACCGGGGTCTCCTGCATTGCAGGCAGATTCTTTACATCTGAGCCACCAAGGAGTCTCTGGTGAAATCAGTATGATCCTGGCCTTCTAAAATAGGTTTAGGAGTGTCCCCTTCTCTTCCACATTTTAGAAGAGCTTGAGAAGGACAGTTTAATTTTTCTTTAAATATTTGATTAAGTTAACCAGTGAAGCCATTTGATCTTGAGTTTTTCTTTGTTGGTAATGTTTTGATTATTGGTTTAATTTCCTTCCTTGTATTTAATCTATTCAGATTTACTATTTCTTCCTGATTTAATCTTAGTAAGTTGTATGTTTCTAATTTTTTTCCCCATTTCTTCTAGGTTGTACAGTTTGTTGGTATATAGCTGTTCATAGTAGCCTTCTATAAATCTTTGAATTTCCATGATATCTGTTGTAATGTTTCCTTTTTCATTTATAATTTTATTCATTTGAGTCCTTTCTCTTTTCTCCTTGGTTAGTCTAGCTATTTTGTTTATCTTTTCAAAGAACCAACTATTAATTTGATTAATTTTTTCTACTGATTTCCTATCCTCTGTTTCATTTATTCCTGTTCTAAACTTTATTTCCTTTCTTTTGGTAACTTTGATCTCAGTTTCCTTTTTTCATTTCTTTTGATCCATTGGATGTTCAGCAGAGTGTTGATTAATTTTCATGTTTTTGTGAATGCTCCAATTTACCTCTTGTTATTGATTTCTAGTTTCATGCCATTATGATCAGAGAAGATACTTGGTACAATTTCAATCTTCTAGAATTTGCTAAGACTTGTTTTGTGGCCCACCACAAGTGGTCTACCCTAGATTATGTTCCATGTACACATGAGAATTCTTTGTGGATGAGCTACCGCTATGAGTATTATATTTTTTTAAGATTCCACAAATAAATGAGATAATATAGTATTTGCAATTCTCTATCTTATTTTACTTAGCATAGTGCCCTCGGGGTTCATTCATATTGTCTCAAATGGCAAAATTTCCTCCTTTTTATGGCTGAATGATATTCCATTGTGTATATGTAGACAGAGAGTATATTTTCTTTATCAGTTTTTCATCAATGAACACTTAATGCTGTTTTCATGCCTTGTCTACTTACATAAATGTGCAATGAACATGGCAGTGCTAGACATCTTTCAAATAGTGATTTTGTATTTTTCAGATAAATACCCAAAAGTGGAATTGTTACATAATATTATAGCTCTATTTTTAACTTTTTGGAAAGTTTCATGCTGTTTTCCATAGCTATTGGACCAACTTAAATTCCTACCAACAGTGCATAAGAATTTCCTCTTCTTTACATCCTCACCAACATTTGCTATTTCTTATCCTTTTAATAATAGCCATTCTAACTGGCTATTGAAGAAAGTAGGGAAAACCACTAGGTCATTCAGGTATGACCTAAATCAAGTCCCTTACAGTTAAACAGTGAAAGTGACAAATAGATTCAAGGGATTACATCTGATAGAAACAGTGCCTGAAGAACTGTGGATAGAGATTTGTCACATTGTACAGCAGGCAGTGATCAAAACCATCCCCAAGAAAAAGAAATGCAAAAATGCAAAATGGTTGTCTGAGGAGGCCTTACAAATAGTTGAGAAAAGATGAGAAATGAAAGGCAAAGAAGAAAGGAAAGATATACCCATCTGAATTCAGAGTTCCAAAGAATAGAATGGAGAGACAAGAAAGCCTTCTTAAGTGATCAATTCAAAGAAATAGAGGAGAACAATGGAATGGGAAAGACCAGAGATCTCTTCAAGAAATTTAGAGATACCAAGGGAACATTTCATGCAAAGATGGACACAATGAAGGACAGAAACAGTATGGACCTAACAGAAGCAGAAGATTTTAACAAGAGGTGGCACGAATACACAGAAGAACTATACAAAAATGATCTTAATGACCCAGATAACCATGATGGTGTGATCACTCACCTAGAGTGAGACATCCTGGAGTCTGAAGTCAAGTGGGCCTTAGGAAGCATCACCATGGACACAGCTAGTGGAGGTGATGGAATTCTAGTTGAGCTAGTTCAAATCCTAAAAGATGATGCTGTGAAAGTGCTGCACTCAATATGTCAGCAAATTTGGAAAACTCAGCAGTGGCCACAGGACTGGAAAAGGTCAGTTTTCATTCCAATCCCAAATAAAGGCAATGCTAAAGAATGTTCAAACTACCACACAATTGCACTCCTCTCACATGCTAGGAAAGTAATGCTCATAATTCTCCAAGCCAGGCTTCAATAGTACATGAATTGTGAACTCCCAAATGTTTAAGCTGAATTTGGAGAAGGCAGAGGAACCAGAGATCAAATTACTAACATCCATTGGATCATAGAAAATGCAAGAGAATTCCAGAAAAACATCTACATCTGCTGCATTGACTACACTAAAGCCTTTGACTGTGTGGATCATAACAAACTGTGGAACATTCTTCAAGAGATGGGGATACCAGACCACCTTATCTGCCTCCTGAGAAATCTGTATGAAGGTCAAGAAGCAACAGTTAGAACCGGACATGGAACAGACTGGTTTCAAATTGGGAAAGGAGTGTGTCATGGCTGTATTTTGTCACCCTGCTTATTTAACCTATATGCAGAGTATATCATGTGAAGTCCTGGGCTGGATGAAGCACAAGCTGGAATCAAGATTTCTCGGAGAAATATCAATAACCTCAGATATGCAGATGACACCACCTTTATGGCCAAAAGCCAAGAGGAACTAAAGAGCCTCTTGATGAAAGTGAAAGAGCAGAGTAAAAAAGCTGGCTTAAAACTCAACCTTCAAAAAACTAAGAAGATGGCATCTGGTCCCATCACTTCATTGCAAATAGATGCAAAAACAATGGAAACAGGGACAGATTTTATTTTCTTGGGCTCCAATGTCACTGCAGATGTGACTGCAGCCATGAAGTTAAAAGACACTTTCTCCTTAGAAGAAAAGCTATGACAAACTTAGACAGCATATTAAAAAGCAGAAACATTACTTTGCCAACAAACATCCATATAGTCAAAGCTGTGGTTTTTCTGGTAGTCATGTATGGATGTGAGAGTTGTACCATAAAGAAAGCGGAGTGCTGAAGAAGTGAAGCTTTTGAACTGTGGTGTTGGAGAAGACTCTTGAGAGTCCCTTGGACTCCAAGGAAATCCACCCAGTCAATCCTAAAGGAAATCAATCCTGAATATTCATTGGAAGGACTGATGTTGAAGCTGAGACTCTAATACCTTGGCCACCTGTTGCGAAGAGCTGATTCATTAAAAAGGACCCTGATGCCGGGAAAGATTGAAGGCAGGAGAAAGGGACGACAGAAGATGAGATGGTTGGATGGCATCACCACCTCAATGGACATGAGTTTGAGCAAGCTCCAGGAGATGGTGAAGGACAGGGAAGCCTGGCATGGTGATGTCCATGGTGTCACAAAGAGTCAGACAAGACTAATTGAACAATAGCAACAACATTCTAACTAGTGTGAAGTGGTTTTGTGGTTTTGATTGGCAGTTACCCTTCTTTTCTTTTGAAGTGTTTCTTATATTTATCATTTCCTTTTCATTTCTACTGTCACTGCTTTTATTAACTAAATGCCGTTTTAACCCTTTTCCCAACTTCATTCTTTTGTACTCAATAGCCCTATGGTAAGTTCCTAAAATACTACTCTAAGCACATCCCTGTTGTATAAAATCTTCAATGACTCTCCATTATCTGCCTGGTCCTAAGACTATCCACTCTAGAACTGGAAATACTCTTTAACACTCAAGTTATCAAGATTTTTTAGTTTTATAAAAGACCCTATTGATTTTAACCACTTAGGGTGACTGGGGAATTCTTAAAATTGTAGTAAGTAAGAAAAATAGTAGTAGGAAGAGAGTGTGACCCAGATTTATTGGAATGGTGGCTTTACAATGGTATAATAAGTGATAGTAAGAAAACCAAAGAAAGAATTTCAGAGAAGAAGGCAGTATCTCCATTCATGGTCTTTAAAAATCCTCCATTAGGTCAGATCTTAGTATTTATCTTTTTGTTGTCCCCAGTGCATATGGGCTTATTCATCTGTTAATGTTTTCTACTACCTAAACCAAAAGCAACTTGTATCAATTTATATACATGCAAACAAAACTGGAAGCCATTTTGCAAAGTGACTCCTGGAAATTTATTCATTGGTCAATCCAGTCATATGACTATGAAATAAAATTACTCACAAACTTGTCTGCAATCAAGAAGAGGTGGTAAAATCAGCTACTTAAACTTCAGTGAGAAGAAAACACTAGGATTACTAATGTTCCTTGCAGGATCAGTTGGAATCACAGATAGCCATGGAAGAGAAAATGCAATTCGGAGAGAAATGTACTTATGTTTTTTAGGCTGAGCCAACTCCTCAGGTTTCTTTGTACTTCATTTTCCAGGGCATTTTTTCATTTCGGTATTAATTTTTATGGTAAAAATCAGAATGAACATGCCATTCTAGGTACTCAGAACACAGATGCCAAGCTTCTCCATATGTGTTTATGTGTATGCATTAAGTGTTCAAGGTTGGCCTATGGAAAGTCAGCAAAAGGAAAAGAATTCACAGAAACTAAATTGGTCAATGTGTAACTAGGTAGCTTCATTTAAGGACAAGAAGCCAAATAGATCAAGAAATACCCCCGATTCTATCAGAATAGAAGAGTTATCTTTTCTGAAATACAGGCATAACTTATTTTATTGTTTCATTTCATTGTACTCCCCAGATACTGAATTTTTCGCAAGTTGAAAATTCATGGCAAGCTTGCATTGAACAAGCCTATCAGCACCTGTATCCAACAGCATTTACTCATTTTGTGTCTCCATTTCACATTTTGGTAATTATGACAGTATTTCAATTTTTTTTCCTTATTATGGTATTACTGTGGTAGTCTGTGATCAGTGATCTTTGATGTTACTGTTGTGAAACGATTATGACTTGCTGAAGACTCAGATGACTCATTTTTAGCAATAAAGTATTTTTTATTTAAGGTATATACATTGGTTTTTGGGTGTAATGCTATTGCACACTTAATAAACTATAGTATAGTATAAACATAAGTTTTACATGCCCTGGGAAATAAAAGAAATCATATGAATTGCTTTATTGAGGTAGGTGATCTAGAACAAAACCAGTTTCTCTGGGGAATGCCTATAGTGCTACTTTATTGAGTTTTTCTAGATATGTAGTCAACTATAGTATCTAAACCATTTTACATTTTTAAGCAGTGGTCTATTCTTAGATACATTTAATATAATATTAATTCAGTATTTTTAGTTTGTATGCCTTGGTTTGGAGTTTCATTTTTATAACAGTCCTCACATTTTCTGTCTAAACAAAAATTCATGCTGTATCACTCTATATCAATTATTGATAAGAGGTGAATTACATGGGAGAACAACATTCACTGCGAAGTCTAATGCTTGTAACAGTCACTTTCAGGATGTCAGTATTTCAAATAAAATGTGCTACTTTTAAATATTAAAATACCAGTATATATATCACCAAAAAAATCAGAATTTTTTCCTTTTGTTGTTTAATACTTCACTAGTTAAGATAATGCTTACTACCCCAACAAATAAAGCCTGAGTCTTAGTGACTGAATTCAACAGAAGTTTATTTCTTAATCAAGAAAAGTCCACTTGACAGAGTGTCTTCTAAGGCCAATCCAGTCCTTGATATCAAGCTTGTTGGGTAGAAGAGAGCCTGGAGAAAGCACACCTGCTTCTTGAATGTCCTTCCCTGGGATTAACACAGAGCAGTGAGCATTAGTCCCGTGCTTCCACTGGGTTTCAAGGGATCTGGAAAATGCAGTCCCTGTCCTGGCAGCTGCTGCCCAGCAACAATGCTACAGCATGAAATAGGATCAGAGATCTTTGGTATCCAGTTAGCTATTTCTGCCACAAATACCCTTATTTATGTGTTTAAGCAAAATTTGAAAACTCAGTTATTTACAGCTTAAAATCAAGATCAGTGACTCACTGTAACTGTGTAAACGGATACACATTTGCATAGATTGCAAGTTTAGACAGATATATATCTGTATAGCTGCATTACTAAAAGTTTGTTTTAGAAAAATACTTTTCCTGAATTTGAAGCCTTCCAAAACTAGTATGGAAATTGATATCAGTTATTCTGCAATAGAAGTTCCATCTACATGAGATAAAATTGAAGAAAATAAAGAAATCTAATTTTTAAAATATGTACAATCCATTATAAGTTTAAAAATATTTTTCAATAAATAGTTCATTCAGGTTCTAAAGTAAGTATAATGAAGAAAGTTTTGCGTTAGTTGCTCAGTTGTGTCCGATTCTTTGTGAGCCAGTGGGCTGTAGCTCGCTCGTCTCATCTCTCCATGGAATTCTCCAGGCAAGAATACTGGAGTGGGTAGCATTCCCTTATCTAGGGAATTCCGTATCGAACCTAGGTCTCCTGCATTGCAGGCAGATTCTTTATCATTTGAGCCACCAGGGAAACCCCTGAACTCTAAATAGGCACATGCATGAGACAAAAAAAGAGTTGGGCCAAAAAAATTGAGTCAAAAGAAAATATTTGAAACTAGAGAAAGGGTTGAGAAATTATGGCCAAAATTATAGGAGGAGTCTGGCCTATAGACTATAATGCAAATAAAGTTCTTGGAAAAAAGCCATGCCTATTTACTTACATATTGCCTATGGTTGCCTAGCAGAGTTAAGTAGTATTCCCTGCAAAGTTGAAAGCATATTCTATCTAGCCCTTAATAGAAGAATTTTACTGCTCTCTGTACTACATAAATAATTGTCTCTTCACCTTTCTACCAACTCATGTAAAGTCAGGAACAGGTTTATCAGTAGCTAGAAAAATTTGCACAAAAATACTTTTAATTGAACAATGACATTTGACACACTTTGTTTTTAATCTTACCTGTTAAAAAATCGCATATTATTTTATTTTCAGTTTTAATGACTGATTAAATTCCCTTCATTTTAGATAATAATTATCATATTATTAGGGGCTTCCCTGGTGGCTCAGCGGTAAAGAATCCACCTGCTGTGCTGGAGACCTGGGTTCAATCCCTGGGTCAGGAAGACCCCCTGGAGAAGGAAATGGCAACCCACTCCAGTATTCTTGCCTGTGAAATCTCATGGACAGAGGAGCCTGGCGAGCTACAGTTCATGGAGTCACAAAAAGTCGGAAACAACTAAGCAACTAAACCACCACCACCACTAGTCAGGTACCTTAGAGGGTAGGTTTCAGTTTTTATCATATTATTTGGATAGTGTATTGTCTTATCTGCTAATGATTTGTATTAGAAAGATAATATACTTTAATATATTATAAATTTATGTTTTATTTTAAATGTGTAATATATTTATCCATTTTGTATTTAAATTGTATTAGATGTATGGGTAGATAAAATATGTATAAATTCTAGTCAGTACATTCTCATTAAGCCTCAGTATTTCAATCACTGGGAAACTCCCACTCTTCTATTGATATGGGTGTTCAAGTTAAAGGAAGAGTTAAACAAGCTATACTTTGAAATCACCTATCCATTCATGTACTGAGTCTCTGACAAACATAGAAACCTCCTTTTAAGAAACTTCTGGAAAATCAGTGGGAACTGAATGAACGAAGAGTCTCTAAAGTCTATGGATAGAAACTCGAATAGAATTGTCACTTTCCTTCTCAGAGGTGGATATGAGAAAAGCTGATCAGTGGTGGATGTTACTCAATGACTACAGGGACAGTTGGAAGTTCAGATTCAGATTTTAATTAGCTAAATCACCTTGGAAAGATGTTTCAACTCCTCTGAACTTTCATTGATTCAACTCTTGAAGGAGGAACAGACTAGTGGTTTCTCATATACTTTAATATGAGTTTGTATATTTCAGGGCATGCTTGCTCTTATAGATAGATAACATAGATGATAGAGAGACAGATACATAGATACATCTTCCTTCATAACAGATGACTGAGAAAAGGTGATCAGTAGTGAGTGTTATTCATTATTGCTATAGGAAGAAGTAGGAAGAGAAATGTAGAAGTAGAAAGAGAAAAGGCTGGGCTTTAGGTTTCCAGAGTACAAATTCTGACTTTGATTTTATGTTTAAATAAATTAGGGGGGAGGGGGGGAGAGAGAGAGAGAGAGAGCACCTTAGAAACCCTTTCCACTCCACAATCTTATAGAACATAAAATATAAATCGAATGATTGAAGTGGAGGATGAGAGGCCTTGGTGCCCATTTTCTAGTCCATCCATTTTTTTCTATTGCTTTTAAGACTCTTTTTAGGAATCTCTAATGGAAAGCAACATTTGAAAATGACTTTCAAAAATAATATCTAACCTTTTACCTTCTACATTGTTTAAAGTCCCTCTTTGTTAGTGAAGCATTTCTTGACCCTTTTATTCTTTTCCATCTTCTACCTTGTCTTCCAGTTTCTGCAGTACTTCTTCTGTTTAACTCTTTCATGCCCTGCATTTTGAAAGCTTGTCTATGATTATATTGATTTCTTGAATTTTTATTTACTTTATTTTTTTAACACAAAAAACCATTTTGTATTGGGGTATGGTTGATTAGCAATGTTGTGATAGTTTCAGTTGAACAGTGAAGGGACTCAGCCATACATATACAGGTATACATTCTCCCCCACCCCTTCCCATTCAGGCTGGCACATAACATTGAGCAGAGTTCCATGTGCTATGCAATAGGTTTTTGTTGGTTATCCATTTTAAATATAGCACTGTGGATGTGACCTTCCCAAAGTCCTTAACTGCCCCATTCCCCTGGAAATCATGAGTTTGTTTTCTAAGCCTGAGTCACTTTCTGTTTTGTTAAATACGTTCATTTGTATTATTTCTTTTTAGATTCCACATATAAGGGATGTCATATGAGATTTCTCCTTCTTTGTCTGACTTACTTCACTCTGTAGTCCATCCATGTTGCTGCAAATGGCCTTATTTCATTCTTTTTAATGGCTGAATAATATTCCATTATATATATATATATACACACACACACCACATCTTCTTTATCCATTCCTCTGTCGATGGATTTCACTTTTCATATTACATTTTACTTTAGTCAGAAAAATGTAAAAATGGAGCTGGCTAATCAGATTGTTTAATACCATGGTACTCTGTACCATTTGCCTCTTGCCTGTTTTTTTCATTATTTTTTTGTGTAGTTATAAGGCTTATGAGAATCTTTAATAGTATCCATTGCAGTCAGGCAAATAAAATTCTTGCATCCTGCTACTGTAAAGAATTCTGATAATTATCACTCATTCCTGAAAAATGAATTACCCAAAATGGAGTATTCTAGATCTTGAAATTGTAATTTTGCATTACAATAGGATTGTGCTGGAAATGCACTCTAAGCTGACTGTTCAACTAGCATACTGTGTAGCTAAAAATATTTCCTATTTGGATATTTGAAAGAAATTAACAAGGTCACTAAATATAATGGCTACTCAAAATTTGGAAACAGAAACAAATGGGCATGCATGTGTGTGTGTGTGTTGAAATGATAAATCATATTTATGTCAGAGAAGATAAGTGAACTTCAATCTCAAGATGAACCCAGCTAAGTTACTTAGATACCGTGAAAGGTCTACTAAGCTATCCTGAGTCTTATTTGTACATTACTGTCAGGTAAAGCAAAGAAGAACATATTTCAGCATTCAGAATCCCTCTAGTGACTAAATTGCTTATCTGTAGCCATTTTTCAAAAGCCATAAAATCACTTGACATATTAAAAAGAAAATGCTCCATTTTGGTAGTCTGGAAATATTTACAGGGACCTAAAAGTTAAACTGTTGTCTTTATAGAAGCTTCTTATTGATGCATATTCAATAGTGCAGTACTCTGCATTTTTATTTCAGTGATGAAGATACATGATCCATCCATAGCATCTTACTAGTTGTTCCTTAGAATGATAGCCTTTATTTATAAGATAAGTGATGGTGAAGAGAGCTATCATCATTGACTAGAGAATAGGATAAAGCCACCAGGCCCTATGGTGATAAAATGAACCTTGGCTACTTTTAAAAAATTCTTGTAGTAAGAGTTTTATATTTCTGGCTATGGTGAATTAATTTGTAAAGACTAGCCTTTCTTCCTATAAGAATAAGTAAGACTGGATAAGATGAAGAGAAGTCCATTTGAATGCACTGGAAATAATACAAAGTCAGCAAGGACTAGAGAGGCTGAGATCTTAGAGAAATACTGGAGAGAATGGAATAACAGAGAGGGGAGCTTAATATTCAGATTTGCTTTTTCCTCCTCAGTGTTTATTCACTCATGGAAGTGGCCAAGAAAAAGCTAAGAAAAACTTTATTCAGTGTCCTAGAGCTTGGGAGACAAAAACTGGAGTTAGGGACTGTCAAAGCCAGATGCCTGGGCTTTGAGTTGGGATTTCTAAAGGTACATTTTGTGACAGTGTGAGTGAGAGAGCCGTGGAATATCTTATGAGAAAGAGCAAATCACAAAATTGATCAGCCTTCGTGAAACTGAAACCTAGCTTTAATCAGCTCAGTCACAGATTGGATTAATACGTTTTCCTCACAGGCTAAAATTGTCAAAAATAAAAACAAAAACTATTAAATCCTTGATAGAAGAGGACAGAATCTTTCAGACTCTCAAAATACCTCATGGTTTTCACACACAGTGATTATTATTTAGTCAAAAGTTACCATACACAGCAAAAAACATTGCCAAATGGCAAAAAATTATGGGAATGTAAGTGACAGTAGGAAGACACCCATGAGAGATACAGATTTTGCAGTTATTAAACACAGACTTTAAATAACCATGATAAATATGTCCAAGAATACAGATGACAAGATGGGGAATCTATTAAAAAGAATCAAATGAAAGTTATAGAATTGAAAATTACAATAATCATAACTAAGAACTCAATATATGGATATAATAGAAGATTCAATAAATCTCTTCTTGTCTATTTTTCTATCTTCCACCACTAGCAATATAAGCAGTTTATAGAATGTCAGTTTTTTGAGAGCTGAGATTTTCTTTGTTTTTCTGCAGCATCTTTAACAATACCTAAAGTCTGATGGATATTCAACAGATATTTTTTAAATGAAGGAATTAATGATGGCTTCAGTGTGTGTGTGTGAGTGTGTGTGTCTGTGTGTGTGTGTCTGTGTTGTTAGTTGCTCAGTCATGTCTGACTCCTTGAGACTCCATGGACTGTAACCCACCGGGCTCCTCTGTCCATGGAATTCTCCAGGGAAGAATACTGGAATGGGTAGCCATTCTCTTCTCCAGGGGATTTTCCTGACCCAAGGATCAAACCCAGGTCTCCTGCGTTGCAAGCATATTCTTTTCCATCTGAGCCACCAGGGAAGCTTGGTAAGAGGCAAATAAAGTGGCCTACCCTTTTTTTAAGGCCAGAGTTGTAAGCAAGGAGATGAGAAAGGAAAGACATAGGCAGAAATATTTGTTGGCAGAAGGGCAGCAAAAGATGAAGATAGGAAAGAGCTGCAGATTCATAGACAAGCCTTCACTCAATTTGTTCTCTTATTTGCCACCCTCTAATTCTCTCAACTCCCCCATGATAATGAGACTTTGTTTGGGTATAGAGAAAAATAGTTAAAGACCACCTGTGATTATGCACCTAGTATGCAATCATGGGCTGCCCGGAAGAAACAGTGAGTTACTAAGTTGGTTCAAACCTCAATAGGAGAAGATATTAATAGAACCAGTAAATGTCCAGATAAAACTTTCCTCCTTCAGATGGTGCTTTTCTCTGACCCTCTCATAGAGGAGTTGCAGGGAAATCCTTAGAATCCTCTACAGCCCAGGGGAACAGGGTTTACATGAACTGCTTTTGTTTCAAAGGACACAAGAGGTCTCAACTTAGGTAGCAGTTTGTAATACTTGTGGTTTCAAAATTAGATGGTAATTAAAAGGAGCCGTAATAATTGGAAAAGAAGGCAGGGGTTAAAAAAGGTGAAGAACACAGGCAGGAACCAAGTATTCCAGGTAGTTTATAGGCAATGGTTCTAACTTCAGATCCTTCTATTATGGCTTCTCTAAATATCTTCAAATTAACAGTAAGAGGGAAAGAAAAGGATTAGCTTTAGCTATAAAGTAGTTAGACTATAGGAAATGTTGAAAGCAAAAAAATAAAAGGCTAAAGTTAAATATCTCCAAAGAGCTTTTCCTATCTCTGTAGCACACACAATTTTCTGGGAACTTTCCCCATTGATGTATAGAGATTATTGTTAGATGAGCTCACTAGTCTAGCCTGCCGTCTGGTTTCTTTGCTTTGATTTTCAGTTCAGTGTTAGTGGTGTCTCTGTGAGGCTGGTGCAAGACATCTACTGTGGACCTTAGCTAGGTCAAAATGGAAGAGTCTGAATGGGCGCAGTTGAATAACAAATCCAGGCCCAGTTGAAGGAGAGATGTTGGGGGCCATGGCCAGGAAGCCATTCCTAGAAGAGCCAAGAAGACACACCAGATTCCCAGCAATCAAATACATGAGGCCCCCTCCCCTTGGCGATCTGGGGTGAAGGCTGATTGGAACAAAAGCTGGTCAGGGGCAGGCACTCGGGTCATACAAGGGCAGTTTACAGTGTTCTCTTTAATTTATAGGGACTAGCATTCTTTGTTAAGGTCTAAGAATGGCCTCTTCATACTCTGCTTAAAGGGGCAACTTGCCCATTCACTGTATCTTTTGAAATACAAAAGTCATATTGGGTAGTTGGATCTTCTTTCAACCAGTCCCATTCTCCAAAGCAATATAGAGCAATTAAAAGAACACTGGAGGTGTGTGAAAATATTAATGCTTTCCAGAGTTTGACTGATTATTTGCGCTTAGCTTATCTGTGCTTTTGCACAGTCCCAGTTATTAAGAGGTGTTGTTTTAATAGCTGAGAAGAAGGCTCTCTTCATTGAAACATGGCAAAGAAGGAGAGAGAAGTTATAATGACAGTGGCTCGAAGGATTCTGGACAACTCTCTGTTAAAATTATGCAAAAGAATACACATACAATGCATATATATAAACTCATACACACAGTGAAATACAAATGATTCTACTGGAGCCCATTAGCTATTTATTTTATTCCTTTAAATCAGTGCCTTGCAATCCAGTAACACACTAGGAAACTAGGTAAGGGGGCTGTTTTTGTCACTCAGTATGTCATGGTATAATTTTACCTATCATTATTTCAGCTGAAGGTGGCATTTAGGAGTTCATTAGCGATTAATAGAGCCCGCCATTGCTCAGAGATGATCTCAGATATTTAAGGAAAGCATTTAGTTTAGATTGACAGTTTTTCTACTCTTAGGATGTCTCTAAAACAAACAAACTAAAAAGTTATGGTGAATTCTATTAAGAAAAGTGTATTTCATGTAAATTTGCCATAAGCTGAAAGCCTTCATGACAATGAAACATAGCTTTCTCTCTCTCTCCCAGCAAGCTTCATTTCCCTATCAAAAGAGAGCAGTGCTTGCAAGGTCTGAGTAGAAGACTCCTACCATTTTTCAGCACCGTCACTCTCTTTTTATGTTTTGTTCATAATGGCAACTGTCTGGCTTGATACATTGGTTCTGATGCTTTCACCTGCTTGTTGTCATTCAGGTGCTAAACGAGGAGGATGAATATGTATAATTCTTTCAAGAGCGCATTAGAATGACCCATCTTGGCATATTTTATGACATATCCCACCAGACCCTGATTATTTTGTGAAGTTGGCATTCCAGTTATACTGGTTGGCTTTAATAGCTTTTGCCAACTTCCTCTGAGCATATGATTAATCAGTACAATAAAATGAGACACTCTAAAATGCAGGATTGATGCATGGGTAAGGATTTTAAAACTTTCATTCCTTTATCAGTCATTTGAGACAGTTTTAGTGGCTCGTTACGGGAAAGTATTTTAGGAAATCTTCCCCTATTTGATCACTGTTGCCAGTATTGTATAGCCTCTCTGGGGAGAAACGAATCTTTTGATTTTGATTGAGTCTCTTTCTTCCAGAATGAGGATGAAGTATTTTCTTCTTTGGAGCAGTGTCAGGTACCTTTGATAGGTAATAGAAACCAATAGCAGCTGGGGAAACTTAGGCCAAATTACTTTAAATGGCCTCCTGAGAAGGAAGTGTGGGCTTAAAATTGGAAAAGCCTCCTCTATATATGCCTGTTGCAGGGTACCAGGAAAAACACACTTAAAGTTGGAAACTTGCAATTGCTTTCATTAATTCATTTATTTCATAAATTCTTAGTGAGCTCTGCATGTCAGGGACTAGGATAGAAATGATGATGTCAATAGTGAGTCCCTGTCCTTAAAATACTCATAGTTCAGTTGCAGAGAAAGATGAATATATGGAATCTTTCTGAGTTTAATGGGTGGAAGGAAAGTGTTCATAGAAATCAACTGGTAATCATTCAAGCCTTAGAAGGGCACTTTCAGTAAATGCCTTAGCAAAGATCATGGCTTTGTATCGATGACTTCAAGAATCAACAAATGCAAACCAGATCAGTTAATATAGAAAGAAAAAAAAAAGCATATACTACAGAAAAGAAGAGTCAGGTTGGACTCTTATTCTCTTAGTCACATCATTTAAAATTTATGGTCATTTCCTTACTGTGAAGGTTTGGAGTTTCATTTAAGGATACACTATATATCTTTCAAATTTAGTTTTCTTTAAGTATGTCTATTGGAGTCTATACACTTTTCTTTCAGATTGTTAAGCCATCTTTAGAAAATTATTTTCGTCATCTTCATACAATGCCAAGTTAAAGAATCTTTTAGCTATTGTACGTACAATACTGGAACCTGGTGAACAACTTTAACTAGTAAGATCAAAATTGTGGTTCCCAGTGGCACATTTGCAGAATCCTATCTCATCTGGCCAAATATTGCTAAGGCATGGACAGAACCACCATGGTTTTCCACTCCTAACAAGGTCTCTTCATGGGAGATAAATGAAAGAGGATTCACAGGAGTGCAGGGAAAGCTAGGAGAAGATTCAAAAATTTCTAAAGTTTTAGGACCATTTATCATATTTTGCTACTTCTCAGCAGAAGTAGCAATACTGATTCACCACAATGTGTGCTGTATGTCTCTTCCAAGATCTCTTTGTGTTCATCTTCATTCCTCCTATTGGCAACAGGAAGGAGTTGATGAAATTTGTCACTCCCTTTATCTTCAATCTGTCCACAGAATCACCCCCAGTAAGCCTACTATCTTAGTAAAATCATGTTCGTAGGAAAGTTTCCTTTCATTCCAGTTCCTGTCCCTCTCCCTAACTGAATTTGGTCCTTAAATGCCCCATGGATATCCCTGCTTCTTACTTTTTTTTTTTAATCCCCAACCAAAACAACAAATGAGGACTGGATAGGATAAAACATGGGGGGTGGACAGTTACCTGCAAGTCATAGTCCCTCTGTGCTACCTCCCCTAACCCCAATGGATTTCATAGGATAATAAAAACACCAAGAGCAGCCTGTGAAGGAAAAACAAGTTATCAAAAGACAAATTTTACAAACAATAATAGTAGTTAGTGTTTAACACTTACTTGATGCCAGTTGCTGTTCTGTTTGCTTTAGAATATTATAGCACTGATCCTTAGCTTATTTAATTCACACATGTACTCCCGGTATGTAAAAGAGTTAAGATTTAGGCCTGGGTAGTCTGAACCTAAAGCCATGTCGTTATACCTGGAGAGCAAGTTTTTTTCATCCTACTATCTACTTTCTCAGGCAACTCAAGGAGGGGGTGCAGAGTGGCAGCTTTAGGATGAGGGGGTGCTTTTGTACCTCTTTCAGGGCTTTGAATTTGAATTGATTGATCATTTGATATTTATGAAGGAGTCAGTGCTGGTGAAAACAGGTTCTGTCTAGGAGATAGAAAGGGCTCTGTTTTCTTAGTGCTGTGTTGACTAGATTACAGAGTTAACTATCTAATTGCCAATTTTAGAAAAACCAAAAACTCTGTGACAGTTACGAAGTAGGTTGAAAATATGGAATAAGTCTGTGTGCATCTTCACCTTGCCTTCCAGATGCCACTGGATTTAGATGAGGAGCTCCTTGGAGACAGACTCACTCCCTGCTTGTCCAGGACCAGTTTATCAACACAAAATTAATTTTCTCTACACCTGTTCATTTCATGGGGAGACTAAGAAGATAATCTCTGTAGACTTCCAAAGGTAAGATGCTGCTGAATGCTTGATTTTTTTTTCCACAAAAAGTAATAAATGGAGTGCCTGAAATTAATACACAGTGTTCAAAACAGAACCTTGGAGACACCTTTGATAAGCAGAGGCTGACTTAACTGAAAACAAATACATGGGGCTTCCAAAACTGAGAAACAAAAGCCGGGGTTTCTCTGCCCAGTTAAATAATTACATTTGGAAAGAGGCAACCACAAGTGGTAAATTTTTTTTCTTTAAATCTATAGGGAAAAGACGTCTGATACTATCCTCAGCTTTTTGGTCTTTTGAGTTCATTTTCCAAATCTATACAATAAGACAGTGAGAATACAGTAGAAAAATGTGTCCAGGAAGGAAATAAGTGCATTGGGGAATTGAATGAAAATGATAAAAATCACTCACATTTCATTGTAATAATTAAATATGAAGTGGAGTGGAGAGTGGCAGATGAATTCTAATAGTAATTGAATTGGCACTTAAGAGTTATCTTATCTGCATTGCCACAATTCAAAAGTTCCACAGTTGTTTTCTCTCAGTCCGGATTATACTCATTACGCCTCTCCTCCATCCTGATGTTGACCGAAGTAGTTAGTATGTGTGGAGAGGCGCCCAGCTCTCCTGAAGGGGTCTGGTCAGTACTAACTCCACATCCTCCTTGAAAATGCCATCCGCTTCTTGCGTACACCGCCATGGGGGACCCTTCCCTCCCGCTTTTGGAAAAAAGAACATATGTTTCTATTTGATGCGATAGATGGTCAGGAAGAAGGGGCAGGCCCGGAAGTGCGTCAGCGTCCACTTCCGGGATGCGCTCGGTTGCCGCCTTCTAGCAAGTTTGTCTTGGTTTCTGTGTTTGAGAAAATCTTGAACTTTGCTTCGTGTCAACTCCATCTCCAAAAGTATCTGATTCTCTGAAAATAAGTTCTCTCTTTTTTGTGTATCTTCAGGGATCCCAACTAGTGCATGTTGTTCGTGCAAGATACTTGCTGATAACTTATCTGAACGTGAATGTTTGTGATAAAATTATTCTTCATTTAATATTATTTTAGTATGCAATATATTCATTTCATGGAGAGGAGAACATTGTTAACCCATGTTTTCCAGTCAGTTTAAATTATTCAGCCTCTGATCATCATCCTTTGTTTTGGTTGGGAAATATAATTAAAGATGATTCTGACTATATTGAAGTTCTTTCCAATTTGAATATATGGAGCAGTATTTATTTTGTTTTAGCAGTCTCTAGTTGGAAGGCTGTATTTGAGGAGTGGGAATTTTGCTTGCTAAAATCCTTTCTCTCTTACTGTTCTGCTTTAATAGCTACAGCAAAAAAAAAAAAAAAAGGAGGTATTAACTACATTTAACCTAAGGCCTCTTCTTAGTATCTTCTGCTTCTGTTAGGCCCATACTGATTCTGTCCTTTATTGAGCACATCATTGCATGAAATATTCCCTTGGTATCTCTAATTTTCTTGAAGAGATCTCTAATCTTTCCCATTCTATTGCTTTCCTCTATTTCTTTGCATTGATCACTTAGGAAGGCTTTCTTATCTCTCCTTGCTATTCTTTGGAACTCTGCATTCAAATGGGTATATTTTCCCTTTTCTCCTTTGCTTTTCACTTCTCTTCTTTTCACAGCTATTTGTAAGGCCAACTCAGACATCCATTTTGCCTTTTTGCATTTGTTTTTCTTGGGAGCGGTCTTGATCACTGCCTGCTTTACAATGATAGGAACCTCCACCCGTAGTTCTTCAGGCACTCTGTCTTTGCCAGTGGACCACGTTTTGTCAGAATGCTCCAACATGACCCACTGTCTTGGGTTGCCCTACACAGCATGGCTTATAGTTTCACTGAATTAGACAAGGCTGTGGTCCATGTGATCAGTTTGATTCAGTTCAGTTCAGTTCAGTCACTCAGTCGTGTCTGACTCTTTGTGACCCAATGAACTGCAGCACTCCAGGCCTCCCTGTCCATCACCACTCCTGGAGTGTAACCAAAGCCATGTTTATTGAGTCGGTGATGCCATCCAACCACCTCATCCTCTGTCATCACCTTCGCCTCCTGCCCTCAATCTTTCCCAGCATCAGGGTCTTTTCCAGTGAGTCAGCTTTTCACATCAGGTGGCCAAAGTATTGGAGTTTCAGCTTCAGCATTCTTTCCTTCCAATGAACACCCAGGACTGATCTCCTTTAGGATGGATTCGTTGGATCTCCTTGCAGTCCAAGGGACTCTCAAGAGTCTTCTCCAACACCACAGTTCAAAAGCATCAGTTCTTCAGTGCTCAGCTTTCTTTAGAGTCCAACTCTCACGTCCATACATGAACACTGGAAAAACCATAGCCTTGACTAGACAGACCTTTGTTGACAGAGTAATGTCTCTGCTTTTTAATATGCTCTCTGGATTGGTCATAACTTTCCTTCCAAGGAGTATGTGTCTTTTAATTTCATGACTGCAATCACCATCCGCAGTGATTTTGGAGCCCCAAAAAATAAGTCAGCCACTGTTTCCACTGTTTCCCCATCTATTTGCCATGAATTAATGGGACCAAATGTTAGTTTTCTGAATGTTGAGCTTTAAGCCAACTTTTTCACTCTCCTGTTTCACCTTCATCAAGAGTCTCTTTAGTTCTTCGCTTTCTGCCATAAGGGTGGTGTCATCTGCATATCTGAGGTTATTGATATTTTTCCCGGCAATCTTGATTCCAGCTTGTGCTTCCTCCAGCCCACCGTTTCTCATAATGTTCTCTGCATATAAGTTAAATAGCAGGGTGCAATATATAGCCTTGACCTTCTCCTTTTCCTATTTGGAACCAGTCTGTTGTTCCATGTCCAGTTCTAGCTGTTGCTTCCTGACCTGCATACTGGTTTCTCAAGAGGCAGATCAGGGGGTCTGGTATTCCCATCTCTTGAAGAATTTCCCACAGTTTATTGTGATCCACACAGTCAAAGGCTTTGGCATAGTCAATAAAGCAGAAATAGATGTTTTTTCTGGAACTCTCTTGCTTTTTTGATGATCCGGCAGATATTGGCAATTTGATCTCTTTTCCTCTGCCTTTTCTAAAACCAGCTTGAACATGTGGAAGTTCACGGTTCACGTATTGCTGAAGCCTGGCTTGGAGAATTTTGAGCATTACTTTACTAGCATGTGAGATGAGTGCAATTGTGTGGTAGTTTGAGCATTCTTTGGGATTGCCTTTCTTTGGGACTGGATGAAAACTGACCTTTTCCAGTCCTGTGGCCACTGCTGAGTTTTCCAAATTTGCTGGCATATTGAGTACAGCATTTTCACAGCATCATCTTTCAGGATTTGAAATAGCTCAACTTGAATTCCATCACCTCCACTAGCTTTGTTCATAATGATGCTTCCTAAGGCCCACTTGACTTCACATTCCAAGATGTCTGGCTCTAGGTGAGTATGAGTGATCATATCATCATGATTATCTGGGTCGTGAAGATCTTTTTTGTACAGTTCTTTCGTGTATTCTTGCCACCTCTTCTTAATAGCTTCTGCTTCTGTTAGGTCCATACCATTTCTGTCCTTTATTGAGCCCATCTTTGCATGAAATGTTCCCTTGGTATCTCTAATTTTCTTGAAGAGATCTCTAGTCTTTCTCATTCTATTTTTTTCCTCTGTTTCTTTGCACTGATAACTTAGGAAGGCTTTCTTATCTCTCCTTGCTATTCTTTGGAACTCTGCATTCAAATGGGTATATCTTTCCTTTTCTCCTTTGCTTTTCACTTCTCTTGTTCTCACAGCTATTTGTAAGGCCTCCTCAGACAGCCATTTTGCTCTTTTGCATTTCTTGTTCTTGGGGATGGTCTTGATCCCTGTCTCCTGTACAATGTCATGAACCTCTGTCCATAGTTCATCAGACACTCTGTCTTTCAGATCTAGTCCGTTAAATCTATTTCTCACTTCCCCTGTATAGTCATAAGGGATTTGATTTAGGTCAGTTTGATTAGTTTTCTGTGATTGTGGTTTTCATTCTCTCTGCCCTCTGATAAGGGATAAAGGTAGGAGGCTTAGAGGGGCTTCCTGATGGCAGAGACTGACTGAGCAGGGAAACTGGGTCTTGCTCTGATGGATGGGGCCATGCTCCCTAAACCTTTAATCCACTTTTCTGTTGATGGGTGGAGCCTTGTTTCCTCTCTGTTGTTTGACCTGAGGCCAGACTATGGTGGAGGTGATGAAGATAATGGCGAGCTCCTTCAGAAGGCCCCCTGCACACACTGCGGCACTCAGTGCCCCCGACCCTGCAGTGGGCCACCACCGACCCGCGCCTCCGCCGGGGACTCCTGGACACCCACAGGCCAATCTGGGCCAGTCCCCTGTGGGCTCCCTGCTCCTTTCTCTTGGGTCCTGGTCCAAGGTTCTGTTTGTGCCTCCAAGAGTCTGTTTCCCCCGTCTTGTGTAAGTTCTGGCAGCTCTATGGTGGAGTTAATGGTGACCTCCTCCAAGAGGGCTTATGCCATACCAGACCCCCTGACCTGCCTCCTCAGAAATCTATATGCAGGTCAAGAAGCAACAATTAAAAGTGGACATGGAACAGCAGACTGGTTCCAAATTGGGAAAGGAGAAGGTCAAGGCTGTATATTGTCACCCTGCTTATTTAACTATATGCAGAGTACATCATGAGAAACGGTGGGCTGGAGGAAGCACAAGCTGGAATCAAGATTGCTGGGAGAAATATCAATAACCTCAGATATGCAGATGACACCACCCTTATGGCAGAAAGTGAAGAAGAACTAAAGAGACTCTTGATGAAAGTGAAAGAGGAGAGTGAAAAAGTTGGCTTAAAACTCAACATTCAGAAAACCAAGATCATGGCAACCAGTCCCATCACTTCATGGCAAATAGATGGGGATGCAATGGTAACAGTGAGAGACTTTATTTTTCTGGGCTCCAAAATCACTGCAGATGGTAACTGCAGCCATGGAGTTAAAAACCTTGCTCCTTGTAAGGAAAGCTATGACCAACCTAGAAAGCATATTAAAAAGCAGAGACATTACTTTGCCAACAAAGTAATAGTTTTGTTGTCCATCTAGTAAAAGCTGTGATTTTTCCAGTAATCATGTGTGGATGTGAGAGTTGGACTATAAGGAAAGCTGAGCACTGAGGAATTGATGATTTTGAACTGTGGTGTTGCAGGAGACTCTAGACATTCCCTTGGACTGCATAGAAATCCAACCAGTCAATCCTAAAGGAAATCAGTCCTGAATATACATTGGAAGGACCGATGCTAAAGCTGAAACTCCAATACTTTGGCCACCTGATGTGAAGAACTGACTCATTGGAAAAGACCCTGATGCTGGGAAAGATTGAAGGCAGGAGGAAAAGGGAATGATAGAGAATGAGATGGTTTGATGGCATCACCAATTCAATGGACATGAGTTTGAGTAAACTCTGGGAGTTGATGATGGACAAGGAAGCCTGGCAAGCTGCAGTTCATGGGGTCACAAAGAGTTGGACAGGACTGAGGGACTGAACGTATTCTACTTAACCTAAGGCCAGTTAGTAAATTACCTGCTGGGGTTGGGTAGGTTGGGGTAGAGTGGGGTGGAAAGCACAGAGATAATAATAAGAAACACCATCCAGGGAACTGACCTATGCAGCCTCAGGGACCTTTTATCTATCTGTGTATAATATATGCATCACCTGAAATTACTCTTGTTCATTGAGGAAGTAATGTCATTGTCAAGCAGAAAGTGATTGATGAATACTTAATCCTTTGTGTCACAATTCTGAGGTTTCCTCTCATACAATAATTTCCTTTTGATGGTAGGAGATGTGATGTAATTTTCAACCAACAAAAGTGTAGCCTTGAATATTAATTATTAATATATTGTATCTCCAGCCATCCAGCCGGTGATCAAGTAATAGTAGGATAGGACATGGGAAGTGTTGGTAGAGGGGTATATTTTGTGAGGCCTCAGAGCATAAGAAATCACAGCAACTACTGGGGAAAAGAAGATAGACATGGATGTACTGGTTGATTTTTCTCAATATTAACTTTGTATCTATGTCACTGTTGCTGTGCTATGCTCAGACCTGTCTGACTCTTTGCGACCCCAAGAACTGTAGCCCACCAGGCTCCTGTGCCCATGGAATTTTCCAGACAAGTGTACTGTAGTGGGTTGCTATTTTCTACTCCAGAGGTTCTTCCAGACCCAGAGATTGCACCCTCTTTTCCTGCAGTGCTCGGCGGATTCTTTACCACTGCACCACTTGGGAAGCCCCATCTATATCACCGCAACTAGTTCACTCCAGAAGTCATTCTTTGCTCTTGTTATTTGACTCATAAATCGTTCTGTCTTGTCTATTATCCTTAGTTTCTGGCCAGACTGAGATTCAATCAAGAATAGATTTTCAGTCTCCATTGAGACCCCAAACTTGATTTTCACATTCTGATCCACCAAAATGTAGACCAGACTGAGAGACTATGCCTATACCCTGCCATTCAATAAAATGGATATTGGAGATAATAAGACTTTTTAGAATGAGGAACACTAATTTCAAGGTATAAATACTTTTTAATTTTTAAAATATTTCTTGGTATTTTAAAATGGTTCCAAAATAAGATATAAGATGCCAGTTTTGGCAATCTTTGATAGAAGGGCTAACCTGCCATAAAGTAAAAATATGATCCTGAATTACTTGATTAGACCATCTGTATTTATCAAATTCATTACTTACTAAATCTACCTTCTTGCCTAGACTTGATGGACAAGGCAGTAAGTGTACAGGCTTCAGAAAGAACGAAACTGTTAATGTTGTAACAGAATGAAAGATTTAACACCAAACAGTGTGATTAACTAATGGAACTGCATTGCAAATGGCAGTGCAATAGGAAAATCTTTGCAATATTGTGAGAAAAAAATTAAGATGATAAAATGAATTAAATTATACAAATGAGAAGGAAAAGTTGTAAGGAAGAAAACTTAAATTCTAGTGCAGGAAAATCAGCTTAGTGAAAATTGAAAATGCATGTAATAAAACTAATTCAGGCAGGATATTAATCTTGTGTAAAAAAGATAAAAGCATGTTAAAGCCTGATTGTAAAATATTAATGTGCTAAACCATCATAAAACTTCACATATGCCCTTTAGCGATAGTATTGTTCATGATGATAAAAACTTATTTGCAAATTCTTCTTTTATGAAGTCTGGAAACAGAAAATCTGAAAAACTACTGATGTAGACATCTACGGTGTGTAAAAGACAGGAAATGGTGAAGGTTAATGAGGTTCAGGGTAACTGGTCTCTTGACATTTAATTGTGTGACCATATCAAGGACCCTCTGCAGTCTGTGAGTGTGAGGATTCAATGTAAACAAGTAGAGTTTTCACCCTGATAAACTTGGGGTATTCTTAACTCTATTCCTGATATACTGATGGCCCAGAATGCTCTTGGAATTACATTTACCTTGGTTCACTATAAACTATAAGGCACCTACATCCCTAGACTTTATCTTTCCACTGAAGCTCTATTTATGGAAAGCAAAGAGAATATGTACCCATCCTTATTTTGCTTTTGTGTTATTTTATTACTGGTTTTAAATTGCAAGGCTGGATTTGCTGGAATTCTGTGATAGCTCAGGGCATTGTTTTTGTGTAATAGAGACAGCATTATATAGCAGGAAGAACTGAACTAGATGGTAAAATTGAACTAGATGGTGAAATATACCACTTACAATAGGATATTGATTAGTTTATCAAACTTCTCTGGGTCATACATGCTTCATAAGAAAAACACATAAACACACAAATAGGAATAATAAGTAATAATTGAAGTCGCTCAGTTGTGTCTGACTCTTTGTGACCCCATGGACTATAGCTTGCCAGGCTCCTCTGTCCATGGGATTTTCCAGGCAAGAATACTGGAGGGGGTTGCCATTTCCTTCTCCAGGGGATCTTCCTGACCCAGGGATTGAACCATCTCCTGCATTGCAAGGAGACTCTTTACCATCTGAGCCACCAGGGAAGTTGCCTCTAAAGTTTCTGTCATGCTTCATGTGCTCAAATGTAGTAAAGTGTTTTCTGTTACTAGGGTTTTCTCTGCTTAGAAATTTCTACTGTCTGACCTCCCACACATTTCAAGATTCCTTCAATCCATTTTTATGTAACTGGAATATTTTCCTTCTTCCCCTATGTTTAAGTAAATTCTGTTTATATCTTAAGGTCCAGACTATATCCTACTTCCTCTATGAGGCATTTTCTAACTGCTCTATTACACAGTGGTCAATCTCTGGACTATGTTGCTTCTCTGAACTTTTGTTATAATTAGTGCCTTTCCTTTTCTGGTTGAATCATGTTTTGTTTCCCCCTTGGTGGTGGAAACAATGACTTGTACTTTTCTTGTGTCTCACCTTCCTCACAACCCCCTAAAATATTTAGCCTGTTACCACAGTCTGTACTCTCTTATATATTAATAATTAAGAGATAATCCTTAATAAAACATGGTTAGCATGAATAAGCTTAAGACAGGCTCCTGTGGTCATGTCATACTGAATACTATTTGGATTAAACCACCAATAAATAGAAACATTTGTAATATGATATTTCTAGATTAGATGAAGAAGCACCTTGGACATGATAAATCAAAAGATAGAAAAAACTCCAGACAATTAAATGAAGTTTACTTTTATCATTTTTAAGACTTTTCAAACACTCTTGACTTTGGGAAAATAAAAGCATACATTGGCAGTGATTCAGTTCTCCATTTGACATCCTAGATCCATATTTTGTTTCTTCTTATTTAGGATGTATATTTTCAGATACCATGAAATTTAACTAATCTGATTATGTTTTGCAGACCTCTTTTTTTTTTTTAAGGAGTGTTTATTAGCAGAAGGCCTTAGGAGCTTCATTAGTGTTCTGCAGAGAAACAAAACCAATAGGATAGATCAGATAAATAATAGATAGGGGATGGCAGATAGACAGATAACTGGTGATAAGAGGAGATTTATCAGAGAATTGACTTACTCAGTTATGGAAGCATAGATGTCCCAAGATCTGCTATCTGTAAGCTGGAGACCCTGAAAAATTGCTAGTGTAATTCAACCTGCGTCCTAAGGTCTGAGAACCAGAGCAGTCAATGTCCAAGGGCAGGAGATGTCTCAACTCAGACAGAGGAAACAAATTTACCCTTCTTCACATTTTGGTTCTATTCAAGCCCTTAGTGGATTGGATAATGCCTGTCCACATTGGTGAAGTCCATCTGCTTTATTCAGTCTCTACTACTCAATTTAAATGTTAATCTTTTCTGAAGATACACTGGAAATAATATTTTACCAGCTATCTGGGTATTCCTTCAGTTCAGTTCAGTTCAGTCACTCAGTCATGTCTGACTCTTTGTGACCCCATGAACCGCAGTTGTTCCTTGCCGCCGCTGCTGCTGCTAAGTCACTTCAGTCGTGTCCGACTCTGTGCAATCCCATAGATGGCAGCCCACCAGGCTCCCCCTTCCCTGGGATTCTCCAGGCAAGAACGCTGGAGTGGGTTGCCATTTCCTTCTCCAATGCATGAAAGTGAAAAGTGAAAGTGAAGTCGCTCAATCATGTCTGACTCTTAGCAACTCCATGGACTAGAGCCCACCATGCTCCTGCATCCATGGGATTTTCCAGGCAAGAGTACTGGAGTGGGGTGCCATTGCCTTCTCCGGCAGGTGTTCCTTAGCCCAGCGAAATTGATCCATAAAATTAACCATCACAGTAGCCATTTGATCACAGGAAGAGACCTTGTAAGACTGTGACACCAGTTAATAACATCAAATTTTTATAGAGTGAAGTATATTTAGCACTTGATTGTATGTTGTTTGTATTGGCCGCTAATGTTTTACATGTCTGATCTTCCCAGCCCAATTGTAAACACCTCTAGGTGTTTCTTTCACTATTTGTAACAATGTTTGATGCTTACTGTTGACATATAGTGGAAAATATTGGTTTAGTAATTAGAAGACTGAGTCCTAACCCAACTCTATCTCTTACTAAATCCAGTGAGGTAAGACAAACTACAAATAACACTGAACTTCAATTATACTTCTAATTATACTTGCCTTGATTAATTTATAGGCTCATTCTAAGGCTTGAATGAGATATCAGATCTCAACAGTCCTGTTGAGTTTTAAAGTCCTATACAGAAATTAAGTGCTATTATTCTGATAGCTGACATCCAAAAGTGGTTTCTGTTTTGTGTGGTATTATTATAATGAGATTGGTAGCTAAACATTTGGTTCTCTGAAATAATTTTTTATTCATGATATAAAAAAATAAGCAGTTTCTTTATCAGTAACATTTTCTAGATTCCATATACATGCATTAGCACATGATATTTGTTTTTCTCTTTCTTACTTACTGTGTTCTGTATTACAGGCTCTAGATTCATCCACATCAATACAAATGACTCAATTTCATTCCTTTTTTATGGCCAAGTAATATTCCACTGTATATATGTACCACGTCTTCTTTATCCATTCACTTAGTAGGAGACATCTAGGTTGCTTCCATGTCCTGGCTATTGTGAATAGAGCTGCAGTGAACACTGGGGTACCTGTCTCTTTTCGAGTTATGATTTTCCCAGTGTATATGCTCAGTTGTGGGAATGCTGGGTCATATGACAGTTCTGTTTTTTAGTTTTTTAAGAGATCTTCATACTGTTCTCCACAGTGGCTCTGTCAGTTTACATTCCCAGGGTGAGAGGGTGGCCTTTTATCCACACCCTCTCCAGCATTTCCTGTTTGTAGACTTTTTGGTGATGGCCACTCTGATTGGTGTGGGCAGAGCCAGACTAGAGCTGCAGGTGTGGAGAACAGGTTTGTGGACACAGGAGGGGAAGGCCGAAGCGGGGGATGGATTGAGAGCGTAGCATACACTACCATGTGTAATATGGGTAGCGAGTGGGAAGCAGCTAAATAGCACAGGGAGCTCAACTCAGTGCTCGGCTATGATCTAGACGGATGGGTGGGATGGGGGCTTGGGAGGAAGGTCCCAGAGGGAGAGGATATATGCACACATATGGCTGGTCAATGTTGTTGTACAGCAGAAACTAACATTGTAAAGCAATTATATTCTAATAAAAAAACCAGTTTCTAAAATATTTCATGTAATTCTAATTGTAGCTTATAGACCATGATAATTGAAAATATAATTTTATATATTTCCTCATATTGATGAGATAAAACCTGCTTTATCTTCTGAAGAAGAAAATGTTTCTTTAAGCAGAATATTTTTCATAATTACAATATCTAGATTCACTGAATTTTCCATAAAGGTGAGAGATGGTACATTAGTTTTTCCCAAATCTCTTTCAACACATATTTTGAAAAACCAAAAAATTCTAACTAAAATCATTAAAATTTTCATTGCTAACATTTTTATTCTCTATTCTTGTTTTCTGAGAATTAATAAAATATTATGACTCAATATGGAAATCTATTAAAGAACCTCTTCATTGCCTGTAGGTGAGTGGAGGCAAATTCCAGTGACTAGATTGCTGAGTATAGTATAGCCAAAGGAAGGAATATATGTAAGTTTTGATTTTTTTTACTCCTAAGAAGTCAGCAGAAGGGTTAACTTAAAAACTTTCCTATTCTTGGTGACTGGATGCCTAATATAAAATCCCAGAACTAGAACTATGCCAAGGCAGTGTGTCAGTCATTTTTTTTTTTTTTAAAGTTCTTTTTTGCCATTACAAGCCAACTCATTCCTATATCAGTGAACCATAAATAAAAGAACACAGAATAGATCAGAAACAGAGGAGGAAGAAATTATAAAACTTTCTTCTATTTCATGTCTTTATCCTTCCCTTAACAGCCAGACTTCTTAATTACAGAAGAGTATGTTTAATAAGACACTTTTCTTTTCTTGTTTTCTGGTTCCAACACGAGGTACATGGGATCTTAGTTCCCCAACCAGGACCAGAGATGGAACCTGTGCCCCATGCAGTCCATGGAGTCCTAACCACTCTACCACCAGGAACTCCCAGAGACGCTTTTCATTATACAAAAAGCTGTCCCAGTCCCATGACACTACTGGAACTTCTACTGAAAGTCATATATGCTTTTTTTTTTTTTCTTTCAGTAAAACAAATGGAAACTTCTTAGAACTCAGCTTACTTGAAATCTTAGCAACATTGAGCACCACTGATGACCACCTTGTTTTTGAAGTACTTTCTTCTTTTGACCTCAGTGACACCCAATTCCCCATGTCCCTGGTTGTTCCTTTTACAGGCATCCCTTTCTCTGCCTGAAGATCAAATGTTTGTTTTACTGAGGGTTCTGTTCTCTTCTAGACTTACATAATTTTCCCATGGGAAATCTCATTCAACATTTATATGCTGATGACTCTTAATACAACAGAAACTCTTTTCTGAGTTTTAAACTCAGAAAGCCTAACTGCCTTCAGCTCATGTGTATTTTCCTGCCCTACTTCAAACTTAAATTGTTCAAAAGTGGATTTAGTATCTTCATCAACTCCAAAGTCTACTGTCCCTTCTCTGTCTCAATAAATGGTGCTTGCCCAAGCTGGCAACTTGGTGAAATTTTCATCTACACTTTTCCCCTCCCTGCCTCATGTTCAACCTGTATCAGTTTTTTTATTTTTCTGCCTGAAAAGTCTCAAGTCTCTGCTTCTCTCTGTCTTTAATTTTAGGCCTGTAGGAGTATTACAGTGACCCAGGGAAAGGAAGTGTGGAGAACTTGAGTCCCCTCAGTCTTTGATATATGCTATCACTTCCATATTCCCCTGGGACCAGAAAAGCATTAAAATAATTCCAGATTAGATGTACATATTAATATTTTTAAGAGCCACTGATCTCCTGCACAGATTGGGAAGACTCTGAAATTTAGGCTGCTGCTTTATGTTAGTCTTCCCAATCTGTGCAGGAGATCAGTCTTGTTGCTTAAACACTTTATTTCATTAGGCCAATTGTTTATCTTTCTATGAGATATGTCACTTCTAAAGCTAAAAAAAAAACCCCAAACTGGCAATGACAATATTCTTTCAATGACCCTATATTGTATGTTTGTATATAACCATATATGGGACTTCCCTCGTGGCTCAGTTGGTAAAGAATCTTCCTGTAATGCCAGAGACCTGAGTTTGATCCCTGGGTCAGAAAGATCCGCTGGAGAAGGGATAGGCTACCCACTCCAGTATTCTGGCCTGGAGAATCACAGGACTGAGTGACTTTCATTTTCAACCATATATGTAGTCATAAATAGTATATAATTAATTTTCATATTAAATATGTGTATAACCAGTCCGTCCTAAAGGGTGTTCATTGGAAGGATTAATGTTGAAGCTGAAGCTCCAGTACTTTGGCTACCTGATGCAAAGACCTGACTCTTTGGAAAAGACTGGGAAAGATTGGAGGCAGGAGGAGAAGGGGACAACGGAGGATGAGATGGTTGGATGGCATCACCGACTCAATGGACATGAGTTTGGGTGGACTCCGGGAGTTGGTTATGGACAGGGAGGCCTGGTGTGCTGTGGTTCATGGGGTCGCAAAGAGTCGGACATGACTGAGCAACTGAACTGATAAATACACGTTATTTATGATTAGTGTTATATATACATATTTGTGTGTGTGTGTGTGTGTGTGTATGTGTATACAGGCTGAATCCCAGGTGGCTCAGTGGTAAAGAATCCACCTGTCAATGCAGGAGACATGGATTTGATCCCTGGGTAAGGAAGACCCCTTGGAGAAGGAAATGACAACCCACTCCAGTATTCTTGCCTAGAGAATTCCATGGACACGGGAGCCTGGCAGGCTATATAGTCCATGGGTTCCCAAAGAGTTGGACATGATTGTGTGCGTGCACACACACAGGATTATATATAGCTTACATAATCTGAAGAATGTCCTCATATTTTTCTATGGATATTTTATAATGTAACATATAATTGCATATGATTTATATAATTATATAAAATTATTATTAAGAATGTTCTCATAGCTCCTCCACAGAGAGGGTTGCAATTACATCATCTAATCTCCTCCGTAAATCTTTATGACATCCCATTTCTTTTCAGTCCAACAGAGAGTTTATTTGTGATGTTTGAGACTTATCCCAGTTTAGTTTGGGTGCAGTCAGCTTTACAACCTTTGTGTTTACCACTACATGTTCTCCATGATCGGGCACAGCCTGGATACATAAAAGCAGACCCAGTGATACAGGAAATACAACATACAATTTTCTAGCCCTACTCCATTTTTATAGGCTATGATGCTATAGAAATGCTTGATTTCCTGGGCTATATTAATTGCATTTAAGCTTTCTTAAATTTCTTACACCACCAAATTTTAATTAAGAAGCTGTAATTGGAAAATTCATAAAAATAAGCCTACTGTTTTTCTTATTCTGGAACTGCAGAGAAGTGTATTCCGTGACATTACTACTGAGGGATACCATGTGCTGTCCTGTACTCAATCATGCCTGACTCTTTGTGACCCCGTGGACTGTAGCCCGCCAGTCTCCTCTGTCCATGGAATTTTCCAGGCAAGAATACTGGAGTGGGTTGCCATTTCCTACTTCAGGGGACTAAGGGAAATTAGGGAATTGTAATTCATCAATATGGATACTGTCCATAATTCTCCAATGATGAGGTAGGTGTACAATGAAGGTGATGATCATCACTAACAGACTCTTTCTTTTGTATCAAGATCTAAATGGTACAAAGATGAAAAATAAAAATAACGATTATGGTCTCAGCTTTCCTGAAAGCAGACAGTGTATGGACATTTACACAACATGTACAGACATAATTACAATGCAAAGCAGAATCTAAAAATAAAAGCAGCCATTTATTGCTAGTTCTTAATATATGCTGAGAATTACCAAAGTTATTTGTATGGATAATTACTAATATTTACCAAAAACCAGATAACAAAATGGATGCTTGGAGAAGTTAAATTATTTGCCCAAGTTTAACCAGGTCAGGATTTAAACCTAATTCCATATGCTTGTCTAACCATAAAATACTTGCTGCTTTATAAGTTTCAGGGAAGCGACTCTGAGGAAGTTTTGTGTGGATTCAAAGTAAGTTGTAATTATCCCTGGCTGATACTGCAAGGGAGAGCTTACAATAAAGACTTCAGTGGTATTTATGTTGAAAGGGTTAGTAAAGTTTCCAGAAAAAGGTAAGTGTTCCAGGTAGAAAGAATAACAGGAAAGGCACAAAAGAAAGAGATGAGTATGTACAGAAAGCAGCAAATTATATATTTTCCTTGTAGATTAAGTGAAGGATGGAAAGATGTGCTTAGTTTATGGAGGTGCTAAGCAGTTGGGACTTAACCCAGTAGGTTACAGGCAGCCATGTATGTTTTCTGAGGAGCGTTATGATTGAAATATAATTGTACTCCAGGAGATTTACCTGGCAACAGCATGTAAATGGACAGGTGTGGGGTGGGGGGAGACTGAAAGATAATAATTGTGACAGACTGTTGATGTAATAGGATAATGATCTGAACTGGAACAATGGAAGTAGGAAGGGGAAGGAGGGACTGTGTACCATCGTTGTCTTCCAAACTCCACAAACCCAGAGGATTGTTACCACTCATCCTCAAATAATAGATTGTGGTTTGAAGCTTTACAGGTCTAGGAACTGCAAGCTGTAGGAACTAAATGGTTCCATTTAGATCCATAGTACTTTTAATTATTGACCTGCCTTAAATTCTGTAAGGAAGAAACATTCAGAAGAAATACTTTTGTGCAGCCTGAGAGGCAATTTACCACTAAAAATGCTTGGTTCTCTCTGGAGTAGAAAGGAAGAGTTATTAAATGGTATAATCAAACCCCTAGGTGTTTTATTGAGGTCCCAGCATAACTGGTAGGTGACTTAGACTTCTAGGCTGCAGGTTTCTCATTTGGAAAATGTGTATAGTAATAATTATCCTCCTTGCTTCTCTTGGCTTTTGTAGAAAATCAAATGAGATAATTAATATGGAAATACTTTAGAAAATGCAAAATTCTGTTTTTAAGGGTAGGTACTATTTTGTTTATGCCTTCTCATAGTTCACATTGCATTGTATTAAGTCCACAGTAGGGGCTGGAAATATTTGCTGAGTGAGAGGGTAGACACAGAAGTTTTGGCAGGAGAATGACCCTTGTACCAATGTGTAGTAAATGTGTACTCCAAAGTGTACCCGTGCTTTGATACTATGTGCTGTGTCGTAAATGTGTTCAGTTTAGTCACTCAGTCATGTCCAACTCTTTGCAACCCCGTGGACTGCAGCACGCCAGGCTTCCCTGTCCATCACCAACTCCCAGAACCTACTCAAATTCATGTCCATTGAGATGGTGATGCCATCCAACCATCTCATCCTCTGTCGTCCCCTTCTGCTCCTGCCTTCAATCTTTCCCAGCATCAGGGTCTTTTCCAGTGAGTCACTTCTTCACATCAGGAGGCCAGAGTATTGGAGTTTCAGCTTCAGCCTCAGTCCTTCCAATGAATACTCAGGACTGATTTCCTTTAGGATGGACTGGTTGGATCATCTTGCAATCCAAGGGACTCTCAAGAGTCTTCTCCAACACCACAGTTCAAAAGCATCAATTCTTTGGTGCTCAGTGTTCTTTATAGTCCAACTCTCACATCCATACATGACCACTGGAAAAACCATAGCTTTGACTAGATGGACCTTTGTTGGTAAAGTAATGTCTCTGCTTTTTAATATGCTGTCTAGGTTGGTCATAACTTTCCTTCCAAGGAGCAAGCGTCTTTTAATTTCATGGCTGCGGTCACCATCAGCAGTAATTTTGGAACCCAGAAAAATAAAGTCAGCCACTGTTTCCATTGTTTCCCCATCTATTTGCAATGAAGTGATGGGACTGGATGCCATAATCTTAGTTTTCTGAATGTTGAGTTTTAAGCCGACTTTTGTACTCCTCTTTCACTTTCATCAAGAGGCTTTCTAGTTCTTCACTTTCTGCCATAAGGGTGGTGTCATCTGCATATCTGAGGTTATTGATATTTCTCCTGGCAATCTTGATTCCAACTTGTGCTTCATCCAGCCTGGCATTTCACTTGATGTACTCTGCATATAAGTTAAATAAGCAGGGTGACAATATATAGCCTTGACGTACTCCTTTCTTGATTTGGAACCAGTCTGTTGTTCCATATTCAGTTCTAATTGTTGCTTCTTGACCTGCATACAGATTTCTCAGGAGTCAGGTAAGGTGGTCTGGTATTCCCATCTCTTGAAGAATTTCCCACAGTTTGTAGTGATCCACACAGTCAAAGGCTTTCGCATAGTCAATAAAGTAAAAGTGGATGTTTTTCTGGAACTCTCTTGCTTTTCTGATGCTTCAGCAGATGTTGCCAATTTGGTCTCTGGTTCCTCTGTCTTTTGTAAACCCAGCTTGAACATCTTGAAGTTTATGGTTCGCATACTGTTGAAGCCTGGCTTGGAGAATTTTGAGCATTACTTTGCTAGAGTGTAAGCTGAGTACAATTGTGCAGTAGTTTGAGTATTCTTTGGCATTGCCTTTCTTTGGGATTGGAATGAAAAGTGACATTTTCCAGTCCTGTGGGCACTGCTGAATTTTCCACATTTGCTGAGTGCAGCACTTTCACAGCATCATCTTTTAGAATTTGAAATAGTTCAACTGGAATTCCATCACCTCCACTAGCTTTGTTCATAGTGATGCTTCCTAATGCCCACTTGACTTTGCATTTCAGGATGTCTGGCTCTAGATGAGTGATCACACTATTGTAAATATCTGCATCATGAATATCTTCTTTGTATAGTTCCTCTGTGTATTCTTGCGACTTATTCATATCTTCTGCTTCTGTTAGGTTCATATCAATTCTGTCCTTTATTGAGCCCATCTTTGCATGAAATGTTTCCTTGGTATCTCTAATTTTCTTAAAGAGATCTCTAGTCTTTCCCATTCTATTGTTTTCCTCTATTTCTTTGCATTGATCGTTGAGGAAGGCTTTATCTCTCCTTGCTATTCTTTAGAACTTTGCATTCAAATAGGTATATTTTTCCTTTACTCCTTTGCCTTTAGCTTCTCTTCTTTTCTCAGCTATTTGTAAGGCCTTGTCAGACAACCATTTTGCCATTTTGCATTTCCTTATCTTGGGGATGGTCTTGATCACTGCCTCCTACACAATGTCACAAACCTCTATCCATAGTTCTGCTGGCACTGTTTCTATCAGATTTAATCCCGTGAATCTATTTGTCACTTCCAGTGTATAATCGTAATGAATTTGATTTAGGTCATACCTGCATGGTCTAGTTGTTTTCCCTACTTTCTTCAATTTAAGTCTGAATTTGGCAATAAGGAGTTCATGAGCCACAGTCAGCTCCTGGTCTTGTTTTTGCTGACTGTATAGAATTTCTCCATCATTGGCTGCAAAGAATATAACCAATCTGATTTCTGTGTTGACCATTTGGTGATGTCCATGTGTAGAGTCTTCTCTTGTGTTGTTGGCAGAGGGTGTTTACTATGACCAGTAAATGTGTACTACAAAGTATATGCATGCTTTGATACTATGTGCTGTGTAGCCAATGTGTACTATAAAGTGTACCCATGCTTTGATCCCAAGTCATAAGCCTTTATAGAAAGAAAAGAAAAAAAAAGCACAGCATAGTGATGACCTGCTCCATTTTAGAGACATGAAATACAGTGCAATACTACTGGTTCACTTTCTGCTAGAGATCCTTTAATGCCTATTCTAAAGATATAGAACTACAAAGGGAAAAACTCTAGTAAAGTAAGCATGTAGGCTATAGACATTCTCCCAGAGATAGCAAAAGATTGGCTCTCCTACAGCAGGTGCTTCATTGAACTATCCCTGGAGGAAGATGGGGCAGAAAGAGGACTATCTAATTAGTGTGTGGACTGTGAAGGAGGAAGCACCACGTCTTCCTGTGACATGACTTTAGTACCCTGGGCTTTGTTAAAGGGACAGACCAAAAAGCGATGTTCAAGGGAATGAGGGGAAGCCACATACTTTCATCCACTCAACAAATACTTATTGAGTATATAAACAGGCATTGAAGGAAATAAAGCACGTGTGAGGCAAAGATGCTGTTCTCCAGAATTCACTGCCTTCAACTCATGAACTTTGAAGGTAAAACACTGAGGAATTAGTTTTTAAATAAGCACATAATAAATTGTGTTTCTGACAAATACTGAACACAAATAACATTCAGCTTTTAAGCTATAAGAGGAATGTTTCAGTTCTGAATTTGTTTTCACTAAATTGAAACACATTTACTCTATGACAGATGGAGCACAAAGGAAATAAAAATTAAAAGAGGGATGAAAATGAGTAAGTGTGCTTTTCATGTAGTTATTTCTACCCTAAGACAATTCTCCTTTGATTATCAGGACATTGGTTGAGTTTTGATTTTAAAAAGAAAGTAGCTACTGTCCAAAAGTTTCAAATAGTAGGTCTTCATTTTTCAGGGTCATGGTGAACAATGTATTTAATAGCTATTAAATTTTGCATAAAGGGTGTGGATATGTGGAACAGTCTTCTACAGAGTTACAAATGGAATCAAAACAAAATCAGAGGAATCCAGCTGAATCCACATTTGGACACAGAACAAATAAAAAGGCACTGACAGTGTAGTTCCAAATGGAAAACATTCACAAAGAAGGAAGCTAGGGAATATAAATTTTTGAGGCGAATTTGGCAAAAGCAGAGATCGTCTGTTTCCCATGATCTAACAGACAAGATAAAATTTTGCTTATCCTTTTCATTTTCAAATGCTTTTTCATTTTTGATCATGCATCTATTTCCAGTATATGGGATTTATATGTAAACATGTAGCCAATCGCACAGGTAAGATTGAACAAGGAAAGCTGACGTGGAAACAGAAAAAGACCAAAGAGACAAGGAAATAGGAGACAAGATGCATTAAAGGGGAGGATTACCCTTGGGTTTGTTTTTCATTACTTTCTTTTTTCCATTGACTAAAATATCATTTTTCTATCTTGAACATAAATCCTTGTCTGGGGTCGCAGCTATATTTCCTTCCAGTTTAGATGACATATTCACTCGTATTTTGTATTTGATTTTGTGTTGATCTGTAATCTTGTAGCATTCTTATTTACAGGAAGTCGTAACTTCAGATAGCAAAACCCTCTTGTTTGCTACCGAGACAGACTTACCTAAAGCATTTATTTGGTGGCATTTAAAAAACTCAATTGTGAATTTTAATATTTATAAACATGCTACTCTAAAAATAGATGCTGATTTTTTTCCCCAAATTTGGAAGCATGCAAGATATTTACTTGGAACACCTTTGAGGGATATGTGTTGGTTTTCAATTTGATAATACCCACCATCATACAATGCACCTGCACATCACTAACAAAGGAAAACATGGGAGAGTTCTCATTTCAGCACAGTTCAGACTGTTGCCCTTCACCAACGTTTTGGAAACAGAATAATGGTATCTAATAATTTCAGCCATGCTAGGTATTTATCACAGCTTCAAACAGACGGTAACTCACTTATATTTATTTTCTCAGAATGTAACACTAGTTTGAATTAAACATTATGATACATACCTGCACTAGTATAAACTATTTTTTAAAATTTTCCTAGTCAAGATTTCTTTCTCCAAGAAGAAAATTAGACAGGTGCAGCACACCAAATGAGATGAACTTTGTCCTCAAAGAAAATTGGTTTTTCCTTTTCAATTTCATTTCAAAGAGATCTGACAAGTGTGGCTTTGAACAAACTTTAACAGCACAATATCCTTTGTGTAAGTTTTCCCTTGTCAGCTTTTCCATTCCAGCAGGAACTTAGAACAAAGTGGATGCTGCCCTTTGAGTTGAGAACTTCATCAGTTGAATGAACACTAGTATAGTGCAGTGAAATTGAGGGCATACTCTCTCCTCGAATCTCAACAGTGCAATGTCTCAACAAATATAATTTCTCTATCTGGTGTAAGGAGACACCAGCTATACATTTAGTTTCATACACTCTCCTTCCTTTTTTCATAGTAGAAGCCAAGCTATTTGGCAATATACCCACTTGAAACTTTTACAAATTATGCAAAAGAGCCTTCCATTGTGTGTGGAACAGAAACGCAATATTTTGTGATGTTGTTTGGAGCCACACCATTTTATACCAACATCACAGGGAGCCTGAGGTTAGAGGTGCAAAATCAGACTTTCAGGTGCACACAGTTTTCTTTATATGCGAAAGAAAAAAATAGGTTTTTCTATTTGTTTTGCTTTGTTTCATTTTTAGCATGTAGTTTTGTGACCATTTGAAAGTAAAATTCAAAAGCAGAGGAAACAATACAGGAAGCTGCTTCATAGAGATTCTAATCTGTATTGCACAAAAGCTTGTTATGACTACTCATGCCTTAGAGTTTTAGATTGTGTATAAATTGTGCTATTTTATACTGGTTACGATCCTCTTTGACAAGCTTTTTTTTTCCCACATACTCTCCTAACTTTCTAAAGGTTTTTTTTATTACAATTGCCCCTTGCTATGTTTTTCTTTCTCTTGGTTCCAACTGTTTCTTTCATCTTCTTTTTTTCCCTGTGCATTAATATTTAAAGACTGTACTAGTGTCAAACATTCATGTAGAGACAACTTAAATGCAAAGTGGATAAGGTTACAGAATAAGTCCATGCCCAATTTAATTACAGCATTTTGATTAACACAGATTGTAAGTAGTTTGAACTAAGACTTTTAAGTTGTTCAGCTTGAATATTACAAAGGCTAACCAGAGATGAAGTGTAACTTTGACTCAGAAACTGCCAGAAAACACTCTGATTAACCAATTTAGATGTACTATCTAATTAAGGATCTAAATATCTTTGGATCACAGAAATTCATGTTTATTGATAAGATAAAATATTTATTACCCAGAGAGCTGAATTAGCAAAAAGAACAGCTCTAATCAGGTGCTAACTCCCAGAGAAAAGAAACTTGAAAATATAATACTTGGGAGCAAACCTAGCTTGTTTATTCAAAGGCCGTGCTTCTTACCAGCAAACTCAGCATCCTTGAAAGGTTAGAGTTGATGAAGTCTGTGGCCAAGTTTCTAAATGGGTTCGATAGATAATGACCGCCCATAGCAATTGCTAATTGAGAATAATAACTGGCAAGGAAGAAAGGGCACAGATCAGATCAGGGGTGGAAGAAAACTGCTCTGAAGCAGGGGCCAGAAAACCCCTCCAAGGTCAAAGGGAGAGAAACCCAAGCCTTTCATATTTACTAAATAAACAGCCATTAGTTGACCCCAAATTTTTTTGATAAATACAATATTTTTTTTTAAATTATAAGTGTAAAGAAGATGAGGCTATATTATAAGCTCTTATAATATAATTCCTAGTTCTTGCCAAATGCCTACACAGAGAAATCACTATATTTACAACTTTTTTGTCTTAAGAAACATGAAAATAGAGGTTCTCTGATTTCTCTGTTATATTTCATTTTGTGTTAACTTGTTTTTATTGTTCTTCAATGCATCCCAAATAGAGATGAAATCAGGTGTGAGCTATGCAAAGAGTGAAAGCAATATTAAGTAAGGTGATTATTCTTTAAGTTCTAAAATTTTAAAAACACTGTGAACACAGAGTTTTGTACTCATGGATTTTATAGGTAGATTACGGTTTCTGATAGAGTAAAATCACATGAAAGAGCATGCCATATTTTATGTGTTTAATCATATTAGAGACAAACTAAGTTCCAATACCTTTTTAAAGCCAATATGTTTTCAAAATGGGATTATTATCCAGGTAGAACCATTTGCTTGTTGGTAATTCTATTCAAATTATAATTAAAACGTAAAACATACATGACTCACACAGACATACACAAGCCCCATTCTTTCTAGGTTTGCAAACTCTTAACATAAAAAGGATAAAGTCTAAGATTAGAGTAATGACAAATATTTCTTGTTTGGATGACCTTTACCTGGCGACACTTACTAGAAAAAATTTAGAAGGGGAGATGCTAGAACAATTTATATATCTCATGATTATAGTTCTTGGCACATATGACACCTTTGTTTACTTTAAAAAGGAGATTTTCTAACTACAGAGGTATATTCTGCATGTCAGATCCTGTAGTTAGAATCACCACTGTTCTGGGCCTTACAGTTTGCCAAAAATGTCAATTCAAATGCCAGTAAATGCAATATTAAGAGAATCAGGAATGAAAAGTAGGCAGCTATTCAATATAAACAAGTGATAATCCAACCATTTCTTAACTACTTTTTCATAATTGACATTTACACATGTATTTAGTGAGACCTCTTTTTGGTTTCCTCTCCCTTTGTTTGGGCACAATATAGTAACTGCTGCCAAGGCTGAATAATGTACTTATTCCCTAGAAATTAGAGTTTAATATATTATCCTATTAAAGTAATATATTACAGCATTACCAGCATCATTATTACAAAAATGGATTCAGAGCAATAAGCCAAATTTGACCAGGGGACTGTGCTGCTATAAATCTACTGGAATCACATGAGGCGTGGTGTTGCTGACCAGAAATTTTCTGTGCACAGGCCTCTTGAGACGTGTTAGTTAGATTCGTGGGCATAGGACACAAAATTGGTAAGCACTTCTGTCTGAGTGCTATAGAGAAACCATTTAAGTAGATAATGTCCTCCAAGAGCAAAAAAAGGAAAAAAAGTTCTGTTGAGATCAGTATCCACTGATTTTTATATTTGGAGGAATATCAAATAGACGTTAGAGTAAGACTTCTAAAATGACTACATGTAAATAGTGACAAGCTTTGCAATTAAATTTAGTGCCCATAGTGATTACAAATTAATATAACCTATTGCCTGTAATTGCGGTCTGGTTCTACGCAGAATTATAACTCAAATTCAAAAGTATAACTCAAATAAAATTTATCTCTGTTTTCTCCATGACTTGCATTTTTTACTCTACTTTTCAACTGGCTACTTTCCCCACTGGCTACTTGATATCTTTTATCCTAGGCCCAGTAAGCTAGGGTGCTCACTTTCTTTACAAGAAAAAAAAAATAACAGACTGTTGGACTTGGAAATGTTCTTATTTAACTTACTCAACACACTACTTTTAAAAGTAAGGAAAGACATTCTGACATGTTATCTGAATCACTCAACGTCACTCCGATGCTTCATATCAGATTCTCAAACAGGGCACCTCCTTTGTTGATAAGATGCAGTATGTTCCCCTGGTATTGTTTTCATTAATAGCAGGTAAATCATTAAGCCAAAAGTGTATATTACTAATTGTGAAAATGTGGGTCACATCAGTGCAGTGATTCTGTGTATGTGTTCAGTGTTCAATGGGGCTTAAAGTAGAAGCCTAGCAAAGATACCTTTGTAGTTTGGAAAACCTCCACCAGTGATTCCTGTATGTAGAAAGGAACATGTTTCTCATGGAACCATCAACATTTTGAAGAGTAGACAGAGCTCTTGGTTAATGCCTATGTTTTCTTGAAAAAACAGACCAGTTGATGGATGTCATAGAATTATTTTTAACCTCGATTTCCTTCTTTAAAGAAAAATAAAAATTTGGTTCCTTTAAAGTTCCATTCAGTTCAGTTCAGTCGCTCGGCTGTGTCCGACTCTTTGCGACCCCATGGATCACAGCATGCCAGGCCTCCCTGTCCATCACCAACTCCCGGAGTTTACTCATGCTCATGTCCATCGAGTTGGTGATGCCATCCAGCCATCTCATCCTCTGTCGTCCCCTTCTCCTCCTGCCCCCAATCCCTCCCAGCATCAGGGTCTTTTCCAATGAGTCAACTCTTTGCATGAGGTGGCCAAAGTATTGGAGTTCCAGCTTCAGCATCAGTCCTTCCAATGAACACCCAGGACTGATCTCCTTTAGGATGGACTGGTTGGATCTCCTTGCAGTTCCATTAGTAGTTTACAAATTACTTGACAAATACACAAATTGGTAATTCCCTTCCTCCTTGTGTAATTTATCTGTGAGGTCTGTCCACATTTGAGTGCATGCGTACTTTCGGCATGATCCAGAGCAGCTCTTCGCAGACATCAGTTTGTATAGATAGCTCCTGGGCCAGAGATGCTGTTAGCTCTAAAAAGCTTCCAAGTGATGCCCATGCTGTGCCTCTAGGGGCCAGGTGTTGCTACAGACTGAAGAAAGGATGCCAGCCTAAGGATCAGAATGTTTGAATTTGAGTCTGTGTCCTAGTTCTGTGCTTTTAGGAATATACAAATGTCCTTATGTGGCTCTTCTAACTACCTGGACAACCTAACATACGTGTCTTTACCTATAAATGAGAATTACCTTAACCTTTGCAGCTCCTGGAATTGTTGAAAGATCAAATGATGTAATGCATTGAAATGCTTCATAAATTACAAAGTGCTATGTTGTTAATGTTAGTTATTAATATGTTATATCAAGGTCCTCATCTAATTCAGCATAACACTAGTCTGTGAGAACCAAAATTCCCTGGCAGGAAAAAAATAACTGAGCTTTGTCTACCCTTTATTAAAGTCATATAATAAATTTCTAGGAAATATATGGCATTTGGAAAGGACTTCATCCCTGATTACTAAAAATGCAAAGTTAAATAATAATAAAACCTGTCATATTGGCAGTTATTTTCTCACTATGATCCTTAGTGATGGGTAAGGTGCAATGAGATGGGCACTATGATATACTGCTGAGGAGAGTGTAAATTGGTACTCAGTTTCTATAAAGCACTTGAAAAATATGTGTTAAGAACCTTAAAAAGTGTTGTTAAACTCAGTAACTTCACTTCTAGGAATCTGTTTTAGGGAAATAAAATGAGATATGGTAAAAATAATTTATACATCAAAGTACAGAATTATTATCATAATCAACTTTTGCATGATCTTGAATGGCCAGGAATAGGAATACTGCTAAATAAATCTAGTGTATCAAATATAATGAAATATAAAGGCAGAACTTCATTCAGAAACACTTGAACTTTCAGATTTTCAATTCACTAGATAAAAACAAAGTGGCTATCCACCAGAGCAAATTTTGTGAAATAGAAGAGCCTTAGTATGCAGTAAAATCTCAAATATTCTAAATATTTATTAAGATTTTTGACTTTGGTAATATCAATTCTAGGAATCTACTTGTTCCCATTCTCACAACTGAAGTAATCTGTTTCATAAAAACATGCCTAAAAAAATAAAAACATGCCTAGTTCTAGGATTCCATTAAGTCTGCACCTTGTGAGAATATGTAGTTCAACTGCCATTCTTTAAAATTCACAAGGTGGCATTTTTTAGGGCCTTTGAACTGCCCCTGCTTGATATTTTTTGATAGTTTTAATAGAGTCCTTTATTCAAGAGATATTTATTGATACCTACTATATATCCAGTATTACTCTGGGTATGATGGATAGGAATTTAATGATAAATACAGATACAACCTTAATTTGGGTCTCGTAAAAGGAGATAATCTGAGAAGGCAATGGCACCACATTCCAGTACTCTTGCCTGGAAAATCCCATGGATGGAGGAGCCTGGTAGGCTGCAGTCCATGGGGTCGCTAAGAGTCGGACATGACTGAATGACTTCACTTTCATTTTTCACTTTCATGCATTGGAGAAGGAAATGGCAACCCACTCCAGCGTTCTTGCCTGGAGAATCCCAGGGACGGGGGAGCCTGGTGGGCTGCCGTCTATGGGGTCGCACAGAGTCGGACACGACTGAAGTGACTTAGCAGCAGCAGCAGCAGCAAAAGGAGATAATACAATTAAGTCATATGTAATGCAACATGACTGCAATAATGTAATCATAAGGGAAACAGAAAAAAACACTGATGAAAGACCAGAGTGGGTGACTTGTGGTGAAGCAAGAATAAAATGGTTCCAGTGGAAAGTAGCCTGAAAAATGAGTAGGACAGGTGAAATGGGCAAGAATGCGGACAGATTTTCTGATACAGAAATTTATAAAAAACAAATGTAGCAAACAAAATTATGCTACATTCAATTATGCTACATTCCAATAGGAATATTGGAATCTCCTAGATTAGATTGCAACAGTGGACAGTTTGGGGGAAAAACTCAAGGAATTTTGATGAGATCAGATCAAATCATCAAGTACCCTGAGTTTAAGGCCAAGTATTTAACTAATCTTAGAGGGAATGTGAAGTCATTGAAGGTCTTTAAGAGCAAAATGACACAAAGTCAGACTTTAGGAAGATGATTCCGATAATACTGTGCCAAAGAGTTTTGTGGGAAATTGTATCTAGGAAGTTTATACAAGAGACAGACAAAATTCCAAGCCCATCTCAATAAACTATTTATGTTGCCCTAAAAAAGTTTTTTCCTCTCCTTTGTGGGATTTATCCTACCACCAACATAAATAGACCTTTGTGTGAATTAGAAAAGGAGCCGTGTGGGTCAGGCAGCACCCAGAAGCACACTGCAGAGCCATACAGCATGTTTGTACAAAGAAAACACTTCCTTCAGGTCGCTGAATAGATTTTGGCAGTGTGATGTGTGTGGGGAACATGTTGAGTGTAACCCAGGTTGAGTTTTATCCCTCACTCTCCACTTAGTCATGTATGGAATCATGTTTCACTTATCTGTGAATTGAGACCATCGATCCTACCTTCAGGATTGTGCTTAAGTCATATACCCAGGGGTTGTGGAGGAGACTTGTATTAGATGTCCAGTGAGTAACAGTGATGGTGATTACAATGGTGATGGTGATAGTGAACAGCAATAGGAGTAGTAATTTTAGTCATAATGCTTACTGCTGTTATCTTGACTTGGGCTATTAAGGGCTTAGGCTGATATTCAGAGAATGGAAGTGAACAGGTGAATAAAAACTGCAGAATTAAGGATGGATGGTACTTTATGACTAGTTATATCTGCAGAGTGAGAGAAAATAAGTCAGTGCTGATTTTCAGTTTGGTGAACGAAAGAAGAATGATGATGCTCCAGACGGAAATAATGAAGTTAGAAAGAGCTGTTATGGGCAAGATGACAAGATCTGTTTTGCTTTGTGCTGTGTGTAAGGGAAACAGTGAGGTATCCCAATAGAAATATTCATCAGGTGATTGAAAATATGGAATTAGAAGTCAGTGTGAAGATGTAGACACAATATATCTGAGATGCAGGTGCATAATAAAGCTTAAAAACTGATGTGATCACTGAAGGGATGGTACATAAAAAAAATGGGAGAACATGGACAGAAGATTCCTTTGTGCATTTATTACACATTATCTACTGCAAGTTTCGGGTGTTGCCATTCAAAGCATAGTTAATATGATAAAACTCTCACATAGAGGGACAGTGCACCTCTGTAGAATCATAGATGGTCCTGTTTGAGGATTTCCCATGTTTAGGAGATGATAGAGGAATAAGCACCATCCACTTTGTCAACATTCAGAAAACTAAGATCATGGCATCTAGTCCCATCACTTCATGGCAAATAGATGGGGAAAAAGTGGAAACAGTGGCAGATTTTATTTTCTTGGGCTCCAAAATCTCTGCAGACAGTGACTGCAGCCATGAAATTAAAAGACACTTGCTCCTTGGAAGAAAAGCTACGACAAACCTAGACAGCATATTAAAAAGCAGAGACATAACTTTACTGACAGTGGTCTATCTAGTCAAAACTATGGTTTTTCCAGTTATGTATAGATGTGAGAGTTGGACCATAAAGAAGGATGAGCACCAAAGAGTTAGTGCTTTCAAATTGTGGTGCTGGAGAAGACTCTTTAAAGTCCCTTGGATGGCAAAGAGATCAAACCAGTCATTCCTAAAGGAAATCAACCCTGAATATTCATTGGAAGGACTGATGTTGAATATGAAGTTCCAGTACATTGGCCTTTGGCCAACTGATTCGAAAAGCTGACTCACTGTAAAAGAGCCTGAAGCTGGGAAAGATTGAGGTCAAGAGGAGAAGGGGGCAACAGAAGATGAAATGGTTGGACAATATCACTGACTCAATGGCCCTTAATTTGAGTGAACTCTGAGAGACAGTGAAGGACAGGGTACCCTGGTGCGCTGTAGTTCGTGGAGTCACAGAGTTGAACACAACTTAGCAACTGAACAAGATCTTGTCTGAAATCTAGGGGGTGGCCACAGAAACAAAAAGATGAGGAGGGACCCCCCCCCCCGCCTCTTCAACTGATGGAGCTGTGGTCCCAAAAAAGTGAGATGAACCTTTGTTGCTTTTGTGTCCTGTCTCTGTCTGTCTGCCTTTTGGCTCCCAATGCAGTCATGGAAATACTTGGGAAAATGAGGCAACCAGAGGCTCAGACTTTTGGCTGGAGGACCAGACAGGGGAGCCCTAGAGAAGAGGAAACTCACAGAGAGATGGCAGAGAAGGAGAGCCTCAAGATAATGTTGTTTATGAACACCTTCATTCACTCAAGCTGTGCATGTATGGATCTAATCAGCATACCAGAGACTTTGAGAATCAAACTAATAGATCGCTGCTAACAGTGGTTCATATGTAGGGCAGATCTGAATAACACTACAAAGCTTTTGAAAATCGAGCTGCCATGGGAACCACAGTCCACAGAAGCAAAACTGGTTGGAACCTGCAGATTGAACTTAACCATGCCAATTGCCTACTAAGACAAAAATCCTAATATTTTCCATAAAATTTAAATAGGTCTAGAGTCCCATAATATTCAGAATGTCCAGGACACTATCCATTATTACTCAAGATATTTAAAAAACAGGCAAAACCTCAACTCTCATGGGAAAAGACAGTAGTTACTAGTGATAAGAAGACACATGTACTGGATTTTCTGACAGATACTTTGAAGCAGTTAATATATAAGTGCTTCCATGAAAAGATGCTCAACATTGTTAATTACCAGAGAAATGCAGATCAAAACTATGAGATACCACCTCACACTGGTCAGAATGGCCATCAATCAAAAGTCTACAAGTACTGGAGAGGGTATGGAGAAAGGGAATCCTCCTACACTGTTGGTGGGAGTGTAAGCTGGTGCAGCCACTTTGGAGAATAGTATGGAGATTTCCCAAAAAACTAAAAATGGAATTGCCGTATGAACTAGATATCCCTCTCCTGGGCATGTATCCAGACAAAACTGTAGTTCAGAAAGATACATGCACCCCTGTGTTTACAACAGCACTATTTACAATAGCCATGACAACTACTTAAATGTTCATCAACAGGTGAATGCATAAAGAAGACGTGGTACATATATACAATGGAATACTACAAAACCATGAAAACAGTGAACTAATACCACCTGCAGCAACATGGATGGACCTAGAGATTATCACACTAAGTGGAGTAAATCAGAGAAACACAAATATCATATGATATCATTTATATGTGGAATCTAAAATATGACATGTATGGGCTTACCTACAAAACAGACTCACAGAGAACAGATTTGTGGTTGACAAACGGAAGGGACAGTGGGGTAGGAATAGAGTGGGAGGTTGGAGTTAGCAGATGCAGACTAGTATATATAGAACGGGGAAACAACAAGATCCCACTGTATAGTATAAGGAACTAAATGCCCTATCCTATGATAAACTGTAAGGGGAAAGAGCTCAGTTTAGTTCAGTTCAGTTCAGTTCAGTCACTCAGTCGTGTCCGACTCTTTGTGACCCCATGAATCGCAGCACGCCAGGCCTCCCTGTCCATCATCAACTCCCGGAGTTTACCCAAACTCATGTCCATTGAGTTGGGGATGCCATCCAACCATCTCATCCTCTGTCGTCACCTTCTGCTCCTGCCTTCAATCTTTCCTAGTATCAGGGTCTTCTCAAATGAGTCAGCTCTTCGCATTAGGTGGCCAAAGTATTGGAGTTTCAGCTTCAACATCAGTCCTTCCAGTGAACACTCAGGACTGATCTCCTTTAGGATGGACTGGTTGGATCTCCTTGCAGTCCAAGGGACTCAAGAGTCTTCTCCAACACCACAGTTCAAAAGCATCAATTCTTCGGCACTCAGCTTTCTTTATAGTCCAACTCTCACATCCACACATGACTACTGGAAAAAACCATGACTTTGGCTAGATGGACCTTTGTTGGCAAAGTAATGTCTCTGCTTTTTAATATGCTGTTTAGGTTGGCCATAACTTTCCTTCCAAGGAGTAACTGTCTTCTAATTTCATGACTGCAGTCACCATCTGCAGTGATTTTGGAGCCCCCAAAAATAAAGTCTCCCACTGTTTCCATTGTTTCCCCATCTATTTGCCATGAAGTGATGGGACCAGATGCCATGATCTTAGTTTTCTGAATGTTGAGCTTTAAGCCAACTTTTTCACTCTCCTCTTTCACCTTCATCAAGAGGCTCTTTAGTTCTTCTTCACTTTCTGCCATAAGGGTGGTGTCATCTGCATATCTGAGGTTACTGATATTTCTCCCAGCAATCTTGATTCCAGTTTGTGCTTCATCCAGCCCAGCATTTCTCATGATGCATATAAGTTAAATAGCAGAGTGACAAAATGCAGCCTTGACATACTCCTTTCCCGATTTGGAACTGGTTTGTTGTTCCATGTCCAGTTCTAACTGTTGCTTCCTGACCTGCATACAGATTTCTCAAGAGGCAGGTCAGGTGGTCTGGTATTCCCATATATATATAAGTGCTCCAATAAATAATGACAGACATTCTTGAAATGGATGGAGAAATAGAAAGTTTTAGCAAAGAATTAGGCTTCCTCAGTAGCTCAGCTCGTAAAGAATCTGCCTGCAGTGCAAGAGACCCCAGTTCGATTTCTGGGTCGGGAAGTTCCCCTGAAGAAGGCAACCCACTCCAGTATTCTTGCCTGGAGAGTCCCCATGGACAGAAGAGCCTGGTGGTCTGCAGTCCATGGGGTTGCAAAGAGTTGGACACAACTGAGTGACTAAGCACAGCAAAGAAGTATAAGATATGTACAAGACTCAAATGTTATTTATAGAACTGGAAATACAATAAATAAAAATCTCACAATGGACTCAATTGCAGATTGGAGACTACCTTAAATCTGAAGTGTGAACTTAAATGATTAATAACAATTATCCAGTCTGAGATGTACAGAGAAAAAGAGCTTTAAATATAAGCTAAGCCTTAAACCTATGGGGTAATATAAAAGACCGAATATTTGTGTCATGAAGAGTCCTAGAAGAAGAGGGGAAAGAGTGTGATGTTTTAAACAATAGTTGAATAAATAATGACTGAAAGCTTCAAATTTTTGGTTAAAGATAAAGATCTCCATCTTGGGGGAACATGACAAACATCAATCGTAAACCCCAGTGTAAACCTCCCAAAATCTATGTTTATACATGGTATAATCAAACTGTTGCAAACTAAAGAAGATGAATACAGTCTTGAATGCAACCGAAGTAAAATGGTGAATTTCCTGGAGGGGAACAGTATTCACATGAAGATGAATTTCTCATCAGAAACCATGGCGATGATAAGGAACTGGCAAAATAGCTTTAAAGTGCTAGCAGAAAGCAACTGTCAACTCAGAATTCTACATCAGGAATGAAGGTGAATAAAGATATAGCATGGAGAAATTTTTTTTGGATGATGGAGCTGTTCTGTATCCTGATTCTGATGGTGATTGCACATATGTATGTGTGGTGTATCACTTTAATGGTGTCTGACTCTTTGTGACCCTATGGAATGTAGCCTGCCAGGCTCCTCTGTCCATGGGATTCACTAGGCAAGATTACTGGAGTGGGTTGCCTTTTCTTCTTCCAGGGACTCTTCCTGACCCAGGGATCAAACTTGCCTCTCCTGCATTGGCAGGCAGGTTCTTTACCACTAGTGCCATCTAGGAGCAAATGTATACATATGTTAAAAATTTGTAACACTTCTTTTACATCAGGAGTAATTTTCCTGTATGATAATTAAAGATAATTTAAAATTAAGAAAGAAAAATAATGAATAAGAATCTAAATCCAGAAAATAGATGTCTTGATTTTAATATACTGTTTCCCTCTCACTGCTATATTTCTCTTCTTGACCATTCACTAAGTTTAGAAAGAGTGACATCATAGAAAATATTTAGTGAAAAGGTGATATTATGATTATTTTTATGATTAAGTAGGATAGCTTTTCCCAAAACAATAAATTCCTTGTGGCAATTTGGAAATGATATTCAGTATTTCAGGTCATTAAGATATCATTTGTTGAATACAAATGCAGTAACTTAAAATGTGACAGCCAGTGGCTGATGAACCATACAAGGCTTGTAAGAGGGATCTCATTGACCAGTAACTTGGAAGCCATCTTGTGCTACTCACCATGGAATGAATGGTGAGAGTGTCATGATCAGAGCTGCTAAAAACAGTGTCAGCAGGAGTGAGTTAGGAGCAACTGGTAGAATTGTTTATGTAACCCTACACTTTGACTAATAACATACTTGACTCATCCATGGTCACTTTATGGTTCATGGCAACATTTTTAAAACACTGTTCTGGAAGACCTAGGGTTCAGTATGGGTGGCCAAGTAGCCTTGCTGGTGAGGCTGTGACGAGACCAGGTAGGAGTTGTTTCCAGCCACCACCCCAGCCTCAGCAACGCAGGCTCCAGTATTTGATTTCTATAAAATATTTTCTTGAAAATAGGGTTGTATTTCTAGAGAGGGAACAGGCATTGTACAGGTCATATTAAACACTGGCCCACATAGAAGCATTCAGCCAAAAACAGGTGCGCAAGTAAAAGAACCACATTCGTGAATTGCTTTTTAGAAGAACATGTGGGAGACTTTAGGAGCAGCTGGCTTCTTCAGGAAGTTCAAGCACTGCTTTAAGAGAAGCTACTAAAACAGGAAGAAAGAAAGAAAAGAAAATGCTGAGGAAGCCTATTGGAGAATAGTATATCCAATGTTGAAAATCAGAGAGAAACATACAACAAAATTTAAATTTCTTACTTGACCCGCATGCAGATGAACTGAGATTGCAGTGTTACCTTCTGGATTCTCAGCACAAGTTCTTTGGAGCCACTTCACTGAGAATGTGAAAGAGGTTACCAAATGGAAGGAGCATGTAATGACAAGGAGAGAATAATGCTGGCCCGTGGAGGTGAACAGTTTTAAAAGCACTAAAGAATACAAAGAAAAACCAGAGAAGATTTTAAAAGGTATGATTTGAGAGCCTAAAAAGGGAGAGGATGACTAAAGAGAAGAGCATTGGTTCTTATACAGCCAAAAATGAGAGTCAGCTATGACAAGTGGGGTCTGGGCCGCAGGAAAGTGGGTAGAATTTTAGACTTATCCCATCCTCACAGGAACAGGTCATATGCCTGCCACAGGGTTAATAGATACTGCTGCAGGACCACAGTTGGTCTAAGAGACTCCCACAAAATCGGGGCTATGACCTCTCAGTCTCACTTCTTCTCAGTGCTTTAAAACATGAGGGCCAGGTGTGTAGCTGGGGTTTAGGTGCAGCGTCGACTCCCAAGAAAAAAGTCCTTTGGTCTTGCTTTTAGTAGCAGAGATAAAACATTATGTTAAGAATCTAAAAATAAGAGGTTAGCAAAGAAAAAAAGTTGTTTCTCAGGTCATGTTAACTCATGGCAAGAGAAATAGCAGGAAGTGCCAGAGAAGGCATTGACTGTTTGAAGACAGACCACTATAGATTTCTCCCATCTCCAGCAAAAAAATTCATTCAGCAAGTCAAAAGGTAACATGTCTTCAGTGTTGTGAAAGTTGAAAACTTCTAAAGCTGCTTTTCCAAGAGCTGCTGGTTACGGAGGATTTGTATTTGGGTTTACTTTCTTTCTTTGTTTATGTTTAAAAGCAGGTTTTCTGAACCCAGTAATTTTCCTTGTGGTCTAGCAGGTCAATACATGCTTTGGAAGTTTTAGAAAGCATGTTTTATTTATTTTCTCAACCAACCAAAAAGCCCCTTAGGAACCATTGTAGTCTGTTGGTTAAGTATGGTTTCATTCATATGCTTCTTTAAAAGGTCTGTTATTTACAGACAGACAGTAATGACTTTATCTGAGCTAATCTAGTTCATTATGTCATTATATATTTAGGGCATGTCCTGCATTCAGAAAAAAATCCCTGTGAGAACCCGGTACAGAGTGCCAAGAACCACAATAGTATTCATCAAATTTCCTGATTGCGGTGTTACATGCATTGTTGTCTTTTTTTTTTTTCCTCTAAGCAAAGATTAGCAATTCACTTCTTGCTCCAGGAGTACTCAAGCAAAAACAATTCAGATACCTGGTTTCAATTACTTTTCAGTAACTGTCCAGAACTTTTCCCCAGCTGGACAGGTAATAGTAGAGACTTTTGGACATTGAGTGGTGTCAAGGGCGAATACAGACACAAATTTGTCACTACCAAAGTAACTATCAGCTATTTGGTATCTGTGAAGTGCATTGCTTTTGGGGTCCCCAGACAGAGAAGAGATTTTAGGAAGTGGGTAGTGCTCATTTCCACTTAATCTCAACTGGGCTTCTTATAAGAGATTCTTTTAAGTTTTATTTCCTTCATAACCACTGTATGACCCAGCAATCCCACTCTTAGGCGTATACCCTGAGGAAACCAAACTTGAAAGAGACACAGGTATCCCGTTGTTCATTGCAGCACTATTTACAATAGCTAGAACATGGAAGCAACTTAAATGTCCATTGACAGATGAATGGATAAAGTTGTGGTACATATACACAATGGAATATACTCAGCCATAAAAGGAACACATTTGAGTCAGTTCTAGTGAGGTGGCTGAACCTAGAACCTATTATACAGAGTGAAGTGAGTCAGAAAGAGAAAGATAAATACCATATTCTAACGCATATATATGGAATCTAGCAAAATGGTACTGAAGAATTTATTTGCAGGGCAACAATGGAGAAACAGACATAGAGAATAGACTTATGGACATGGGGAGAGGGGAGGAGAGGGTGAGATGTATGGAAATAGTAACATGGAAGCTTACATTACCATGTGTAAAGTAGATAGCCAATGGGAATTTGCTGTATGGCTCAGGAAACTCAAACAGGGGCTCTGTATCAACCTACAGGGGTGGGATGGGGAGGGAGATGGGAGGGAGGTTCAAAAGGGGGGTGTATATGTATACCTATGGCTGATTCATATTGAGGTTTGACAGAAAACAGCAAAATTCTGTAAAGCAATTATCCTTCAGCTAAAAAAAATTTTTTTTAAAGGTTTAAAAGATAAAAAACAAGTTGTGGTTTCTTTTTTAAAACACTGATATTCCTTATTGAACTTTTTTTCTTGTAGCTGAAGGAGGGAGACTTTGGTAAAATATTTATTTTATTGGCTATATGTTAATCCTTTTTGTATATACATCCCCAAGATCACCACTCTGTGGGAAGTGAAATCTAAGGCAAACTCAGAAAAAATGGTTATGAATGCATATGAAGGAGCCTTCAAACAGATATATGTAGATTATGGGGCAGTAAGTAAGATGCAATCATTCAGGGTGATGCAGCCGTTTAAACGCTTGCCTCTCAGGGGTGTCCCCAGTGAGGGGCCCCTTAGGTTTTGGCTGCTTTGCTGGTCTCCATGCCTTGCTTTGTGACACTCTTCTTTAAATGCTGTGTCACATCTCCCATTATTTGTTGAATTTTGGGGCATAGTCATTGGCCCTTTAAAGTGAATGAACTGGAGGAGTAAATAGAAAATAGATCTTTGTCTGTTCACCACACTTCAGATTAAGATCTGTTTTCTAGTTACTCCTTCTGTAGCTCATTTGGTAAAGAATCTGCCTGAATTGTAGGAGACCCGGTTGGATTCCTGGGTCAGGAAGATCCCCTGGAGAAGGGATAGGCTACCCACTCCAGTATTCTCAGGCTTCCCTTGTGACTCAGCTGGTAAAGAATCCACCTGTGATGTGGGAGACCTGGGTTCGATCCCTGGGTTGGGAAGATACCCTGGAGATGGGAAAATAGATCTTAATCTGAAGTGTGGTGAACAGACAAAAGCTGGTCAACAAAACTCTGGTGAGAATGCCTTGTAGGAGGCAGTCATAATGAAACTGCCCAAAACAAAGACAACAATGACTTCTGGCTTGCAGAGGGGAGGTGTGATGCTCTAACCTTTTAGGTCCTGACCCAGCTCCTCAAAGCTATGCTAACATGTATTCAATTACATATTTTAAATAACAAACGTGAAGCAGGCATGAGCAAGTATGAAGGTCTTGAGGATGATACATACCTAATTTTCCATTTTCTACATTTTTCTTTTGTTTCAGACAATTCCAGACTCCATTCCCAATTTTTTTTTTCTCTCTATGTGCAAAAACGAAGGCTTTGTGCACTCTGTTGCTATGGAAACAGGAGAGAGAGAAACAGTTTATGTATTTCAAAAGCTGTCAGCCTATATGCTGTGGATTTTGATAACTAAACCTACACGTGAACCATCTTTTCTCTACTCCCAACGCCCAACACTATAATGTTTATTTTATTTTATACATGTGTGTATGTGTTGCTTGAGAAAATTAAGGATCTATTTATTTAGCTTTGGTGCAATCCATTTTATATTTAATTTAATGTCCAGGGGACAGAGAGAGGCTTTGGTGATGCAGTTAGAGAAATATAAAACTGTTCTTAATAAATGCTTACTAAATCAGAATGAGGACAGAGTTAGCAGGCATCACAACTCAATCTATTGGCAAAATAAAAAAGATTGAAGCTCTATTAATTTTAAAACAGATCTGAACCTTGCTTGGCTTATATTTCATATAAATGTAATGTCTGCTATACCCTCTTCAGCTCTCTAATAAAAGAGCTATTTTGAAATTACAAAATACACTGTGTTCTCCCCAAGAGAACCCAGTTCAATAGCTTATTGATTTTCCCTGGCATCCTTACTCTGGTGTGAAGGGGTTTCTGGGCTCCTGGACCTGGAAGGCGAGAGTGTGTTTGTAATTGATTCAGATTCTGTTCAGCAGAGCACTCCCCACCACCCCTAACAAACGAATAGTCTTTATGACAGTCCAGCCCATTAAGTGCTGGCCTTCCTACTATTCTCAGTTGCTTCCCAGCACTTCCTAATATTTTCAAGAAAATGACTGCCATTGTCAGGTCATTTTTATCAAGTTTAGATGATGCAGTTAAGTGGACCAGGAAAAATACTTAAGAACTTCGACCTTCAAATCTAGAGCACACTCCAGTAGCTAAAGGGTCTGTTGGGCTCTCTGCTCTAAGGCCTGCTTTCCCAGTCTTTATAACTAGATGATTCACTTGAGTCTGAAAATCAGGTCCTTGTCTCAAAGTGTCTGTTCTTTCCCCTTCATGAAGACATACTAGCAATAATTGATCTAAGTGTGTATAAAGGATAAGTGAAAGATGAATGGGAAAATGAAGTTAGTGATGCTCCCTACTGTCTTTTTTTTTAACAAGAAAATGGAATGTCTTTGATCTAAACACATACATGTACATGCACACACACACATACAGACACATACACACACACCTCTTAAGTTCAAAATCTTTTCATCACAGTGTGAGTTTCAGGGTTATAGTAACTTAGTCTCCTTGTCCAGTGTAGTCACTTCCCCAATAAATGATAATTGTTACAGAAAGATTAGTAGGACTCTCCAAAGTAACTTATTTTGTTATTCTTAATAATCATAGACATATAGTCCTTTTTCCTCTAAGAAACTTGAAGCATCCAATTGACCTTATCTCACAGATACCCTGTTTCTGAGAGATGATACACTTTAATTTTCCATTAAATTGCTGGGGATAAATAAAACCCAGAGATATAAAATAGCCCCATCAAGACATTTGTCAAATTGTCTATAATTATTTACAGGTAAAATAGAAAAACAAAATCTGACTGATTAAATCTTAAGGATGTAAATTATAGTGTCGTCTCCATTAATTTGGAAAAAGGTTTTTACAAAGTATCCAGAGATTCTGTTTCTGTGGCTTTGTCCTGCTCACAGATTTTTCTAGCTACTTAGAGTATTAAATGCATGATTATCAAATGTTCAACTGGTATGTTTTATGCTATAAGAAATTGAAAATATATTATACAGTAGCATCTGATTTCAAAAAGATATTAATATCTTGGGACAGTGGCTACAGCCAACAAAGTTAAGTTTAGTAGTAATGTATGTGCCTAATCTTTGATTTATTTTTTTAAATAGAAACATCTGTGAAAGAACATCTAGGGGAAGATGTAAATATTATTTTTTATAGATTTTAATAAGAATAACAGTCTGGTGGTGTGTCTGATAAAAAGAGGAAAATGGTCTTGGGCATAATTATGATATTCTGAATAAAGAAAGTGTTGGTTTGTCTGTAATCCAGCTGGTCAAACATTCTCTAATAGGCTCACCCCACTGATGTTAAGAATCACCTACACCTCTTGATACAGCATCTCCTGGGCAAGAGACTCAGACAAATTAAAGGAGTTTATACCAGAAATGGGAGGAGGGTTCAGGAGGAATTAAAGCCTATTCCATGGTGAATATCTGATAGAGCTGGTAATGCTCAGCCTAGAGAAAGGAGACCAAGGGAAGACTGATAGTTGTCCTCACAATTTCTTCAGAGAAAAAATTAAGACTGATGTGTTGAAGTTACAGAGGCCAGGTTTTTTGTGACATAACTTTTAAAATTTTATCTGTATTTGGCTGCGCTTGGTCTTAGTTGCAGCATGTGTGATCTTTTTTTTTCTTTTGTAGTTGTGTCTTGGAGGATCTTTAATTGCAGCATCTGAACTCTTGGTTGTAGCTTGTAGTGTCTAGTTCCCTGACGAGGGATCAAACCTGGACCACCTGCATTGGGCACATGGAGTGTTAACCACTGGACTACCAGGGAAGTCCCTGTCAGTCAGTCAGTTCAGTCGCTCGGTCGTGTCTCACTCTTTGCGACCCCATGAATTGCAGCACGCCAGGCCTCCCTGTCCATCCCCAACTCCCGGAGTTTACTCAAACCCACGTCCATCAAGTCGGTGATGCCATCCAAGCATCTCATCCTCTGTTGTTCCCTACTCCTCCTGTCCTCAATCTTTCCCAGCATCAGAGTCTTTTCAATTGAGTCAGCTCTTCACATCAGGTGCCCAAAGTATTGGAGTTTCAGCTTCAACATTAGTCCTTCCAAGGAACACCCAGGACTGATCTCCTTTAGGATGGACTGGTTGGATCTCCTTGCAGTCCAAGGGACTCTCAAGAGTCTTCTCCAACACCACAGTTCAAAAGCATCAATTCTTTGGCGTTCAGCTTTCTTTATAGTCCAACTCTCACATCCATACATGACCACTGGAAAAACCATAGCCTTGACCAGATGGACCTTTGTTGGCAAAGTAATGTCTCTGCTTTTTAGTATGCTGTCTTGGTTGGCCATAACTTTCCTTCCAAGAAGTAAGCATCTTTTAATTTCATTGCTGCAGTCACCATCTGTGGTGATTTTGGAGCCCAGAAAAATAAAGTCAACCACTGTTTCCACTGTTTCCCCATCTATCTGCCTTGAAATGATGGGACTGGATGCCATGATCTTAGTTTTCTGAATGTTGAGCTTTGAGCCAACTTTTTCACTCTCCTCTTTCACTTTTATCAAGAGGCTTTTTAGGTCTTCTTTACTTTCTGCCATAAGAGTGGTGTCATCTGCATATCTGAGGTTATTGATATGAAGTCCCTGTGGAATACATTAAAAACTTTTAAATAGTCTTAGTACTCCAAAGAGAAATGTTCTGCTTCTGTAGATAGTGAGTGCTCCATGGCTGGATCCAATTTTCAGATGGGTAATTAAATTATTTAGCCTTTGAAGTCAATTCCAAATTGCATTTATAATTCTGTGATTCTAGAATTTGCTCCAGAACACCTGTAGTTATCTGTGGCACAAAGTAATTAAATATATAATGGGCTGATACATTAAAACATAAACCCCTAATGCATCTGGACAGTTGAATGCCAGAGCTTCAAGTTTGTCTGCCTAGCATGTGTAACAGGTTTTTATTAAACCCTTCTTAATCTAATAAGTTGTAAATATGGTGACTGCAGCCATGAAATTAAAACACGCTTGCTCCTTGGAAGAAAAGCTATGACCAACCTAGACAGCATATTAAAAAGCAGAGACATTACTTTGCCAACAAAGGTCCATCTAGCCAAAGTTATGGTTTTTCCAGTAGTCATGTATAAATGTGAGAGTTGGAATATAAAGAAAGCTGAGCACTGAAGAATTGATGCTTTTGAACTGTTGTGTTGGAGAAGACTCTTGAGAGTCCCTTGGACTGCAAGGAGATCCAACCAATCAATCCTAAAGTAAATCAATACTGAATATTCATTGGAAGAACTGATGCTGAAGCTGAAATGCCAATACTTTGGCCACCTGATGCAAAGAACTGACACATTGGAAAAGACCCTGATGCTGGGAAAGATTGAAAGTGAGAGGAGAAGGGACGACAGAGGATGAGATGGTTGGATGGCATCACTGACTCGAGGGACATGAGTTTGAGCAAGCTCCGGGAGTTGGTGATGGACAGGAAAGTCTGGTGTGCTGCAGTCCATGGAGTCACAAAGAGTCAGACACAACTGAGTGACTGAACTGAACTTAACCAAAATATGTATCTACTAAGGCAGGGGGGTCTTCATATCTATCACTTTGATGTAGGTGTTCTCTTGTAGATTCATCCCAGTTACCATCTGCCACAATTGTCCTGCACATTGAATGGTAGACAGAAGAAATTCAGAATGGTTGCCAGGGCCTGGGAGACGGGGTAATGGGAGTTAATGTTTAATGAGTGTAGGGTTTCAATTGGGGAAGATGAAAATATTCTGGTAATGGATGGTGGTGATGGTGGTACAACAGTGTGAATGTACTTAATGCCACACAACTGTATGCTTAAGAAAGTTAAAATGGGAAATTTTGTTTTCAGTTCAGTTCAGACTCTGTGTGACCCCATTAACTGCAGCACACCAGGCCTCCCTGTCCATCACCAACTCCCGGAGTCCACCCAAACCCATGTCCATCGAGTCAGTGATGCCATCCAACCATCTCATCCTCTGTCGTCCCCTTCTCCTCCTGCCTTCAATCTTTCCCAGCATCAGGGTCTATTCCAGTGAGTCAGCTCTTCGCATCAGGTGCCCAAAGTATTGGAGTTTCAGCTTCAACATCAGTCCTTCCAAGGAACACCCAGGACTGATCTCCTTTAGGATGGACTGGTTGGATCTCCTTGCAGTCCAAGGGACTCTCAAGAGTCTTCTCCAACACCACAGTTCAAAAACATCAATTCTTTGGCGTTCAGCTTTCTTTATAGTCCAACTCTCACATCCATACATGACCACTGGAAAAACCATAGCCTTGACCAGATGGACTTTTGTTGGCAAAGTAATGTCTCTGCTTTTTAGTATGCTGTCTAGGTTGGTTGTAACTTTCCCTCCAAGGAGTAAACGTCTTTTAATTTCATGGCTGCAGTCACCATCTGCAGTGATTTTGGAGCCCAGAAAAATAAAGTCAACCACTGTTTCCACTTTCCCCATCTATCTGCCTTGAAGTGATGGGACCAAATGCCATGATCTTAGTTTTCTGAATGTTGAGCTTTGAGCCAACTTTTGTACTCTCCTCTCTCACCTTCATCAAGAGGCTCTTTAGTTCTTCTTCACGTTCTGCATTAAGGGTGGTGTTATCTGCACATCTGAGGTATTACACTAGCTTGTCTTATACTTTGTGTGTATCTTTACCCATGCATATTGTTGTAATGGCAGGCATTTATTTGTGAAATCTTATTTTTTAGTTATACAAACCTTCTAAATATTGATACATTTTTATCATGCAACAGCAAACAGTCATACCACATTTATTAATTTCACCACTGTTCTTAGGAGAAAAGTCTTAACATATAGAGAAACCGCCAAGTTTGTAATAATGGATAAACTTTTCCCACAGTTCTAATTATTATGTGAAAGCTTGAACGTTATAGCTTGCAACAAATGCTGAAAGTTATTTTTCTTGAAGAAACAAATTCACTTAACTTTAGAAAAATGAATGACAAATACATAAATCTGTCAGTCATTCTTTGAAGTGTTTTAAAAATAAATATTCCATGAAAATGGTAGCTAGTTCAGTTTGCAACTCAAAAACTGGTACTTTTTCTTGAGACAGCCATTTTACTTTCATGTACAGTAAATATGCTTTATTCCTATTTCTCATTTCATGATAGAAATAATCTTCAGATGTGTATTCATAGATTGAGATTTAATGAAATTACTAATTTTTACAAACTTTTAAAAAACTTTGAGGTTATGTTGGTAAAGAATACAATAACTACTAGTATATTTTGGCAGTGCTATGTTGATCCATCATAAATGATCGCAGTTTTTCCCACCACTGCCTTTGGTGACACTATGCCTGTGGACTGTGAATTTCACAAGTGTTTCTCAGTTTTTTCCTCTCCCCTTTAGGTGGGATAGGATGGTTACAGTGTGCTGGAAGTGGGTATTCCCTTGCCCCTAGATCAGTCATGCTCTCATGACCTAACCCCATCAGGTGGGTCCTGGTTAACTAGTTTCTCTTGAGGCCTTGTTAAGCAAAGAGTGTTCTATTTCAAAATGATCCCTTTTCCCCACCTGTACCCTATAAGAAGTGTAAAAAGATTTTTATTTACTGTGGGAATCTGGTTAAGGTAGAACTTACAAAACTGTGAAGTTGCCCCTATGACTTGGTCCTCCTAGAGTTTTAGCTCTCAGAACTTGTTCACACTCAGCCTCCAGCAGTTCATCAATTACTGTCCAGGTTTTTCTACTCCAGCACTGCTCTCCGCTGCATTTTCTGCTCTGAGTTCTCTGCTCTGTGACTCCTTGTGTTCGCCTGTCTCTCCAGTCTTGGGACTTGTGTCCTGACCGCTCTTTGAGATCCAATAAGAGTTGATATTTCAGTCTGTTCAGCTTTTTTGGTGGTGGTAGAATGAGCAGTGATGTGGAAACAGAAAGTGGAAGTTCCCCGTCACTGCCTTTGTATTATCTGTGCAAAACCAATAAAGTGAAAAAGGCAAATAACACCTTAGTATTACTTTGAAAAAAATTTTGACCTCACAGACCTGAAAGAGCATCGGAAACCTAGGGGTCTGCAGACTGTACCTTGAGAACCTCTGATGGACCCCATCCAGTGGTCATGTATTGAGGAGTTCAGGTTGAAGTTAATGCTATTATTACCATGAAGACTCATTGAAAAATACCCTGATGCAGGGAAAGATTGAAGGCAGGGGGAGAAGGGAATGACAGAGGGTGAGGTGGTTGGATGGCATCACCAGCGCAGTGGACATGGACATGAGTGTGAGCAAGCTCTGGCAGTTGGTGATGGACAGGGAAGCCTGGCATGCTGCAGTCAATGGGTCTCAAAGAATTGGACATGACTGAGCAACTGAACTGAACATGAAGAGAGAAGCTAACATTTTTGTGCCACAAATTTTTTGAGTTTCAAATATATTTCATTCAAGCCTCACCAGAAGATGAGAGTGATAATACTTATTATTATCTCCATTTTACAAGTGAGGGATATGAGGTAGAAAGAAGTTAAGACACTCACCCAAGATCACAAAGTTGGTGTGTGTCAAAGCAAGAATTATCCTTCAGACCTTTTTCTGTAAGTGAGAGATGTGTGCAATGGGAAGAGGCATCACCTAGGAACTGAAGCCTGGGACATCTGAGATGGTCCACCAGCAAGAATAGTGAATGGAAAGTTGTCTATCAAGGTTATGCTTGCCTGGATAAACACTATCAACCTGTCTTGACAGTACTTGGATTTTAGTTATTCTTAATGGAGAAAATACCTGTTCTATAAACATCTGTTTCCTTACTTGCATCATTTTCATTTTATCTCAGTTTGGTTGAAGAAGCTTAACCAAATCCATTGCTTTAGCTTTCTTAGTTTTCTTTACAGATGATCTTTTACAACAAACTTTATCAACAGTCACTGCCTACTCACTCAGATATGTAAAAAATATAGGTGCATTTATGTGTCTGTTAAGTATAAACTAGAGGAGAGGCTTTGCCTCTAGACATTAAAAAAAAAAGATATACCATATAAGAAATTCTATGTGACTCCAGAGAGTCACATATTTACTCACAAATATTAGAGAATAAACCATTTATGTGCATCTGTTCCCGTCATTAGAGGGACCTAGTCCACACATAAATGCCCATATTCTTTCCAAATATTTAACACCCATTCTGCAGCTGAAATCGTTTGCTTTTCCATATATTTTGATGTTTCCATTTCATAAGGAGACTAGTAGGATTCAGATAAAACTGCCATTTACTCAGTATCTATGTTATGCTCAAGCTAAGTCCATCCTGTTTTTCTCCTTTGCCATCTCACAAGTCTTTTGAGACAATTCATGTCTAGTGACGTCTACTGTGACTTTATTGACATATCTGTACTTTCCATCTGCCTTCAAAAGAAGAAACTGAAGCTTAGAGAAGTTGAGGGACTAGCCCATAGTCATGCAGTTTTAGCCTGAGTTTTAGCCTGAGACTTCTAACACCAAATCCAGAGAAATATGAGAACAGAACAAAAAAAAGAAAACTGCATAGTTTTGTTCAAACAGTATAGTATAGTTAGAACAGGCTGGTAACATTTATCCAGACAAGCTGCTTTGGTCTATCCAGTAAACCCTGTATCTTTTTTTTTTTTTTCCCCTAGTAACCCTGTATCTTGAAATAATAAAACACCTATGAGTTGATCAGAGCTAGCTGTCTCTCAGCAGTTGGGAGATTTTCTTTTTCTTCCAAACAGTAATGAATTAAGAGTTAGAATATGTATGAATGGTATAGAGAAAGCATGAGGTACAATGATGCTGTTCCCTTCTATGTAGTTTACCGTAGTTTTCTTTTCCATGAGCCCTGAGGTTGCTTCAATATTCTTTTCAACACAGAACTCCAAGTACCACTACCAATTGATCACAGTTAGCAATTCAAGATGAAAGCAGTTTTCTTCTCTGGTTTAAAGTAAGTCTTCATCATTGTAAAGGACTCAAGAACTATTTTCTCTTTTAGAATTACATATTGAAAGATCACATTTCTGAGCTGTGCATGTTTAAGATTAGATGGATGCTCATTATCGTAAAAGAAATAGTCCGACACTGCTTAACAGGTTAACTCTGTACCTAATCACACAGACAGGGTAAATCGTCCATTACCAGACAGCATCTGTGCCCTCTTCTCAGAACGTTAATGCAGCCACTTGCCACTTGTTTTTCTTCTGTGCCCTTCAGTAAGTCAAGGAAGGTTAGCGTCAGAGCTCTATACTACCGGGATCCAAAGAAAATGAGTCATACACACCTGAGTTCTGTGAGCTCCAGCCCAGACATCCTCTCTTGCTCACTCATCTGCCCTTGCCTGCATACTCAAAAAAAGAAAAGGACAGAGTTGAAATCTTGGATGAGCTTCCCAGAAGAAATCCCTCAGCTATACTAACAGGACTCTTAATCAACTGGCAAATTCCCTCAGGCTTTTCAGAAAAGTTAGGCAAGGTCTGCAGATAAACCTCTAATAAAAATTACGGTGATTATTCATTGCAGTACAATAGGAGAACCACCATTTCCTGGTAGGCAGCAGGGAATGGTCCAACCCAACAGCTGTGCACTAACATCGAAGCTCTCCCACGGGCGCTTTCAAGCCTCAGTCAGGACAGTGACGAGGGAACTATATTGGAAATATGGAGCTTCTGATGGCTCAGGTGAGTCGGTCAAAATCAAAAAAAAAAAAAAAAAGAAAGAAAACAATCACACTTCAAAGGGTTGTCTGCATTAAGAAAAGCACAACAAAAGAGAAGAGAGAGGGCAGCCCCACACCTCCAACTCTGTCATGGAGACTCTTCTTATCATTCTGCTCCAGTCCCTGTGATTACGAGGAGGGAGGGAAAGCACCCACTAATCAGGGCAGTGTGGTGTGCTATTCACAAGCTCATAACTGGCAGTAAAACAGAAAGGCCCGTGTCTGCTCTGCTGAGTAATTTCCACACTGAGGCCCTGAGCAGAGATGTTGTGTCATTTGTAACATCTGCCTCGGCATCCAGGAGCCAAAGTAAGCTAGTTAGAGAGTTCCACTGCTTCTCTCTCCCTCCTCTTATGACAAGTCTAAAGGACTCAGAGTTATTTATAAAGCAAACTAGTCTGAGCTCTTCAGAGAGTTGTCAGTCTGATGCAGGTGAGACAGAAGAGAGGATTGGAAGCTAGGAAGACACTCTGGCCTCTTATTTAACTAGAAAAGAGGGGAGAGTAGGATCAGGTATATATGGAGAAATCCTCAAGTATCAAAGAAATAGGAAGAGTAGAGGGGGGTCATCAAAACTGCACAGGAGGAAAGATGGTCTTTATGCCTTATTAGTTTTCAGGCTCTTCACAATGTCTCAGACAAGAGTGAACAATTTTTATATATAAGACAAAGCTCCCGGAGTAATGGGGCTTCCCAGGTGGCTCAGTGGTAAAGAATCTGCCTGCCAATGCAGGAGGTGCAGGAGACAACAGTTTGATCCCTGCGTTGGGACGATCCCATAGAGAAGGAAATGGTAATGCACTCTAGTATTCTTGCCTGGAGAATCCGATGGATAGTGGGAACTGGCAGGCTATAGTCCATGTGGTCGCAAAGAGTTGGTCACGAGTGAGCACGCATGCACACATGCTCAGTAGTAATGATGGGGCTCAGTACTAACTGCTAAGTGTAAAAGTAGTTGGTTTTTAATTGTAATCTTAACCTTTCCTAGTTATCCTAAAACCCAGGTCCTAGACCAGTGCTTCTCACTCTTAATGTACATACAAATGACCTGGAGATCTTGTTAGACCAAGGATTCTGATTCTGAAGCTCTTGGTGGGACTGAATACAACTTCCAGGTGATACCTATGCAAGTGGCCTGCAACCCCCAACCCTTGTCAGTAGCACAGTACTGCATAACACATTTTTGGGCCATGGCGGCATTTATTAAAAAGCCTTCACATTTTCTTTCTTTCATTACCTTGACTTAAAAAAAAAATAGAGGGTCCGAATTGCAGTCATAGCATATGAACCACATCTTATGGAGAGAGCAAGTCTCATTTCTCACATAGATGGAAGAAGCAAAGCTGTAAAGGACGACTCCACCCAGGCATGAACAGGTGTGGATGGTCACTTTCTTATGAGCTTGAGGGTCCAGCAAAGCTTTATTGGGTGTTTGTCCAAGCTATACACCTGTGCAACTGACTGCATATTTAGAGAGCCCAAAGAAACTGGAAAATAGAAATATGAAACCTCTTAACAATTTGGCACTTAGGAATTATTTCTATGTAATACAAGGAAAGTCAAAGCCATTAGCCATTCTACCCAAAAGTTAAAGTCCCAAGGACCTTTCATTATAGTTTCTCTTGGCCTTGAACCGTTGATTCATTGAGCTAATGACTCTCAACTGGTAGTTTCTTTGATGCAAACTCTAATGTAGATACTATGGATCACGCAAAACTTGAAGAAGACATAGTAAATGGCATCAAGAAGCCTTTGGAAAGCGGGAGAACAGAGGATCTAATGCACATTTTTTTTTTATTTGATATGTTTCTATTATTGTCCTTCAAAATCTCCATAAAGCAGTTCTTGCCTCAGCAGTTCCTAAAAGGCTGGCTACACACAACAGCCAATGCTATATTGAAGACTTGCAGGACCAGTATTGCCAAGCAGTAATCATTTTAATGACATTTATACCAAATGATCTCACACTGAAATGGTTTTAAACTTTTCCATTGTCCTTTTTGTGTGTTAATTGTGGAGGGGTTCTGCCTCATAGCTTCTCTGAGGATTTTTGTCAGTATTCCTCTTTCCATTTTACAGATGGGAGGACTGGGCAGAGAGAGGTTAAGCGACTGCCTAAAGCACGGGCTGGACTCAGCGGCAGTGCTTGGGCCCTCTGCTCTCATCCTTAACCACTGAGGCTTCCTGGCTCTGTCACCCCGACTTCCTGCAAACACCAGGCCTGCCAGCCACTGGAACAGCCAGTGACAGCCGAGTCATGATGAGCCGCTATGTTGGGAAAAGAAAATATAAGCCAGATTCTCATCCTATATAACTCTAGGGGAACTTTAAATTGCCAGATGTCAATCTGGAACCTTTCCTGAGCGGGAAGCTCTCAACACGCAGATGGAAAACACGGTTCCCTGCGGAGGATTGGGCTTTAAGGACACATTCAAGGCAGACCTCAGTCCAGAACACAGGAATGGCACCTGGCTCTCCATGACTCAAAGTGTCCCTCTGCTGTATGTCATTTAATCTTTCCAGACACCGGATCTCATCTCTAGAGGGGATTTGTTTTCTCATTTGCCTGTGAGTCAGAGTACTGTGTTGGAAAGATAATAGGCTTTGTTATCGTCAGACTTGGACTTGTATCTTGTCCCCACCCCTCATTAACTGTGTGTCGTTGGACCAGCTGTTGAACCTTGCTGGGCCCCACTGTTCTCATGTTTCAAAATTTAAAGCTTCCAGAAGCAATTTTCACTGTGATACCATGAGGGTTAAATGTCAGGACATAACTAAAATGTTGCTGTTGTATAACGGACTCCCAGTGCATGCCCTGTTTCTCTCATTCTTTGTTGATATTCATGAATGAAATGTCTTGGAAATATTTGGTAAAGGGAAATAATGTTAATACATTAGCCCCATTTAATAAGCATTCACTCTGGGTCAAAAATGTATCAACAAGTTATCTCATAAAGAAGCAAGGTAATTGAGATAAATTAACTGGAAAAATGGAATGCTAAAAAGGGGTTAGTTAATTGTCCTCAAATAAATGAACTGCTTTCATTCAATAAATTATGGTTTCTTATTAGTTTTCACCTCTGCTGAAAGACACAATGAAATGTGTTTAGAATCAAGTAATGTATAAAGAAAAACCTAATAGTAATAATGGTCAAAATCTAGAATATTTTTCTTGGAGAGAATGCCCAGAGGTTTATGGAAAGACAGGTATAGTTCCATTTTAGGGCAGCAGAATCAATGAGAACCTGCAGTTACACTAACATTCCTAAAATAATATATGACAAGTATGGGGAATTATTTGATTAACTAGAAAACTATTAATAAGAAGAAAGGACTCACAGAGATAGCCTAATATTGAGAGGAAAGGATAAGAGTTATTATCTTGTAACTTTCCTTTTCAGCTTACCTCCCAAGAAAGGGTATTATAACTGCCCTCTTTACCTTAGATAAATTTAGTTTAGTCCTCAGTCTCCTTGTATATAAGTGGGATTGTTGAATTACCTTATTTTAGGATAATTTTTAAGCAGTTGGTTTCTTTCTGATTTAAGATATCTCTAGAATTACAAAATAAAGGGATATTTTCATACTTTTTTAAATTTAGAATCAGACATACTTTGCAAGATGAAGTATGTCTGAAATACAAATTTTCACCTATCTAAAAATGACGAAGCTACTTTTCAGTTTGGAGGCAGAATGATGGATTCGAGGTCACAGTACACATTGCATCTATGCCTGCCATGCAAATGTTCAATAAGACTTTTTTGAATAAGATATTGCAAAACCAGACAATTTCAGATAGTAGCTCTACAATCTTTTCAAGCACTCATTCAGCAAACCTATTCTGTGGCAGGCAGTATGTCTGTTATTTGCAGTAGTATTTGGATATGATATGAGCACCAAATTTAACTCTTTAAGAGTACCCTCTACTCAATTAAAAAATTTCCCAGTACTCTCAAGGGCAAGTGAAATCAGGTGATTTTGTATAATAGAGTAGAAGCTGCTAAGGACAGTTTTCTGACCTTGATATGCAAGTTTGTCTCTTCAGTAACCAAGGCTCTCAGGGAGGAGAGTTGAGATGAACTGGAGGATTTGTAAAATTCTGAGGATAAAGGAATTTTCTCTTAGTGTTCAGCAAATGAAGTGATGGGGCACTAAAGCAGTGGTAACTTGGAGAGAAAAATGAGATTTCTGGTAAATGTAAACCTTATTAATGAATCACTAAATTGTTAATAACTCAGGCTACAATGAAAAAGGTGAAATGGACAAGGATGAACAGGAAAGATGTGTGCAAGTAGATTTTCACGGGGATTTGACATGCAAACTGATTTTCAAAGGCTTTGACTCAGAGGACTCAGAAAGTAAAGCCAAGGAAAAAGTAGGTGTATAGAGTGAGTCTCTTTTGGTGGGTGAGTGAGTCATACCATAGATTTCTTTCCTTCAAATAGTATTGTCATAGCATCTGCTTAAGTTATTTGATCCAAGCTTTAAAAAGAAATATAGCAAGGCTCCCTTTCAGAAAAAAGACCCTAAGGAGTTTAACAGAAATTATGGTTTCTTTTCATCAACATTGCTATGAGTCTTACTGCCACCAGC